>NC_067289.1:16386455-16689485 GCF_020740795.1 Apus apus
CATGAATTTATAATGTTGTTGTTTTCACATATGTATTTTGTATGATAAAACTTGTCCAGTAACAAAGAAATGCTCATTAGTTTGCTTCCTCCACCAAAGTATCGAGGCGTTTCATATCAAAATTTGTTTGCCAATGGCTGTTTTCAGTACACATTTTCCATTTACATGTTTTTTCTCTCTGTCATTTTCTTTCTCTGCATAAAGACTACATGCAGTAGTGTAAACTTTACCTTACAAAACTTTTGGATATTGAAACTTGCAGATAGGTTAGTGTAAAGAAAAACAAATTTCTACTGTTTGTTTTTTTGTTGTTTTGTTTTGTAGCTTTATGGTGTGGGAGTAACACTTTGTGGCAAAAGAGGGGAATGTTACATCAAGTTGTAGTAAAAAAAAAATCTTTTGTTCAACATTTCCCCGATGACGTCAGAGTACTGTAAAATGGCAATCACTTCTTTTGCTCCAAACAATATTTTCAGCTTAGATGTAAGGAAAAGATTAAAAAGTAACCAGTCTAATGAGTAGCTGGAAAGCAAGTGAGCTTTCTTTTACTTCACAGCTTCCCTCTTCTGGTGTTGTTACTGCTTTAACAAATTTTCTTGAAACCAAAATTTAGGTTGTGAATCTTCTTTGTTAGATCTTACATCCTGTTTTCTTTTGGTCTTCTCTTTGTTGTCTTTTATCACTAATTAAAGTATATTCACGTGGCACACGCTACTCTTACCATTTTCTTCTGTTTATAAACAATTTCAGTACAATCTGACCTCACAAAATTGCTACCCATACTTTCTATGGATATTAATAGCTGAGTTTAGTTTTACATTTCTTCTACATACCTGTGATTTGAAGTGGAGTTTGACTGTAGGACTTCATTGCACACGGTGGTGGATTTTGTTGACTTGTAACAGCCAGACTAAAAATGTTGCTGAATGAAGAAATGTGATCACCGGCCTCTTGAGCTGTGTGCCTCAAGGTTCTATATTAGTCATGTCCTGGGGGCCATTCTCACAAGGTCATTAGTGACAGGACAAGAGGGAATGGCTTCAAGCTGCAACAGGGGAGGATTAGACTGGACATTAGGAAAAAATTTTTCACAGAAAGAGTGGTTAGACACTGGAATAGGCTGCCCAGGGAGGTGGTTGAGTCACCATCCCTGGATGTGTTTAAGGGTCATTTGGATGTGGTGTTGGTGGATATGGTTTGGGGGAGAACTTTGTAGAGTTGGAGTGGTGCTTGGACTCGGTGATCCCAAGGGTCTTTTCCAACCTGAGTAGTTCTATGATTCTATGATAAGAGTGGTCCAGTTTGTTACAATTGCTCTTGCTTGTTGAGATAGTATCAAGCCTTCACAGTTGGCCATTGATTTCAGCCTTGATTGCTTATGAATCTCTTTTTTTTTTCTTTTTTTTCCAAATACTTTCCTGTTTTCTCTCATGCTGTCCCTTACAGTGTGAGTAATATGGAAGGAAAAGCAAGCCAAAACATCCTCTCAAGCTGCTCAGTTTCTCTGTTGGTGAAGGCCATGAAATACTTGATAAGCATCAGGCAGCTGGTGTGACCTCTTCCTTTGGTAACCTTTGTGTCACTGCTGCCTCGTGCTCCCTTCACTGAAGTGTTTTCTTGTTGTGGTCTTAAACATCATGTTGCTGTTGGCCCAGGGGATCTTTGAAACATTTTAAGTGAAGGCTTTTAGGCACCAGTGTGCTACAAATAATAATGGTATGAATAAAGTAAGCAGGACTTGAATTATGCTAAGTTGTGCCCTGGAGTTTTCTCTCAGACCATTGGCATCCATTTGTGTATTCAAAGGCTTAATAGTCACATTCCCTTAAAATATCCTTATTTGGCTGGTCCAGAGTTCTGGTTGAGCTCTGCTTTGGCAGTCCCTGTATCTACACTTGTTCCTGACTCAGGGAGTTGTCTCTGGCTTCAGTGCTTGACCTAAAGACCAAGTGCAGCATGAGCACGTGCAGTAGAGTGTTGTAAGTCTGAATTGCAGCATCCTGGTTCCTTTTGTATTGCAGCTGCCTTTTCTTACAGTTATTCTTTGCCTCACTTCTTCCCTTATTCCTTCTCTTTCTCTCCCTGCTGTCCCTGACAGAATGGCTTTGAGCCTCTTTTTGTGTTTGAGATTGACAGTAACACCAATACCATTAAAAGGAGGCCAGGGACTCGCAAACAGGTGAAGAGCATGCAGTGTGTGGCTGTTGTGGTTGTCCTACCCTGTGCTGTGCCCTGTTCCCCTTCCCTTCTGGGTATGTGGGTTGTGACAACTTCTTGTTAGTCTGCGTTGAGGTTGTCTTGCCCTTTTCATACAGGAATAAGCAGTTATGTTAATGTTATAGACCACCTACTTCTGTTTTATTTTTGGCTGTTCTCTTATATTAGCTAATGTTTTGCTTAAGTCAAGTGATGTTTTGAAACTTTAATAACAAAACAAACAAAAAGACCCCACAATTTTTGCTCTGCTACAGGGAAACAGGCTGTCTTGAGGATCGGCTGTTTAGTCTGCTTAGGACCTAAAGATGTTTGTGTTTAAGGCTGCTTTGAGTATAACAATCTCCTTCTAGTACTGTTCTGAAGTGGCAGAACAGTTGCAAATAATTTGAAATACTTACGCTCCTAAGTGTGATATTCACATCTGTAGAGTTTCTAGGTGTCATTTGGTGTTCTTTTCCTGTGCGGAACTGCCACTTTGCTATTTGAATGCTGCTTCAGAATGTATAAGTCCATTCTTGAGCCATTCAGTCCTCAAATGTTAATATTTTGATTGTGCTTTCACAAAGACATGAAATTTGGCTTTCTAGATCCACTGTCAGTGACAGATTGGCATGCTAGAGCTCCTGTTCTGTAAACATGAAGTTGTTAATTTGATTGGTTTTCGTATTGGTTATAATTGGAATTTGGCTGCACTTTATTTGTGACAACACTGCAAATATTCACCTTGACATCTTCCCCAAGAGCTTGATTGCACCCACAGAATCTTGTTTGCTTTGTGTGTCATTCACAAGGATCAGCATGAAGTGTTTATGGCAGACACTGTGTGTGTTCTTGATCCTGCTGGATGTGGGTTTCTCTGATTTTATAAATTTGATAAGAAAGTAAATTACTAAAAATGCCTAAGGTACTTGAAACATGGAAAAGCAAGCTATTTATTTCAAATAGTGACTCAGAATGAACTGTTGTAGGGTAAAACTTCCTTTTGTCTGATGGCATTGGTCTTACTTAATTGTTACTTAAAAAAGCTTTTACCTCACTTACTGTTCTTAATGTTCTTAACTGCTTTTGATGTCACTGTGCTGTGTGTAAAAGAAACATTACACCTCCCAAGGTTATTAGCCAGAAAGTTTAGGAGGGTAGGAAGGCTTTAACTGTAGTTCAGCAAGGATGCATCTCTTGCCTGCTAAGTGTTTCTGAGAATGTGATCATGATCACTTCTTCCTTTGCAACATGCCTGCTGCATCCCACCTTTATGCATGACCCATCACCTGTTTGCTAACACTGCTGCTGCCTTCTCTTTCTTCCTGCATTCAGTCACTCTCAGGGTTGAATCAAGAAAGCTGTGCTACTACCCTGCCTAGTGCCTCTTCTACCTTCAGTCCTGTCAAGGTATCTCTTGCTATTATCATTCTTCAATAAAGCCAACAAAAAGTCTTGGATACACACATCTGTTTTAACAGGTGTTAGTCTGTCAGCTTCTAATCAAAAGTTCAGGTAGGGTATGAATCCGATTTACCTGATTAAACTGTGATATTACCTCATCTTAGCTTTAGGCTGTCTGCAGGAGACCTAAGCTGTAAAAACATGGTAACCAGTCTCTGCTCAGAGGGGTTCATGGTTGTCTTTGATGTTGCTTTTTTCTGTACAAGATTATTTACTCTTGACCCAGTTGAGTTAATCAAAAGTACTCTTCTTGTATTCTTTACCAGCTTACTTTTGAATAACAGATACCCTATATTTTTTTCTCTTCTGTGGAAACTGTTACACTAAATGAATTCAGCACAAGAAATCATTAGCCTGGCTAAGCACTGTAATAAAACCACAGTGTATGTCACTGGGGAAGGTGATGCTCAGAAAACAGTTTTGCATTAGCAGAAGTGTCAGAGATGGATCTGTATTGGTGCTGCCATAATGCAAGTTCTGCGTGTTATTTAATTATCTGTTTTTCCACATCCCCTTTACAAAGAACACTTTGCAGCTTTTGATTGGAAGGAAGAGTGGACAAAGATCTGTCATTGCACAGGCAGTGCTGTTTCATCATTCTTTTTCCTCAGAAAAAAACAATTGTGTCATTTCTGCAAAATAAAAAACTTTCTGCAGAGATGAGATTTGAGGAACAACATACTGTATTTTTTCACATTTCTGGGTTGGGTTGTTTTGGTGGTGTTTTGTTGTTTTTTTTTTCTGAAGCACATTTAGATGGGTGGAGCCGTTTTTTAAAAACACAGCAAATTTAAATATAGTCACAGCTTTTCCAGATTAGGACCATTTATGCTCTTTTGCTTTTTTGTCCACAGAGTGATGACAGATCTGCCATCTCCCCTGGCTCACCTACCACTCAGACAGGTAACAAGGAAAGGAAGACAAAATTCTGAAAAATAAGATCAAAATGCCTGCTTGCTTAATTGTACTATGAAGAGAAGGGAGCTTGTGTTCCCATCTCTGTGTGTGGCACTGCTGCATTTGAGAATTTACCCAGTTATTTGGGTTCCCTTAGAAGCACAGGAGGGAAGAGACAGCAGGGGTGAAGCGTGTCCTCAGGCAGTGTAGGGTTTGGCTGTTCTAGGCCTTCATACAGGCTTTGGCACACAGATGCATTCAGCAACAGTCAGAACAGTTGTTGGAATTGCGATGTGGAATGTGCTTTGCCTGCAAATGTCCCTGGAAGCACCTCTTCCTGCTCTGTGCTTTTATCATGCATGGCTGGAATTTATTTTGTCATTATTATATTAAAATTTTTGGTTTTGTTCTTTTTAATTACCACATTGCTGAACCCATTTCCTATTTAAACTCTAACCATTTCCTTCTTCCTCCTTTCCTTTCCTATGCCTTTCCACATTTGTTTAGTCCACCTTTCCCCTCCATATCCTGGCCATGCAGCCCCACCTTCCTATAGAAACCCTTCCCAGCGACCTGAGAGTTTCCTTTACCGAACAGCTGTCAGGGATGAAGCAAACAAAGGTAGGTTACATAGCTCAGAAATCAGCTAGTTTTGCTACATGATTTAATGTCTGTATTACCTGGTTTTGCACTCTCTGTTACTTCAGGTCATTATCATCAAACTTCCACTTTGTAGTTCCATGTGTAGACACATAGCATGAAATACTTTGTGAGCGAGCCATTTTTTATTTAGAGCTGTCAAATACTCTTTTGTCATGTTTGTGGAAATGTGGGAATTTATTCTTCCAGGTCTGTGCCTAGACCTAAAAAGATGCCAAGGAAATGCCACAAAAGCCTTCAACAGCTGAGGAAGGGCCCCTTGATAAATTTTGCTACAGGGTGCTAAAATGTTCTACACAGTAGCATGTAACAAAAAGTTCTGTAGGCAATGACTGAACTGTTTCAACATGTTCCACCCAGCAAAACTTTGTCCTCCTTTGTGAGTTATTATCAAACAGAATCTAAGCAAAGGAAAACAATTTAAAGAACACCTCATTTACATTATTATTTCATTAGCTTGACTAATAATCAAATGAAAGAAATAGATGTGTGCAAAGGAATGCACTGTACCTATTCTGGAGCCTTGTGTGTGCATGAATAGTGCAGTGGTGAAGGACAGTCAGCCACACAGTGCTTAGTGATTTCCTTGGCTTCATGTTCCTTTTTTAGCTGTTACTTCATCTTCCACCCGTGCCTTGTCTCCTGCCCATGATCCTGCAGACCCCAGAGTAAGACAGAGCTCCAAACAGCGAGAGGAGGAGCTGGAACTGATAGAGCAGCTACGTAAGGTGAGTGCTGCCAGGAGCCAGCACCTGGGCATCTTAGCAAGTGCATCGAGTGCACCCTGCTAAACGTGTCCTGTTGTTTTGGACTGGTTACACTCAACCAAGATGGTGCACGTTTTACCAAAATGAAAGGGCATTGTACAGTCTGAGTGATTCTTTCCGATGGATGCGGTGGTGCTCACATCGCTTTTTGTGGTGGATAAAGTCAGCTTCAAATTCTGTAAAACAAACCATGCTGTTTCCTGCTTCTGAGTGTCTGATGATTTCTGCCTTTAAAGTAAATGTGTGCTTGCTTTCTTCCTTATCAGCCTTCACACTTGTAAGGAACTCCCTGGAAAGTTAGCTCACTGTCTTCCTTTTAATCTCTTTTTAAAAATGCCTCTTTGCTGTAAAGTCCACAGAAAAGCAGCTGGAGTGCAGAGACTGCTGCCAGTCATGCTGATAGCATGGTTTCCTTGTGTGCCCTGGATCCATCTATTTATTCTTGCCTTTATCCTTAGTCAAGTGCAGAACATCTGAGGCACAAATAATGCCTTATACTTGTGGGTTTTGTCTGTTTAGGGGCCACTACACTCCTGTTTTGTGTCTGGGTACAATGACAATACACTTGAGTATTTAAAATGTTACATGGAATTAAAGTAGTGATCTGCTTTGCCCCAGACTTGTTTCTGGAGAGCAGGAAGGGATTCCTTGAGGAATCAATTGTCTGAATGTTGCCAAGAAATAAGACTTCCTATTTGTTAAAGCTGATTTTAAAAGCCATAAGCATCCCAGATGGACAGAGATAATTCCTTCTCTTTGTAAATTTTAAAGTAGTAACTTGCTCCTTTTAGAGAAAGGAGATGGTAATCTTAAGTAAAACAAAACAAAACCTGGTCCTGTTTACACTGCCTCTCGTCTGTTATCTTAGAATGCTTTGTGTCTTTTTCTGCTTCCCAGGTAGGCATAATTTTCTTCTTTTTAATATTTTTAAAAAATTAGATACAGCATAACAGAACTAAGTGAAATTCACACAGTGTTTGAAATAAGATTAAAAGCCTGGATGGAATTTTTATTGATTCCCTTACACAAATGCTAACAACCTCTTTTTTTTTTTTTTTAACTATATACACTAAGTAGTATAGATTTTTCTTTACAGGCAAAATTGTTGTCTTGACTTTTGTTAACTGTGGTGTCCTCCAACCCACAAAGAAAATTATTTTCCCTTCTCTTGGCAGAACCATTCTCTGAGAGTATGTAGGATTAGGAAAACTGTTCCTAGACCCTGATTTCCATTATTGTTGAATAATGAAGTCCCCTGGGCAGTACAATGAAAACTGTTGATCGTTGAACTCGATTGCTCCTAGACTGTGGTCAGCTCTGGGCCACAGCAGTGCAAAAAGCTTTCCTTGATGTTATTCAGAAAATGTCATGAGGGTGGACAAAGAGATGTGATGCAAGCACTCTGCCTCTCATAAAATGTTCTGCAGAATGAAACAGCTGGAGGAAACCAGCTCTTACTTTTTGTGTGTCCACGTTCATTTTCCTACAGAATATAGAGTCACGGTTGAAGGTGTCGTTGCCCAGTGACCTTGGAGCAGCTCTTACTGATGGGGTTGTTCTGTGCCATTTAGCTAATCACGTCCGTCCCCGCTCTGTTCCCAGCATTCATGTCCCCTCACCTGCTGTTGTAAGTATATAATAATGATAGTGCTTTATAGGTGTCCAAAACAACAATCCAACAAAGTCCTGTAATCTAGACAAATGCTGAACTCCACGTTCTGCTTTGTGAACACACTTGAGAAAAAATAACCATCTGTTCTGCCTAGAAAAAGGTCTGTGGCATCATTAAAAAAATACACTTGTGTTTGTTTCATTTAAATGAAGTTACTTCTAACAGAGATTGTTAGAAAATGTTAACATTTTCAAGTCCTCCTTACGTTAACTTGAAAACTGGTGAAATTAGAGACCATTCAGCCTGGAAACTGAAATAAGGTCTTTCAAAAGATCAAAAGGTCTGAGACTTTCAGGAAAACGTTAGGGAAATACAACATTCTCTACGACATTTAGGATCCCACAACACCAGACAGTGAAAACAGGCAGAGAAGCCAAGTTGATTCCTGTGTCCACTTTACAGCATAACAGATTCCTCTGCTTGGGAATTTTAGCAGAGCACACTCAAGCTACTTGGAGAACAGCATCTCCTGGAACAAAACAAATCAGTTGTACCTTTGCAATAGCAGGAAAGAAGGTTGTTCTGTCTGGGAACTGTTCAGACCAAGGAAGGAAACACATGGAGAAAATTTCCAAAGTTGTTTCTCTTCCCATGCCTGACTGTAGTGTTTCTGGAAAGCAACAAAATTAATTTATTTCTGGGTGCATTACTGTGTATCATCTAGGGAAAGCACAGAATTAGAGAACAGTCAAGAACTGTGAAACAACAATATGTTATTTACATAATCTGTATTTTTGGAAGTTGGAAAGTTCAGGGAGAATATTTGGGGTCAGCTACCTAAAAGCAGTATGAACAGGCAGATTGTTTGTTATGCACCTTTACATTGTATGAATAAAGAAAAGAAAAAAGGGAAGAAGTTGTTCCTAGGGGGAAGAAGTTGAAACATGCATATTGTTTGCTTTTCCTTATTTTGGAGTCAGTCTTTGTGTTGGTTGGAATTCAAACTGGCACTTACAGCGCTGCCCACTATATCATTGTGGTTCCTCTCCCTTGGGCTTAATGTGAGCAAGCAGATGTCTTCATTATTTTGAGAACGATTGAACTGGACACACCAACATTCTAGGCAGCTTGGGGAATCATGGAGACCAGGCACATACAGCTGCTATTCACAAGACTTAGGTCACTGCCAATATCTTTTCAATGGCCTGGTTTCATGTGCTGTCGAGTATTCTGTGTTGGGAATTAAATCATGGCTTTGTCATATAAATCCCAAGGAAGAGGCAGCCTTCAGCCACACGGCTTCAGGAGCCAAAGAGGCATCATGTCATTTCTCAGTCACAATGTGATCTTTGTATTCCCTCTGTCCTCTGGGAGAGAAAGAAGTCAGTGCTGAGCCTTTAACCTGCTTTTTTTGGTGGGGAAATACAGCACAGAGCAGAAATCCCAGCACTTAACAGAAAAGTATTGAACCCACAGAGGCTGCTCCCTGCTGCTACATAGGCTGTGGGTGGCTTGTTCAAAGGAGCAGGAAGCTTGTGTCTCTTTCACCAGAAAAGAATAAGCTTCAAGAATAGAAACAAAACAGAGCCTGTGCCGTGATAATGTCTGTGCAGAGGTGTGAAAGCTAACTGTAGCAAAAAGCTTGCTTGAAAAAGTGCCGGAGAGTGCAATTCAAACAGCTACATCAAACACATCTACAAGAGGTTTGCAAACAGCAAGCTTCAATTCCAGTATTTTCTGGTTTCATCTAGCCTTTTTTTTTTTTTAATCTCTTTGGTAATTGAAATGTTTTGAAATTAATATATTTTTGTATTGTAGTAATCCAGAACAGACTCCAGATTGCTTCATATCATGAAATTGCTCTGAAATCACAGCATGGAAACCATGCATGTGTGTTTCATTCAAAATATATATTTTCAAATTCTCATACTGTAGTCACTAAAACCAATAGCCTGTTTTATATAACACCTTGTGTATAAATATTGCTTAGCTTGGAATGGTCTTCTTAAAAAAAACAAAACATCCAGCATTCATAAATTAGCTTTTCATAAAATAGCTTTGAATTTTGGGCTTGCTTTTCTTAAATAAAAGAAAAAGAAAACTTCAACAGAACCTGCTTTGAATTAGACAAGCTTATGTCAGTGCAGTATGTTTTTGCAAAGACATTTATTAAGAATTGCATTTAAATAAAAAGTAAAGATCTTTTAAAACCCTGCCAGTTAAGAATGCTGTTTCCCTGCCTCCTTTGCTTCTTTGCAGCCTAAACTTACAATGGCAAAATGCAGACGAAATGTGGAGAATTTCTTGGAAGCTTGCAGAAGGATTGGAGTGCCTCAGGTATGTATTTCTCTTATCCTGACAGTGCAGGTTTTAATGATGCTTCAGAAAATAAAACCTTCTTTGAAAGATTTGATAAAAGCAGAATTATTTGAAATTTAGCAGGTTCAGGTATAAGCTGAGTCTTGTAGTATAGATTGAACTTACCTTACATTGTCTTTCAGACCACATTGAAGACTGATACAGTTTTATCAGAGATCTGATTCACTCAGATTCATAATAGCTGATGCAGCTTGAGTCTGTCTTTAGAACTGCAAGGTGTTTCCATAAAAGCAATGACGTTTTCTCGAGGTTAGATATTTAACAGCTTAAAAGTGGGATAAAATTTGGATGATGTTTTGCATGTTTTACTTCTCTCGCAAAGCTTTTCATGTTCTTCAGAATAATTCTCTTACGTGAATGTCTTTAATGTCTTACCAACAAGTAGCAGGATTACTGGCCTTTCTCTGATGGTAGCTATCTTTGCATAGATCCTAACTCTTGCTATGTACCAGTAGTAGAAATCTGTTCTCTGGTATTCCTTGTCCCCATCTGCAACTTGAAAGATTTAGAAGGTAGAAAAGTATAAATTAGTCCGTCTGAGTCCATTTATCCTGTTTCTGTGATTCCTGTCCTTTCCACTTTGTCTTACTCAGCAGCTGTCTCAGCACAAATAGTTTTGATGCACCATGTTTTTCTTATTCTAGTGTATTAATTGATTTGATTTTCTTACACTGTTAAGCATTAGTGTTTCTGTTCTAGATGCTGTTTTCTTTCTTTTGTGTTGTGAAAGGGAAAAGTAAACCTAGTGACTCATTTCCCAGCTATTTCTAAAAGCAATGTTCTCAAGTCAGTCATGCAGTATTTTCTGGTGTTTTCAAATAGCTTTACTTGCTGGCATTTGAGCCATTGGGATTTTAGGATAACATTGAGCTGCCTGGTAATTTCACATGGTTCAATGGTGAGTTGCACTGGGACGTGGCAGGGAGTTGTAAGTGCTCGTTAGTACTTTGAGAGCCTGCACTATTTTGACCCCCTAAGAAATTTCAGACTTCCAGCAGAACTGCACAGTATAAATTCCTCCAGGGCAAAATTGTTCAGTTCTGTCCCAGCTCCCCTATTTATGACTCCCTCAGATATGAAGACGTAATTTTTATGGGATTGCACTATGGAGCAGATTACTGAAATGTCCCACATTTAAAAACAAGCAAAAAAGCCATTCAAGAAGAAGTTCCCCGTAGGCCAAATCTGTTACACCTACTGCCAGGAGCCTCCTGTTTTTCTCATACTTCTTGCTTTCATGTGGAAGAGTTCAAGGAGAGTGTCTCTGGAGAAACTTACTGAAATACCTGAACTCCACAGTTGCTCTCACATGTCTGGGTTACATATTTACTGAGATGTGAACGTAAGATGACCTGTATGCAAGAACAGCGTGGCAGCCTAGTGTATTTTTCTTGAAAAAATGCCTGCAGGTATTTCCTTTCATTTGAATTCTAATTACAAAAATAAAAGGCTTTCCAGAAGTATGGATCTATGTAGAAATACTTCCCTGCTAAGAGGAAGGCTCCTTCTAGAAAATGCTGATGACAGGCACCACAGCAGAGCAGCTGTTTCTCTAGGACTTTGCTAGTTAAAGCCTTTGCATCAAGAGACACTGACAGTTGAACAGACTGATGTGTTTGCACATCTAGATGTCACTGCTACACAACAGTTACCTGTGTGAAAGGGAGGGAAGAGGTACACAGTGGGAGGGTACTACATTCAAGCACCAGTTTCACATAAATAATTCCTTGTCTTACGGTTTTCATTAATGAGCACACATGTGGAGACTTAGCTTTGGTGAGTAGTTGGTGCCAACAGCATCTCAGAAACCTGTAGCCTGTTCATTTTCCCCAGAGAAGAGTGGTTATCACTAAGGCATGTGTCAAGTGCTGTTTTTAACAACAAAGACTGTTCCATGTTGAAGTTTTACAGGTGACAGGCACCTCGCTGAACACTAAATATTTGCATTGAGTTCTTTGCAATTGAATTCTTGCAGATTCCTTTGTGAGAATTAACCAGCTGTGATATGCTTTTTGAACATGTAGGTTCTGTATCTGAGATGTCTGATGACAGTCTGCTTCGTGGATGTTGCTATGGCTAACTGACTGACCTTTTTTTTTCTGTCTGTTTTCCCTTCCTGCTCACACACTCTGGACAGGACAATCTTTGTTCCCCTTCTGACATTCTTCAGCTAAACCTCAGCGTTAAGAGAACAGTTGAGACTCTTCTTTCCCTGGGGACAGATTCAGAAGAATCCAGTCTTGTCTCCCTTTCCATTCAGCTCTGGGGCTTTGTGGTGTTTTACTGTACCCTGATGCTAACGCTCTGTATGTTCTATCGCTGGGTCTTTTTTCTCTAGCTGGAGGACAGTGTTGCTGCTTCCTCCCTCCGCTCTGGGGCTTGGGAAAGGCTTCTGCTTTTCGTCAAGACTGCGTGTATGACGTGCTTTCTTTGCCACTGATGGGACAGAGGTGACAAGTACAATGTGTAAACACATTGGTGCACACAACCCTCTGTGACATAATTCACATTTGTATGTGCTGTGTCAGATTGAGCAGATATTGTGCCTTTGCCAGGGAGGAAGTGCTGTCTGTGGGCTGGAGCGAGGGACTGAGGTTAGGTCACTTGGTGGGTGCTGTAGTCTGCTGAGGAGTGATGGACTACTGGGAAAAACTGCCTCCTTGGTTTGTGCCCCAGTTTCCCCATCTGTACAGTTGCAGTTGCACCCATCTTGATAACTTGCTTGAGGATTATCTCATGAAAAATGTTAAAGGATGTGAGGGATTTTTTTCAACATCAGGGTTCTTGATGAGATCACAGTCTCAGGAGACATGGTCTAGTAAGTTTTGTCCACAGGACTTTGGAAGTGATACTTTTTTCTTCCCCCTGGTCCCTTATCCTCCCTCTGAGAACATAACATTTGATTTCTCGTATTTGTAAACTCTGGTGTATTACTGTGAATCATGATTTTTAAAATAACTGTCAGTTAATCTTGAGCTACTTGAGCTTCATAACAGATCAAGAAGAAAATTTTCAGATAAACTGAGCTCCTCAAGAGCTTTGGGAGAAAAGTTTTTTTGGCCCAGAAAGAAATCAGATCCCACAGAATGTCACAGCATTTTCCTGTGCTCTGGATAAAGCTTAACAAAAAACTTATTGAGTTACCACTTAATTGTGGGTGCCCCAACCCATGCTTGTTCCATGCTTATTCCCTTCTTCCTCTTACCCTGTCATGCTCAGAAACCTTTGTATCCTGCGATTGCAGAAATGTAAGTTTTACAGAACTCAGGTAGTCTACCACAAAGCTTCACAGCTTTTCCCTCCTGGGAAAAGCATCCTGGTGCTTTAATGCTTTCATGTCTCAGGGACACATCAGAACTTCAGGGCACTGGCCATGCGATGTGTAAAAGACCATGTCTTCTCAGAGTGTAGATTGATTCAGGGAACTCTGCCCAAAGACCAGTGACAGGTAAGTGGGAAGTTAAATGGCTGTTCCAAATGTGTTCCCAATAAATTTCTCTTGTATCTGAAAACAGAGCAAGTGGCTTGTAAGCCCAGTTCAAGTGGTGTTAGTGTTCCAGTGTTAACCTGGCAACAGCTCTGAAGCACAGTTTAAGATACACAGGAGTTCAGTTGCAAATGTTGTTGCTATCAGTAAAAATGTGTCATGTGTACATGGATCTCACAAACTTTTGTAACATGAAGTGAGTATTCAACAAAGGATCAAGCAGAGGAGTTGGTGCCTTCTTTCCAAATCACACAAAGTGTTCTGTCCAAGCAAAACATTTTTGAGGAAAGAGGGGACCTTTGACGGGGGAGATTGTTTTATTTTTAAATAAGCTATTTTTGCACAGCTTACTGGTATGAACTAAAATGAACTCAGTTCTATGTTTCTGAACTCTACTGAACACTGTGATAAAAGCTGCAAGGGGTTTGACACTAACGGTGCCTTCCAGTTTTTAAATTTTGTTTGTCATGACTGTGGTATGGAGTCATTCCAAAGGTTTTCCCCTTATCTGTTTGCATACATAAGAAAAAAAAGATAAGGCATATTTGCTCAAGTTTACAAGTATTTTCTCAAAAAGCACACTTTTTTCAAAATAACATCAATTTGCTGGAGGAAAAATGTCTCTCAGCCTGCTGGTATGGCTTACTGTGAGAGTTTCAGCCTGGGTTGATTTGTTTTCTCTCCACTCTGAGCTTTGTGGGAGGAGTGTTGGCTGCCACTGTTCATGCTGAAGGATTTCTTCAACATAAAAAGTCAGTAAAGATTGAAATAGTGGAGAAATGCAGGTCGATGTGGAAATAACGTGTGAAAAATAACCTCTCCAGCTCTATAGGAAGGGCAGACTTTGGTTAGTTCCTACAGAAACAGAACCGTTGGACGTGTATCCTGACTGCTGTGGAGTGAGGATGGCCAGGATGTGCCAAGGACTTAACATAGGATAAGGCTTTAAATTCTGAGAATAGCACAATTATTAATAAACACTTTGAAACCTCTTTTTGCATTTTGCGTATTACTCTTATTCCTTGGAGTGCTGTGGAGGTGACCTGCCCAGCAGATGTGCTTCTGGAAGATAAATCAACAGCAGTGACTCACATAACATAGGATGGATGTTTGCCTAGAAATGTTCTGTTGGTTTTTCGTTGCCTTGAACAGGAGAAACAGCATTTTCTACCTTTATGGACAAAGTTATTTCAGTCCTACATAGAAGCAAGTTTTTTCTTCCATGAAACAACTTGTGCTTTCTGCTTTTTTTTTTGTGCCTTCCAAGGAATTATTGTAATGATAGGGATCAGCACAGACACACAGACAGGACTTCAGGTGGGCAGTGTGTCTCATGAGATGAAAACTGCTTTTAATATGACATTTCTTCTTAGACTTGTTGCATAGTGTTTCCATGGCACACACCAGTATTTAAATCTCTGCTTTAATGCAGGTCTTGCCTCACGCTGTCCAGGCTTGCTGCATGAGGGCTCCCTCAAAAAGGCAGTTGTGTTTTGGAAAGAAAGCCAAGGTTCCTTTTCTACTCTGTGTAGTAGCAGGGTCATTGTCTTGAAGCAAAGCTTTCCCCCTCAAGTTCATCTACTTCTGGTTTCACAAGATGCTGCCATTTCAGTGTGGGCAGAGAGAAGAGGCCAATTTGCTGCTCCCCGCTTCTCCCACAATCCTTTTTCAAATTTGTGTTTGATAAACACAAGGATTTACCCCAAGGCCTCCTCCTTTGAGTGGTCACGTTCACGGTTCATTAGTCACAAGCAGCAATTTCATTTCATTCCTCTGTGTGTGTGAGCTGTCTGTAACATTTCATATTTCAGTCACCTTTTGCTTAATTTTTTCTTTTTTTTTTTTTCTTTTCAGTTGAGTGTTTTTCATCCATTTTGTTTTTGTCTTTGTTTTGTTCCCCATTCAGGAGCAATTATGTTTGCCTCTCCATATTTTAGAAGAGAAGGGTTTGACACAGGTAGCTGTGACTGTCCAGGCGCTCCTGGAGCTGGCGCCCCCAAAGCAGCAGCAACTTCACCACTTGTCTGCTGTGTAAAGACCTCCAGGACCTTTTGGGTTACCTTGGCTAAGCAGAAGGACGTGAAGACTTTACTGCCCGTGCAGTGCATCCAAACACACAGAGCTCTGTTCTAAGGAAATGAGTTTCCGTGATTCCTGACAGGAATGTTTTACGTCATTTCTCCATTTTTTTTGGAGATCGCAACAGTTTCCAATAACATTTTTATTATCGATATTTTTGCCCCTTATTTAAAAAAAAAAACAGTTCATTGGGAGGAGGGCAGGGAATTCCAGTGGCTGGCTGTTGGAGCCAGCTGTGGAGACTGGCCTTGTAGACTGAAGACATGAGTGTAGAGTCTGGAAAGCAATTGCTAGGGGAATTTGTTTGGGGGTGGGGGGGGGAGAAAGGATGTTGCTGCAGTGGGCACATGAGGAGAGAAATTTCTTTCCTCCCCTGCAGGGTTCAAAGAAAGAGAGTTTCTTTGCCTCCAAAGAACAACAGCTATTTCTCTTATATATTTAAAAAATTGCAACACACAGTCTTAACCTGCAGTGTTTGATAGCAGGGTCACCTCATGCAGCTGTTAACTTGTGTTGGCATGTGCTCATTGCTTAAAATTTGAAGGGAAAAAAAAAAAAAAGATCAGTTTATTTCTTAAGGGAAAAAAATACTTCATGTTTTCTCCACAAGAAACATCTTAGTAAAAAGTTACTAAACCAGAACTGTTCACATTGTATCAATTGCATCAGAATTCTTGCTGGGTTCACTTTCTGTTTGAGTTTTAGCATGTCTTTATCAGGAAGTTTTTCCAACATCAGTGGAGGAAGGTCTCCTGCCTCCTCTCACCTCCCCTTCTGGGCATGTAGAGATGTTTGGTTACTCAATGGTTTTGTCAAACCACGACTAGATGTCACCAAGAGCCATGGATGTATTTTCACTGCAGGATGAAGAATTGCAGCCTCTCATACTAATCATTAGAAACCCATTATCAAATAATACATTCATTAGGGGCTGAAGCACCCCAGGCAGACATGCCAGCAGTGATGAATGTCCCAGACACTGAGAAATGTATTATCTTAAGAACACAATTACTGAACTTCCACAGGTGAGCTGCATGTTGCCAAAGCAGCAATCTGTTGCAAACAGTGGTCTGTTTGTGGGTTTAACAAGGCTTTAATAAATAAAGCCTTTTATCATTGGCATTTATGTAGAGTTTCACTGGCTTTACAGAACTATCATGACTTTCTTCCTCTTCCCTTAACATAAAAAAGGAAATTGAATATGCAGGAATGGGAGAGACCAAGCTCACTACCAGATCAGTTACCATTGTGATTTGTTGTTTTACACACACACACACACACTTACACTTACACTTGGGGAGGTATTTGAAGCAGAATACACCAAGAGGATTTACTGGGGATAATGGAAGGAGGAGGAATGGGAACAGGCTGGCTAAAGGTCATTTTTGCTGAAGTAAACCTGCCTTGGGAACACTGGCAAGGACTGGTCTTAGCTGGATTTTTTCCCTTTTTGATTTGCAGTTTTGTTTCCACTTTGTTTTGCTTCATGTATTTCTTTTAAGGTCCATTCTGGTGACTGTTTGAATCCCCTGCTGCACATAATTATTCCAGTTGGTTCTTATTGCCATTGGCTGATCACATTGCAAGTGGAGAAGAACACCTGAAGGGTGTTTTAAGGTGCCCAGATGACAAGGGAAGCCTTTTTGTACCTGGTAAGTGCGTTGCCTTGAGCCCTGCAAGAAATGAAAATGCCAATAACGTGCAGTACCCAGAGGAAGGGAGCAGCTCTTTACAGACACACTTTCCTCCTTAAGCCTGGCTAGTGTTTCACTTAATTTTGCTTGCAAGGAGTGTTGGTTATTCTTAAAGGATTACATAAAAGTGTCTGAAGTCTCTGCTGTCGTTTGCTGAGTGGAATATTCTGCCACTTGCAGCCAACAGTGCAGACCACAGGGTTTCCTGTGTGTGTGCAGATAATTTGAAAGAGGGAGGCACTGACTTCATCTTGGTTTTCAATATTGGGTCACTTGTATCATTACAGGGGCATGTTAACTTTTTTAATAGCACACCCCTTGTGGAGTATTGAAGTATTCCCATTTTAAGAAAACTGTTCCCTCCATGAATTGTGAGGGTGTGTTGTTTGCTCCAGTCCAGCTTCCAGCACTTGGGGAAAACAAAACTGAACAGTGTTTGGGTTGGTGGAAGTTTGGCATTTCATTAATATTAGTTTTTAGGAATTAATGGGCTGGGCAGTTGAGCCTTTTCCTGTCGTGCCTGGTCACCACAGCTGCCCTCTGCAGGAGCAGTGGCTGCACACAGCAGCTGAGTTGGTGTAAAGAGTTGGTGGTATGGCTGGACAGGTGGCCTGTCCCCAGTGTCACTGTGTCCTCAGCAATGCTTCACTCTGGCAGTTCCAATGTATGTGGTCGTGTTAGTTTGACATTTATAATCCTGTGTTTTCATGCTGGCAAAGACTAAAGCTTGACCAGATGCTTAGGACAAAAATCCAAACCTGAAATTTCATCACATGGTTTATTTAATGTATTATACCAAAAACAATTTTGGTTCTGTTTTGCAAAATAGTTTGGGATTTTTTTGTGTATTTATGTGCAATTTTTGTTGTATCCCATGGAAAGAGTATTTTAAAGAAGCCGTATGAAAATTTATGCTGTGTGTTAAAGCAAAGAGGCAATTGTCTTTCCTTTCTGGGGCATTTGTGTTGGAGGATGTGGGAGGAGTGTTTGGTGCTTGCTGGTGTTTGTCTGTTGTGTCACACTCTTCCCTCCAGCTCTGCTGAGCCCTGAGCAGCACCAGGGGCTCAGTGAGGTCACTTACACACTCCAGATCAGGCAGCACAGGCACTTGACAGCCCTGATGGCATTGTGATGGTTGGGGCAAAACAGCCAAGGTTTGGGTCTCTCCCTTGTGAAGGGGGAGGCTTTCCTAAAGGCCCCAGCCTCGGTGGCCTGCTTAAAATAAATCAGAGACAACTCTTTACACCAAGAATGCCTCTGTTGTTCTTGGTCGTGACATGATGGCATATAGTATTTTTACCCTTTTATGGCTATAAATGGTTCTTTGAAATAAGGTTTTAGAAACAGAGGACTTTTAAGGTGAATTTGGACATCTAAAAGTTTGTTTTGTATAGAGATTGTGATGTTTTACAAAGCGATTAATTTTGTTATTTCTGAAAACAGTGTAAACGTGTAATTAATAAGAGTAAAGGATTTTAAAGCTTCATCCCATGCTGTATGTCTGTAAATACATTCCATAATTTCTAAGTCTGTTACATATAAATGTGTCTGAATATTGTATACTTTATTTTAAATTGCCTGTATTCTGCCAGTAGTGTGAACTTCTAGCACATTGATAATATAAAAGGAAACCATGGGTAATTTGAAATAAAGTTTTAAAACTTACATGACTTACTGTATTTCTTCCTGCTGTTTTTCTGTTGCATCAATGAATGTCACATCCTCTGTGTTGGGTGTTTATTTCCCCTCCCCTGTCATCACAGTTGGCAATGGACCTGGTTTGTTTCCCTAGTTTTCAAAGTTAACCAGGAGAGAAAAGCTGGGATGGCAGCATGGCCATGGTCCCCAGGCAAGGGCTTCTCTCCTCACCTGGGAGGTGTGAGCTCGTGGGGGGGTCAGTCTGGTTAAAAACCTTTGTTCCTGTCACACTGGTCACCCAGTGGCCAGGATGCTCATGTTGGGACTTGAGATTTCAGCACCCCCCACCTTGCTGGAATAGCAAACCCTCTTCTACTGTTGCCTTTTTTTTTCCCCCCCCAGGATTCTATTTTGTTCTCTGCTGAAAGGCAAGCAGAGCCCCACAGATGCCACGGTGCAGATTGCAGGTGTTTGGCTGAAGGACTAAAACGTGCCTGGAGTTTGGTACGAACAGTGGAGACCTGTTGCCCCTCCCTGCTGTCCCACGTTTTCCTTAGCTCAAAACCTCTGCAGGGTTTTATGGTCTAAACTTCATTCCTTCCACTCCCAACAGGTCACCTGCTAACACCCACCACCTCCGGGAAGTACTATTCCCAAACGGAATGTATCAAGGGAACGGTGTATGAAAGAGTTAAATCAGGACCCAACTCCGGCGGCTGCTGCGGGACCCGGGCTCAGAGCTGGGGTGCAGGGACCACCCTGGCCCAGCTCCCGCCGGCAGCAGCCGGAGCCCCCCCTGCCCGCACAGCCTGTGGGGACCACAACGTGGCTGCGGTACCTGGGGGGGAACGAGGAGACCCTCAGGATCCCAGCGGGCGGCCGCTCCCCGCTCTCCCCGGTGCTGAGCTCTGAGCCAAAGGCTCCTGCCTGGCAGCTCCCTGGGCTGCTCGCCTCGCCTTGCAGAGCTTTTGGCAACAGCCCAGCTTGGCCACGGGGATGTTCGGACGGGGCCAGCAGGGGCAGGTGGCAAAGCGCAGCAGGTTTGCAGGGTTGGATCTCGCTCTGCTGGGGGGGAGGGTCTCGCCGCAGCCCCGCGGCGGGGCTGGGTCTGTCTGGCAGTGACAGCCGTGCCAGGAGGGGCTCCCCTCGGGGAGCTGCTCCCCCGCTCCCTCCAGCCGCGGGCAGCGTGCCGGGCTCTGCTTCCCTTGGCCGGGAGGCGCTGGGAGCTGTTCTCTGTGCGGGCATCTTGCAGGACTGTCCCCTGCCCACCCGATGCCGGCACTGGCAGCAGGGAAGGTGCTGCCCCGGCCTCCCCGCCCGCACACACCAGCGCTTCGGCCACGGCCGGGGCTGCGGGGGCTGCCCAGGAGGCCCTTGGTGCGGAGCATCCCGTGCAGGTGGGTGAGCTTAACGGGATGAGTCTCCCTCTGGCAGTCATGTTTCCATAAAGCACTTTGGGGGATGGAGCTTTCCTCACTGGTATCCAAAGCCCCTTCCTGCTGGAGAAATCTGTCTCTGCTGCATAAGGGCAGCTTCAAGATCTTAAGAGTTACTGCAGCTTCACCTTAATAGTGTCATGAACTGTGTTCTCCAGAGTAGCCTGAGCTCAGTTAACGTGCTTTATTTTGTTCTGTCAGACAGACAGACTGCAGTGCCCTGCCCAACAACAGCCCAGGAGCACATCTGCAGCCAGGTTTCTTTACTTATCTTGGCTTTTTCTTTGCTTTTTCCTTTTCTCCTTCCTTTTTCTGATTTAGGTGTTTCCCCTGAGTCTTCTTGAGGGCCTGGTAGGGGCCAAGGTTTCTGCGGACCATTACACCTCTCCACCAGGCCTGCAGCTGGAAGCAAGAGAGAGAAGTCAGTCTTGGGGCATCTCTCCTGCAGGAGGGAACCCTGGCTCAGGCAGCTGTGGCTGGGCCCGTGCTGGTTACACTGAAGGTTTCCACCTTGAGGCTGAGGGCATCTCTTGCTGGTGGCAAGGGGACAAGTGGGGGCACTGCCCTGTGACCCTCCCTGTACCACCCATGCCTGGTGTGATGGGCACAGCCCCAAGCACAACCTCAGCTTTGCTCCCCTTTACCTTCAGGATGCTCTTCAGCTCCAGGGCATCCTGCTCCAGTTGTTTCTTTCTAGCCTCCCTTTCTGCCCGGTCACTGATGATGGTTTCCTCAAACACCTGGCACTGCAAGAGAGCACAGGGGTGACAACAGCACATGAAAAACACACCCTCTCAATTGCAGAGCCAACCTTCCAGGCTCACTCTGCCCAGCAGCTTGGCAGGGCAGAGCTCACCTGGACCCTGGTGCAAGGTGTCTTCTGCTCTGGCTATCTACTGGTCTCATGCACACAATCTGTTTTTCAGAGCCCAGCCTGGACTACTCTGACCTCTGGGTCATGATATGGGTCCTCAGCCTGCATCAAGGAGCTCCCTGGCAGCCCAAGGGTAATGTGTAAGCATGGGCCTTCCCCCCCCACCTCTCGTATTTGATCTTTCCTGAATCCAGATGGTAAATGTTCCTCATTACCACCACCAGTCCTCAGGGCACTGAGAGCTCTTGCCAAAGTGAAACCTCTCGTGGCCCAGGTATAATTAACCCTCAGACCCTGTGCTGTGAAATGACTGTCTGATGGCGTCTCAGGCAACAGATGGTGGGAAGGACCTGTGCTCCCCTGGGGGAGGCAGCAGATGATGTACAAACACGGTGGGGACACCAAGATGACAGGGTACAGAGTGAAAAATGAGCCCACAAGCAGGGAAACATCTAACTCAGTACCATCATCTCAGATCCAGTGACAGTAAGAAATTATTACAAGTTAATTCTTTCTGGCTCTAAAACGCCCTTTTTTCAAGACACTTCTTCCCTGTGTTGCCTGCTCTGCTGTGCAACAAGTGAGCAGCCATCACAGCATCGCTGGGATCACAGCCTGGCAGTTAACCAAGAGACTAATGTGGGGCAGGAATGGTTTTAACTGGAATCAGTTCCTGTATAACAGTGCTGTGCAGCTGGGAATGTGTGTCTGCAGGAGGGGATGGAGCTCAGCCTGGCATAGCCCAGGGTTGCTGAAAGGAGCAGATTTGTTCAGACTAAGGCAACAAACTTAAGTGATGCACAGTGATGGAACTGTCTCTTTGCCCTGCACAAAGGCTGTCAATAGCTCTCTCATTACTTGCTGCTATTTGAAAATAGCTGTGTGGGAAACATCATCATCCCACTTTGATGTCATAGGTGGCAAATAGAAGATGGCAACTCAGTCCCTGCCTTCCTGGGACCAGTGCTTATAATTGTACCCTGCACTTCAAAATTACTGGTTATTTTTCTTCCATGGTCCTGATTCCTTATCTGAAGGAGAGTAGGAAAAAGCCAGGATGCAGGTTTGCATGACTGAGCCCTGAGATGCTGCTGGTGTCTTACCTCCTTGGCAATCTTCTGCAGTTTTTCCAAGTTGTTTGCCTTTGATGCTTTTAGGGCATCCAGTTCTTCATCTTTGGCACCCATGTCATTTTCATACTTGTCTGCCCAATGTTCCAGCTCCTCCACCAGTGTCTGCATCGGGACAGAGGGGTGGTCAGCACAGTGCAAAGAGTCTCCAGGGGAAAGGCTGCTGCTGTTACCTGGCCTGCTTTCAGGATGATGGTAAGAGTCCCATAAATTTTGCATGTCTTTACTTCTCACCTGAGCCCTGAAAGGATCAAACCCCCAGAACTAGTGATGAGTATCTGGTGGCTTGGAGGCTCCTCACTGGGGGTTCCTGGAAGCCACAGCACTGGGCTGGGGATGAGGAGGGGTTGTGCTTTCAGGGGTGTGTGAAGAATGGAGAAGCACAGGGGGTTAGTTTTGTGCACAGTCAATCCTGGGGAAGTAAATGACAACCAAAAGCCATTCTTTGTGCCTATACAGAGGGAGAGGCATTTAAGAAACAGAATTTGACAGTGAGAAAGCTTTTATCCTCAGCTGGACTCCCTGCCTTCTTTCTGGATTAAGCTCAGCACACCAGGAACAAGGTCCCAGGGCACAGCACTTCACGTCATTTCAGGTTGTGAACTTGGCTTTGTCTCAGTTGTGAATAGGAGGGCAGGTGTTGCTGAAACAGTCACCCAGATGACTTCCTCCCATTCACAAATAACTTCTCCATAGCAACAGCCATGATTGCTTGCATGGAAAAATAATCTGAGGAAAAACATCAATCTCATTACAGTGTCACAGCTGGACACACAAGGGAGGTGTGAGGCATGGTCATCCTCTTCTCTGTGAGCCCCTATAAAGCCACCAGCTGCTGTCTGAGTGCAGAGAGGCTTGTGCTTTGCCTTCTGGTAGAGGTCAAATAGGCTGTAGCCTGTATGTGGAAAGTCCCCTCACTATGAATCGTTGATCACACTAAGGCTCTGGGATATGGAGGTCACTATTTAATTGCTCTCAAGATGCAGCACTTTCTTGCACTCAAACGTACATTTTTTTAAAATTATGTTCTATTACACATTGATGTTAGGTACCCTGCAGTAGTATGGGTTTCCTTCCAGTCACACGGCTGCTTTCCAGTGTTAATCACTGTAATGGGCATGGCTGTTAATTATAGGAAAGCTCTGAACATCTGGATCAACAGCACAAGGACATACATGATTGATTGCTACTGAAAAATGGGTATAATATTTGTGAGTTAGCAATTATTCAACTCTGATTCTTCCTCAGGTTAAGACAAGGTGGCAAAACTGGGCTGGGAATTGGTGTCATTTCCTTCTTGGTGCCCCCTCTGTGCAACACTTGGGGCTGTGAAACTGTTGCATTCCCTTTGCACAGCAGCACCCATGCTGGGAGCCCCAGCTACTGCCCAGGAAGGTCTAAACAAAACCCCAATTAGCTGAACACAACTGTCTGAGGGAGGAAGAACCCCTAACACCTGAATAAACACTGTCAGTCATTACATGACTTCTAATTTTAAGGCAATGTATCCAAATGTAGCAAATCCCAAGCCTGGGAGAGCAGGGTTAATTAAACAGTGAGGATAAGTAGTTATCCAAACAGCTGTAATCATGAACCTGGGAACTTTGGAGCAGTAACTGGTTTTCTTTAGGCACTAACTGGTGATACAGTGTTTATCAGTTGCTGTTTTAAGCACAAAGTCACCCCTACCTTGCAGCGTCGTCCGAGGAAATTTTCAACCTCATTGTGGACCTGGATCTCCTTGTCAGTTTTGCTCTTCAGCTTCTGTGATCAGCACAGACAGAAAATGTGAGAGACAATGTTAGTGTGTGTGTGTGTGTGTGTTTGTACACGTGCTGCTGCCAGACGAGGTGGTAAGCAAGAGTGCAGGAGTCATCTGTGGACTCCACAGATGTTCTTCCCAGTGACAAAGCTAACCAAGGCAGTCCTTACCCCTGGGCCATCCATGAGGAAGGGACAACTGGATCAGACCTTAGCAGCCAAAAAAAAGACAGAACAGTTTGCAAAACCTGAAGAGCTTTCTAGGCCAGTTCACCTTCTGGCCACAGGAACAGCTCTAGCAGCAACGTGTGCTGTGAGCAATGCTCGGAGTTTGGGCTGCTTATGTCATAGAATCATGGAATTGTTTGGGTTGGAAGGAACCTTAGAGGTCATCTAGTTCCAACCTTCTCCTGTGAGCAGGGACACCTCCCACTAGACCAGGTTGCTCCAAGCCCCATCCAACCTAGCCTTGAACACTTCCAGGGATGGGGCCTCCACAGCTTCTCTGGGCAACCTGAGCCAGTGTCTCACCACTCTCTCACTAAAGAATTTCCTCCTAAATAGCCTTGTAACTACACCCTTTGGACATTTCTCTGACGATGGTATTAGTTCAAGCAGTCCCTGCTTCCAGCCATTGCATCCTGCAGCCATGCTGTTCGTGCTGTTCATGCTGTTCCTGTTTGCAGGACCATACAGAAAAGCAATGGGGGAGATAAAGACTTCTGACCTCGATGAGCTCCCTGTTCCAGTTCACAGTTCTGTTGGTGACTGCAATGGAGAGAAGAAGGACATCTAGGGAGTGAGGGAGGACTCTTTCCTTAGTAGCTGGAGATGCCTTCTAGTAGCCATGGGGAAGGGCTTACCTGAATTTCCTCATCCAGGGCATTCTCTGCATTGCTGCACTTCTTCTTGGTTTGGTGGATCTGGAGGTCTGTTCTTTTCTTCATGTAGCTGATCTCCATGTCTGTTTTGGCCTTTGTCTCCTGGAGCTCGTCCATGAGGTAAGCAATTGTTGTATCTCGCTTCTAGCAGAGGAGTCAGAAAAGCACAAAAGCAAGCCTGGAGACTGAGCTCAGCTCCTAATCTGTCCACTCCCTGATCAACTCAGCAGATACCAGGCTATAGGCTTTACACTTTCCCTGAATGTCGCTCCATTTCAACCTCTACTTCAAAGAGAAGTTTGATTTGTAACACACACAGAAGGCAATAAACTCATTAGTGAGGAGTGGTTACTTCTGGAGAGGGTAGAGTGATAAAGTGGAACAAGAAGCCAGGCCTTCTGGTCTCAGTTATGCTTATTATAAGCATGAAAGAAGCCAAATAATTTCAGCTGCTGAAAATTAGGCCTTACTAACCTCTGAGATTAGGCCATCTCGGTGAGTTAGCATCTCTAAGAGTCAGATGGTGCCTCAGACCCACGTAAGCCGAAGTTTGAGTTCCTAAAATGGACTCTCTTCCTTGGATTCATTTTTTTCTAGTTACACTGTAGCTTTATACACACAACCTTATGAACAGGTGAAAATCTAATCTTGTCTTGCTCATATGTTTAAACAGTTCTTTCTTGAAACCTTACAAGGTAGATGCTGCCCACTTTGTTATAAAAGCACAGACCCAAGGTGAGGAAGAAGTGCCAAGGAAAAGCTGGCTGTGAGCTGCCAGCCTATTCCCTGTCCTTTGTTTCACAATGGAGCTGAGCTTTCCTAGGGGAATTCTGTTCCCAGGAGCTCCCTCATGGACAAGAACCCTAAGCCAAAGTGCTCCATTTGTCCAGCTTTTGCAGCCTGCTCAGAAAACAAAGTACATTTGCTAGATTTGGGATTGTTGTTTCATCTACTCCTTTTAAATTAATTTATTTGAGCAACAGATAAAAGTTCATTGGGGTTAGAACTTGGAAGAACCACCTGTAAAATGAAAAACTCTGGACTTCTGTATTAAGAGTTAAAAGGTCATCAAAACCTGTGCAATTATGCCAGATAATCTTCACGCCTCTGGTTTGGCACCTGATTGCTCCATTATAGCCTTTCTCTTTGCTTTCCTGCCCTGCTATGAGAGGTTTGACATTCCTCAGCCAAACCTTTCAGCTGGAGATGAAATACCCAAGTGCTGTCATTTAAATGTGTTGAAACCCACATGTCTTGTCTCTGAAGCACCCTCACATTCCTTAGGTGTGTAAACATGGAAAAGTGCCACAGGAAGAAGGCAGCTCCAGAGTGCTGTGCTCAAAAGCCTGTGCAGCATGACTCATTTGGAAAAGGTTTCCTTATAAGTGGAGTTTGGAACAGTTAAAAGGAAAATCCTTCCCTCTGCACCCCTTGTCAGACATCATTAGGAAGAATAAAGTGTATTTATAGGGCTCAGGACAATTAGGGGTCTTGGCTGATGCTGTTTTGTGGGTTAAATTCACGTGTTCACATTTTTTGAAGGTTCCCAACATCAGATACTATTCTACAGCCATATCATCATGGGACTGCAGAGACCTACAGACATCACCGATTTGTGCCCCTCTGTTTTCCCTGGTGTGAAATTTTTGGTGGGCATCAGGAGGGGCTGTGTTCCTGGTCAGTAGACATGGGAGGTGATGGTATCACTTTATTTTGAGATTGTTTTTTCTGTGTCACGGTAGAATCATGTTTAAATTGAGGGGCTGGCAGGAAGACTGGGGAGATGCTAATGAAAAACACTGATTTTTTGGTGGCACTGAGGCTCAGCAAAGCCAAGTGCTGCCAATGTCAGTGTTACTGCTACCTGCTAAGGATCTGCAAACAGGTCAGGGAAGAAGGGTTCAGCCTAGGTTCCAGGGTACTCAAAGAGGTGGGGCAGAGAATGAACATTTCACCAGGTTATTTTCTTTTTCATCTCAGCTTTTACCAGAGCAGAAGGAAAAGTGCTTTTGATTCCAGCACCCCAGGCCTCAGCTGGGATGGGGGCCCATCTGCTCTGTTTGTTTTCTTTGTTGTAGGGCATGTTTGTGGTTTGGATTTGGTCTGTGGTGTTGTAAAACATCTTTGTTAGGGGTCAGGAGTTTGGGGGCTTGATTACACAATCCACAGCAGAGGGGGAGTGAAATATCACCCCCCCACGGGTGGTTTATTGCTTAGAAAGGCAGCTGCAGGCGTGTGGGCAGCTACCGCAGCCCCGCTGGTGGACCTGGGGCTGCAGAACTGGGGGACGTCCAGGGTGAGGCTGCAGGTAGTAAATGCAGCAGTAAATGCCCATAAGTCGTGGGCACCATCTGTGGAGTATCCTGCTCCCTGAGCTTCAGGGACAGACACTGGGAACATGAGTTAACATTTATTCCTTCTGGTTTAGCATAGCAAAGGTCCCAGCCAGGACACAGTGCACTTAATGCAGTAACCTCTGGGCTGATTACTTGGGATGACTTCAGCGTTGAATCTGCCAAACCAAAGATACAAAATCATACCTCGTGTGTCCAAAACTATCACAAAACTGGCAGAGACCAAGATCAAAACCCAGGAAATAGTTGTCAAGAGCCAGTCTGCTTCACAAGCAGGTAAACAAGCTGATTTTCTCTGATCCCTCAGCTTGCAGACATCAGCTCAGAGGCCTGTCTGTTGTGTTACCAGTGCCACAGGATTCTGCCCCACAGATGCTGTTTGGCAGCAAAAGCAACTGCCCTGAGCTGGAATGTATGAGCACTCCTGTGTTTTCTTTCACTTTGATTTATCTCTCTTCCAAGTGCCCCCTAGATCTCACAGCTCTTCCACAGCAATTAGTATGCACAGTCACTTAAAATACAGCTGGTTACAAAAATAGCAAAGAGGAGGAATTCCTGCAGTGGGATAAACTCCAACTGCCATTTGGCAGGCCCTGGGAGGGGGCAGGGGAAGGGGTGCTGTACTATGGGCCGGCAGGGACCTCCTGCTTCCCCAAGTGTGGATGAGCTCGAGCCTTTCCACTGGCAGCTGCTCTACCTCAGCTTGCAGAGGCTGAAGATACCCTTGGATTTGCTGAAGGTCTTCAAGGCCAGGTTGGATGGAGCCTTGAGCAACCTGGTCTCGCAGGAGGTGTCCCCTGTCCATGCAGAGGGGTTGGAGCTAGATGATCTTGAAGGTCCCTTTCAACCCAAACCGTTCTGTGGTTCTTTGATCCACACATCTGCTGCAGCCTGGACTTGCTTCCCTTGAAACCACAATGTGCAGCCCTATGGACACCCCCTTAAGGCCAGGGCCCAGATCTCTGTCCGGGTGCTGTGCACCCCTGGGAAGCGCCGCAGGGAACGGGCAGCAGGCCTGGCAGGTCACCCTGCTCCAGGTGGCATCTCCTGCAAGCCTTGCCAGCTCAGCTCCCATCCCCACTGTGGGGCCAGCTGTGTGAGGGGCAGTTTGTTGGCAGAGGGAGCAGCCCTGCTGGCAGAAGGACTCTTGTCAAAAGTCCTGTGCCTCCGGAGCCAGGTCTGGACCTGGTGCAGCAGCTGCTGAGCTGGCTCTGAGGGCAGCGGAACCCTGGAGCTCTGGACCACGCAGCCCTCCAGCCTGCTACTGTAGTCACCTGGTGCATTCCTCCAGCAGGAACATGCACCGGCAAACGTGTAGATGTTTAAAACATTCCCCTACAACACTTTGTCAATGCATTTACCTCCTGGGAGAGGATAAGGGAAGGAACATGACGGGTTTTAGTTGTACCACTAAAAGCACTACCGAGCTGCAGGCTGGGACAGGATATGTTACTAAAGCCCACGTGGAGTGAAAGTTACAGACCTGTTTTCACGGACACTATGGTGCAAAATCTTGGTTTTCTGTCTGGTAGGTAGCCTGAAACATCACTGCTTGTTATAAAATTGTCCCTTGCACAGGTGTATGGCAGGACTGTACCACGAAATGTACAGGACATCAACAGTCTCTGGGTGAACAGCAATGCAGGAATTCTAAAGTTTACATTCCCTAAATGTTTATGTTAAACTGTATAATCCCATACAGCACTAACTTGTTTCAAAATCTGTACAGGCTGCCATCACTTGTCCAGGAAACCAGAAAAAAACCCAGTATCTTTTGTACAAGCTAGAAGATGAAGACTGCAGCAGCAAACAGGACTCCTGCCACCACACGAGAGCTATGGGTGATGCTTCTGCATGAGGGGTAAGAACAAAACCAGATTGATCATTTCAGCCTTTCTAGAGACATCAGTGCTTTCCAGGAGGTAAGAAAACAAAACAAATATAAACATTTAGCATTTGATTTATGTGCCATTAGAAGGAAATATGAGCTAAGCAGGCTAATAGAGCATTAATTAGCATCTCATTAAGAGTATCTAATTAAGAGCTAGCAAGGTTGAAAATACAAACATACAGGCAACATGGATGAAGCACAGACCGTGTTTTTCTGGTTCTGTGATTAGATTTGCTCTCTTTTGTTTTCTCATCCACTAGACTGGAGACAACCATGTAGCCTTTTGTCTTCAGGTCTGTGCATTATTGTTGTTCAAAGTACTCCGAATCAGCAAGCTGTATTTTTGTTTGTAATTAGTTGGCAAGGTGACAAATCGTGCAAATGTCTGTAAAACTGCCTATGGGAAAATCCCATATGAAATGAATAGAAATTATTCTCCCATGGGAGACACAGTGAGACACCATTATTTTTGGCACAGAAGGAAAGCAGTACTTGAAAGTAGTCTTGTCTTTGATTTGTTATCAAAGCTGAAACTATAAGGAAGCCCAGAAAAGGACTATTAAGCTGGAAACATAAAAACAAAATCCCAGATGAGTGCAGATCCCACTTGATGAGGCAAAACACAAGAACAGAACTAGCAGAAGTTACGGAATGAGCACAGAGAAGAGAAGCCTCAGCATGGGAGCTGCTCACCTTCCTATGACTGCAAGAGACAGGAGAGGTGCAGGGCAGGACACAGAGATGTGCCCAGCCTGATTGCACAGTGCCAGGACATTGCTGCTAGTGCCAGATGGGATGATCACAGCCCCCTTTGCACCAGGCCCTGGGAAGGCATTAAATCAGAACTGGATACATATGCATGTGCAGACATTGAGAGGTTTGAGGTGCACTACACAGGGACCTACTTCATCATATTCACTAGCCCAGGGAGTGGGAGAACAAGAGCTTCCCAGGAACCATCAGAATCTGACTCAGAATGGGTAATGTGCAGAAGCAAACTGGCAACATACAGTCCCTGAGCCTGGGAAACTATCCAGCTTGTTTCATTTCACTGTCACACAGATATCAAGGGACTTTTTGGTTGTTCCACAGGGCCTGGAAATAGGCTCCCATACCATTTCCAGTGGCAGTGAGTATATATTGAGGTGAACAGCTCCCCTTTTTAGTCCTGGCTCTGACCTCTGCATCCTTTAGATGTTCTGTTTGAATCCACAGGATAAAAAAGTTAATCCTTCATTTCCCTTTTAGTTTCCACAACTGTTCTTTCTCAGTTTGTCTCCTAACTTGCTAACTTTCCATTTCCAGTGACTCACCTTCTTTCTCCTCTGTATGTCTACAGGTTTTTTTTCCAGTGTTCTTTTCATCTTGCTATGCTTCCCAGTATATGTTGTCTATTTCCAGGATCTCTGCTAGTAGATGAGTACTGACCTAAATGAATTTTCCCATCTTGTACATTTGTGCTTTCTTCTCTGCTGTTCTAGTATCTGTCCCAGACTTCTGCTGTTTCATCAGCTACAGACAGCTGCATACACTGCCAGTGCCGGTAGATCCTTCATGTTCTTACAACAACCCTGTATTCACAATTAAACTTTCCACTGCACATGCATCCAGGCTGCCAACACAAACCCTACATGTTCTATAAACTGTCCTTCACCTGAATGTCAGTGGCTTAAAATTCTTCTCTGTAGCCAACTATATCCTGACTTGATGATGGTTCACACTTTTATCCAAAGAAAAATATAAAAAATTCAGGGATATTGATTCTTTCCTCAGCTGCCCTTTCTGTCTTCTTGCTCAGTACTGAACCAAGCATCAGATTCTTGTTCCTCTTCCAGTCCATGTTTAGCTCTGAACCTGCCTGCCTTTTGCATGTTTTCTGTCACACACTCCTTGCCTCAGCAAGGCTGGGCTACATTTCTGTGTTTCTGCACAGAACTGCATGTGCTTTTGCTCTAAAGCACACATAAGCATCAAGTCTGATCTGTCTGGTGAGCATCAAAGTGACCAGGGATACACCATTCAATTGATTTGCACGTATGTAGCAAATCTGACATAGCCAGAATGCCCCAGATTTGCTGTCCATGCACACACCATTTGTGTGCTGCAGACAGAAGGGCTGAAGCTTTCCAGAAAGATCAAGTTGACAGCATATGTGCAATAACATCGATCTGCCCTTGTGTAGGACTCCCATGTTTGGGATTTTCTAATATATGTAAGCCTAGAAAAACAGAATAAAATAATCACCTTTTCCCCAAACAAAATTGTAGGTAGACAAGTGATAAGCCCCTATGCCAGCTTTCTGTCTCATTCCTTCATTCTCACACCAGCTTCTGCAGCAGGTGTCAAGTCTGTAACAGTATGACAGAAGCTTAGATTCTGCACATAACCTCTTTCTTACTGATTGCAGGCGTCTGTGTTTTTGGGGTATTCTGATTTGATCATGGTGTCTCACAACTGTAAGCACTTCGAGCTGGACACTGCTCTTAAAGTCATCAGCAGGCTTATTCAGAATACAGATCTTTCTTGTAATTATTCTGCTTCTATATTCCTAAATGATGGATCACTAGATATGCCACATGTCCCCTCCTCTGAGTGCTAGTTCCTGGGCAGCAGAGGCAAGCTTGCCAACAGCCTTTCCCCCTGGCTTCATGCCCAGGGTTAAATGATCTCACCTTAAGTTCTATTTCAGTTTCTTTCTTGACAGCTTGCAGCTGTTTCTTAAGTGCCTTTATCTCCTTCTTTCCTTCCTCCTCCCTGAAGAAGAATGGGAAAATACAATCACTTGGATATATCAAAAAAGACAAGGGGAAGAAGGGGAACTTCCTGCCTCCTGATACACTGCAGCACAGAGCTGAGCACCCCCCCACTTACCCTGCTCACTCAGCAAGTTTCTAGCAGCTGAACTTAAAGAAGTGCACACAAATGTGGCCTTCCGCTTCAGAAAAGCAGAAGACAAAGCCCTTCCCGTGGCTGAGTAGCAAAAAAGGCATTTATCTCTTCATTCTGAGCCTCTGGGAGGCAGCACATCTGCAAGTTAGGAACAGAGACTCCTCACCAAAGCCAGTGAGTTGGTAAATTAATCCCAAAAATAAGGAGGTGCACAGACCCAAAGAGCATGGGAATGAAAAGGAGAATGAGCAAAAAAACCAGGGGATGCTCTTGTTGAAAGCCTGGAGTTGGTTTGGGAATGATGCAATTCCTATAGCAGAGAGGAAAGGAGCCTATCAAGTTTCTGCATTTCAGGCAAAACTCTCCCTGACTGTGTGCAGAGACACGCCTCATCAGCAGGCAGTGCCAAGTGCTGCAGGTGTCATTATATATGTAGGGAATATAGTTTCTTCATCTCAGACTTAAATCTTTCAAAAAACCTCAGATTCTGAGGTCCATGAAGGGATATGAGTGAAGGCCAAAAAGCTACAGAGCTGTTTACCTGCTTAAAACAAAACAGGTGCAGTGCTGTGTTAGGTCTTATTATTATCTTATTTCACCCTGAAGCTTTTCTAAGCTTTTATGCTTGTGCTTTGTTTTAAAGCCAGTAAATACTAGAGTTGGTACCTGAGATATTGCACCCTGTGCCAACCCTACAATCAAACATGCATTTTATTTGCAGAGCCCTTTCAGAGCCCTCGGTGACTGTGATAAACAAAAGCTCTTGATAAGGAGCTCCAGTCTTACTGCAGACTGTTTTCAGACTAGTACATATTGACACAAAACCAGACAAGTATATATTAAATTGAAAGACAGATCAAGTTCATTCCATGAGAAGAAAGAACAGTAGAACAAACAACACAGTAGAACTAACACAGGGGTTAGATTTGGTTGATAGAATGCAATAAAAAGGATTGTGTCATTTCTATTATAATTTACTCCTTTTCATGTTCCAATATTGGGTAGTCATTCTACATGCTGCTTTCATTTTTTCTTTCTTCCATGGATAAACAATAAATCCCTTGGGTTTAGACAGTGGAAGAGCTGGGTTTCATGCTTGAAATCTCACATTTCACTGGAAGCTGGGGACTTGCATTGGAGGCAGCCACTGAGCCACCTCTGGGGCTGTTCCAGTAGCTTGGACTCACAACAAATCATGATTTACAGCAGCAGCTTTGCTGTCTACCCTAACTGATGGGCCTGAGCTGCTACACAGAGCAAAGCAGCTTTAAAATGGCCAAATACTTCTCTGATGACTTCTGTTGTCTCTGACAGGCTGGGGACTGAACCAGAGCTTCTCATACTGAAAAAAAACAACTCCAAAGCATCACTGCACAGAAGTCTGAGCCTAAGGAATTACCAGTTTGAATTGAGATTGTAACAAATCTGTATCCAGTCAGATTTGGGACAGAAGAGGATCTATAATGCTGTGGCTGGTGGATTAGCCTTAAGTAAGACAACTGCCACTGTCACCATCTGTGCTAGCCCCTCACTGCTAAAGGGACAAGGGAGCATATTAGCATTGGGGTCAGAGAAGATCCTCCTGGGCATCACATCACCTAAAGACCATATGTTGCTGGCCCTGGTTTGAACAGATTCTCTGCTGCTCTGGCTTTCACTGGGGACAACGAATTAAAGATCAGGGAGCCCCTACATCACATTATGTTTTAATTGACATGGAGCAGCATTTGCATTCATGCAGACACTGATGTCCACTGTGGTGAAAGCTCAGGCAATTCCAAGCCCAGATCAGTATCAGAATTATCAGTTATTTCTTTCTGGAAGGGAAGAAAGTGCTATTTGTAAAGTAGAGAGCAGAATCATTTTTGTACCTTGTGGTGTTTTTTTTTTTTCCTTTTTAGTGTGTATTGAGGCAGAATGGACTTTGGCTTTCAGCAGTTAAGCAGGAAAGTACTGAACACAACACTGACCTGATGAGGAGATCCTGAAACTTGTTCTTTCTTGCTCTCTCTTTCTCAACAGCTTCTGTCAGGGTATTAAATGTTCCTGATTCCTGCATCTCCTTCATGGTGGCTGTAATTGTATCACTTGCATACTGCCTGCCAGGAAGAGAAGGAACACACCAGTAATTTATAGGTGCTGGTACTACAGTGTCTGGCATCTTTATCCATTATTGTTTGCAGGTAAAAAGGTAAGATCCCACTTCAGTTCTTAAATCTCTCAAACCCAGGAGTGCTTCTCCCATGGTGCCTGCTTCTTGTCCATCTGGGACTTCTGTATTAGGAGTTGGTTGAAGTTTCAAAGTGTTGCCCTGAATGCTACTCTAGGAAATAGCCAAGAGGCACAAATGTACCCTTGCTGTGCCAGACTGTGCTGTTGCCCTCAGGAAGAGGGCTGCTGGCCTGCAGCAGTGATGACAGCCAGGCAGACCTTGGACAATGAGACCTGAGGATGCAGACAAGTGTGTCTCTGAAGGGATATCTGGCTGCCAAAATACCCCAGTGCAGCCTTAAGCTGTTCTTAACAACTAGGCTCGCCCAGTTTATTGAATTTCATGGTGCATATGGTATTTATATTTTAGCTGCTTTTTCCTCATTTGTGTTAGAATCTTCTTGAAGCCCTTTGTTAAAATAACACTAGAAGACAGAAGCCAGGAGGCAGAAAAAGGCATACTGAATGCTCAGCTTCCCAGTCTGTCTCTTAAACCAAGGGCTGTTAGTATTTCTACAAAACAACTCACTTGATTAGGCGCAGGAATAACATTATTTTTTTTTTTTAAATATACTCTTTGGTCATTATCAACATTATCTGTTCTATCAAGAATGGCTGTAGTTGCCATGAAGGTGATGTTTTGCCTGCAGAATAACCTCATTCACAAGGCAATGCTCAGATCCTGTTCTGCCTGTACATACCTGCTAGGGGAAGCTGACTCCAGATACCAGAACATCAGCACTGGCTGGATCCTGGCATCGACTCCACCCAAGCACCCATTATCCTGGCTAATACTTCGCAACTCCATTCAAAATAAACTGGTTGCCATTACTTGGTATCCAGAAGCAAGCAAAGGCCCAAACTAAATGGGCTGTGAAGCTAGACCCCCCCTGTGCTCCTCAGAGATACTCCTTCTGGACCAACAGTGAGATACACCAGGAGTGTGATAGTGGGAAACTTGTATTTTTGCTTCCAAGAGAAAGACTGAGAACTTTACAGCTCTGAGCATCCCTCAGAGCCATCATATTTGTGCTTCACTTACCTGTCAGCCTGAATTTTTCTGAGATGCTCTACAGGCAGAGGACTGTGTTTCATAGCCCCACTGGGAAGATGAGAGGTTCTTTTTAGAGCTCCAGTTTTCTGCAGCTGCTGCTTCTCTTTGATGTTTTTTGGAGACTTGGAGGCAACTGTTGCACCACTCCCTCGCTTTTGGTGCTTAGTGTCCAGCTCAGATTTCTGAGTCCCTGTGATTTCTTTCATTTCCTGGCTGCTAGTCTGAAAGAGAATAAGAGAGACCTGTTCGCACATTGGGCAGTAGAAATAAACTCTGAAAAATTATGTCAGAAGAAGGGAAATTAATAATAAACTAGAATGAAGCTATGAAGTTCATAGCGTATGTTACACTCTTCAAAGACTGGAAAATGAGAAACATTTATCTTGGTTAGCTTTGAGCATATGGTATAGGCTCATTAAAGTTTATGGATCAAAAGTCCTAAGGTGCCATGATTAGAAAAGGCCTCGAAAGATCAATTAACCTGCCCCAAGAGACGATGGTTCAGACTGTGTCATTCCTGACAGACATTTGTCTGACATGTTCTTAATGCAATGGAGACCACACACCCTCCTGCCACTGCCTGAGTGTTCCAACAACCTTTACTGTAAGAAAGTTTTTTCTCTTCACCTGCAGTCGAGCCCCTGACTTCTTATCCTGGTCTCCACAGGGACAGAGAACAGATTATTCCTTCCTTCTTTGCAGCAGCTTTAATGTACTGGAAGCCTGTTCATCTGTTTCCCCTCAGCCTTCTCTCCATCTCAGCCATGTCCCACTGCCTGTCACCGTGACCTTTCCCTACAATGTTACTGTGATAACAAGGGCTGACATGAGTGGAAGTGAAAGAACTCAGCTCTCTGTTTAGCTGGGTTTTTTTGAGAGAGTGACAGCAAAGGAAGACTAACATGAATTCAAAGAAGAACTTCAAGATATTGGCAGCTCAGATCTACATGGGAAAGTATCTTGTGACTGTGTACAATGTTATTTAAAAAGAAAAAAGTCCAGAAAAGCAAAAGCACACTATAAAATCCAGTGAGGCCTTGCTCCTAGGAATTTATCTGCTTTATGTGCTGCAGGTAGGAACGCAGGTGTGTACTCTAGGATATTAAAATAAAATTTTCCTGCCTGCCTCCTAGCATCTCTGGGGCTGAACACTCCCTAGCAGTCCTGCTGAAGGGAGCTGTGGCAGGCACTGCCAGCCCATCCTAGTCCATAGCTGGTGCTCCCCACCCTGGCTGCTTGGGGAAACGGATTAGAGAACTCACTGAGCTGAAACGTTTCCCAGCAAAAAAAGAGACAGGAAAAAATATTTTTAGCAGCACCAGTTCTCAGTCCAGATCCTTCCACAACCACACACACGTTTGTGTCAATGCAGCACAGAGGGCAGAGTAAAATCAAGCATTCAGGGCACAACTGTGTATCCCACTAGTATTTCCAAGAAGGCATGTGTCAAGTGAGGCTCCCTGAGTGCTCTGTGAGGCTGCTGTGATCCATGGGATGCTTCATTCTGAGTATCTTGGACATCTCCAATAGGATGAATCATCCTCTGGCAGTGCCTGACTAACCACTGACTACAGAAGGAGTCTAGGTGACTACTTGCTTAATTTTTGGACAGTTAAATTTACATTAGACAAATCCCATGCAAAGTATACACAGACCAATGAAAATTACATAGTTCATTAGAAAAAAAGGGTTTGTATAGTTTACTAGTGATGGCTGTACTTCAGAAAGAACTAATTTTGGCAAGCAAACTGCTTTAATATCATGTAGATTTTGTGAATGCTCTGATAGATGTTTTTTAGTGTCTGGGAAAGCTCAACACAGGCTGTAGCTGGATTGTCTGTAAACAGCAGAGACTTCCACAATAATAATTACCAAATAATTATGTAAGAGCAAGGAGTTTGTAAACTGCATGTGGTGCCATCTGTGTCATCTCCTAGCTGTTTATCTTTTGCTAGACTCATGCCCAAAATTCAGCAAATAGAAAGGCTGCCTTTCTCTGCACTGCATGAAGCAATGTGCAGGAGTCCCTGATTTGGGAACTCAGTGAGGTGCTGGCCAGCACTGTGCTTAATCCTCTCAAAAATGTCATCAACTGAAATGTCGACATCAGTCTCTGAAAATGTCACTGACTGACAGAGCTCCAGGGGGCTTTGCAAATACAGGTCTTCCACAGGTACAATGATACCAGCCAAATGTAAACTGAGGAATGGGGAGGAGTAGCAAATTACAGAGCACCACATTTAGCAACTGTCTGCCCTAAGCCATTTTCTTTTTTCCACATTGTCTCCTTCTCAATATGTCTTGGCATCTTTAAGAATACAGGTAAGGCTTCTAGTCTGGGAGAAAACTGTTTTAAGAAGTAACTTGGAAAAAAATTAACATCTGTGATTGAAGTGCAAAGCTAAAGTGTTTTCTCTATAATTTAAGTGTACCTTTAGTAGGTCTATCAACCTGCGTCTTTGTGTCTGAAGAACAGCTACCCTCCTAGAGATTGCTCTTCTGTGTTTTTTTGTTTCCCACCCAGCTCTGTGAGGGAGAAGCATCCTCTGGAAGCAGGGGAGGCTGGCTCCCAGGGCTCTTTCCAGGGAAGGATTGCCCTCTATTGCACAGTCGAAGTATCGTTCTTACCCTGAAATTTACTGTAACACCATCTTCTGCTGCTTTGCAATGGATTTTTTTAAAAGAAGGTGGTGTGGAAAGGAAACACGTAGAAAACCACATGTTGGTTTACCTTCCTCTTGCATTTTTAAGTGGTACATCAGAGAAAGTGAGCAGCATTAGATTTGAAAACTCAGATCCCAGTGTTTAATTCCATTCTAGTCGCAAACTTTTTTCTTTTTTGAGTTCCTCTTAGAAAAGAGTTTCAAACCTGCTTGAACTGGAAACAGCCTGCTATGTCACTTAGGATATATGACGACAGAACTTAGGACCATTTACCCCTCAGGATTGTTCCATCCTGTTTCCTATGTCTATCAGCTACCAGAAATACCACACCTTCCTCCACAGCAACAAACCTCTGCCTGAGCATTAGGGCTTCTTCTCCATTCTTTATATCTCTGCCCAAACTCTCTTAGTTATGATGCCTATTAGAAATCAACTAATTAATAATGGTCAACGAGAATGGGTAGTTACTAATATATTTTGAAGTGAAATCTTTCTTAATTCACTGTCTGTGAAGACTAAAAGAAGTTTAGCACAGACTTAGAGAGGAACAGAAATATCCTGTTATTTTTCATTTTTAAAATAGCTGCATATCTACATAAGAACCTGAATATGTTGTGTTTCCTTTTCCCTGAGCCTTTGCTTGTTATCTAACAACGACAAATTTAAAATTATAAGCCCAGGAGCCTCATTTGGGGTCAGTAGGGTCATAAAATCATAAAATTATTTGAGTTGGAAGGGACCTTAAAGATCATCTCAGTCTAAGCCCCCTGCATGGGCAGGGACACTTCCCACTAGACCAGGTTGCTCAGAACCCCATCCGTCCTGGTCCTTTGCACCAAGTCTTGACAAAGGCTTCTCAGTGATGCTGCAGTATAAATATTGAAGTTGCTCATCCATGCAGTTCTGTTGTGCTTCTTCACCCAAGGGTCATGGAGCACTTAATAGAAAATATATCTGAGCTGATTTTTAAAAAACACTGCTAGAAGACACAAACCAAGACAAGAAGAAAACCAAGAGAGATTTCTTTAGAGAGAAAGGATAGAGGCACATACATGGCTGGTGTCTGCCTTGCCCTCACATGGAACTGGCATCATGTATCCAAGAATTGAGAGCTGCTCAACAGAATCCTCCAGCACAGCAGCAAAATGCAGAGCTTCCAGATGAGTCAGTTTTTCCATTTCTCTACTCTCTGGGCTCTTGCTAGGAGGAACAAAGCCAAAAGATACCAGTGAAAAAGATGTTACAGGGTAAGTAACAGTAGTTTAAACTAAAGCCAGGCCTGAAGTAGCCTTATTTGCAGCCTTCCATATACTTCCCTTGCTTTGTTTATAGCTTTTCATACACTGTTTATAAGAGGAGCCAGGCTCTGCTAATGGCTGCATTCAGGGACAGTGGGAATGTTTAGCTTTCACAAAGCAAAGCAGGTCCTGGTCCCTCCTGCAGCAGATCTGGGTAGACAGGCTGAGAAGGGAATGGGTATGAAGGTACAAACTGGGTGAGGTGGCCTCACCATTCAGTTCAAATGTTTCATGGTGGACTTTGTTCTTTCAGAAGCAACAGAATGAAGGGGTCTTTTGAAAATGAAAACAAAAATTCCACACCTCATAAAAATCTCAAGTGGTGAACCCTCATGCTGTAATTACTACATTGCCTGGACTTTTTAATGATCAAAATCCCCTCAGCAGGAGCTGTTAGCACCTTAAGATGTTGACAGGCAAACAAAAACCAAAATCTGGACTAAGTAAGCTACCTTTAACATCTATGTTGTTTTATTTAAAATTGCACATCAAATGTAAAGCTGCTCTGAGGTACATTTGAGCATTCCTTTGCCTTGATTACAGATGGAATGTTGTGAAAGCGCATCCAGGGAATTAATCACCATTAATCCAATTCATTGATTCACCATTAATCCATGTGAATTTGGTCCATTTAGAAAAATGCCTAAGAAAACACCTGCATAAGAATGGAGATTTTGAATGTTTTGGTAAGCTATTAGACAATCCCACCAAACCCTATACTCACAAAAAAGATACTTATTTCACACCTAGCACAGTTTGAGTCTGACATGACTGAGATCCTGAATATCACGACAATGGAAGCATCAGCATCCACTACCAAAATCTTCATTTGGCTGCTAAACCTGGATTTGTGCCATCTGTAAAATCCTGGAATAAACATATTCTAGGTCTGCAGAATATTACTGTCCAATCTGTAAGCATGCCAGGGAGACACATCAGACAATGCCTGTTAGCCTGGTTAATAGGATAAAACAGGGCTACACTAAATGAAAATTAGATGTTTAGATGCAGGTATGTCCTGGATCACTGGAAATCAGTGGGTTTTCATAAGCAACTTTACAAGTGCTTTAAAAAATTCATAGTTACTATAAGCTCTCTGAATCTATTACCATTTGTCCTTGTCCTTTTTTGTTGTTTTCTTGTTAAAGAAAATACAGTAATTTACAGTTGGAATATGAAATTCATTTTACTTGGGCAGAAAATATGGGTCATTTGGCAGTGTAGGCTTTAGTAGGTTTCTATTAGTATCATGATAGGTAAAACAAACAAGCACAACTTAGATTTTATGTATTTGCTTCTTGATGCCCATGATGATGCCACATGTGTTGAAATGCCCTGTCCTTTGTAAAGGACACAGCTCTCCTTGGGCACAGGACCACAACTAGAAAGCCAAGTGTGTGACTGGCAGTGTTTTTCATGACAGCTACAGGTTGTAGTCCATGAGACTGGAATCTTACTCCCTTTTATCCAAATAACTGAATCGTACCTCAGAATGTAAGACTACCAAGTGCACGGTCTTGCATTAATGGTTTTAACAAGGATTTCTGCTCCAAGTGGGGAGCACAGGGTGAAGAAAAGGTTCAGGGGTGGCCTGGCTCCAATGTTATCAACCATGATGGTGATGGGAAGTCCTGTGATGCAGCAGGACTAGTGTTTTCAGCAGGTAGAAAGAAGTACAAGTGCTGCTGGAAAAAGCATCAGTAAACCTCAGAGGAGACAGGGTCCATGTTTCTAGTTGTTTGTGTTAGAAAACAGGTACAGGAGAGGACTAGTGGGGTGATCATAGGAATAGAAATTCTATTTTACAGGAGGTTAAAAAAACTGAGGACTATGATTACTCTCTGTAAATACATAGGAAGGGCAGACAAGCAGGGAGAGACAGAGCCGCTTTAGTTAAATGATAATACTGGTCCAGGGTCAAAGGAGTGTAATTTCCCCTAAGCCAGGCAATTATGATAAGGTTTCTAACTTCTGGATGAATGAAGATATGGAATTGCCTTTCAGACAAGATAATGGTAGAGGCACCCTAAATTATTTCAAGCAGTTTTCTTAAATCATGGCAGGAAAAGATAATAGCAAAGGAGTGATTCTGAATGTTATCAATATGTTTACATATTCTTCTTGTACAATTTCTACTGACATCTAATTAGTCCCAGTGTTCAGGGCTTTTGATAGTCACCTATAACTAATAAGAAACTGAATTCCTCCCTTTGCTTCTGAGATTTTTTTCCTCTCCTTTCTCTTAATTATAAAAAAATGCTACAGCTTGACACAGGCACCTGATTATATCATTAACAAATAAACCATTAGTAATCTGTATAATAAACTGAAAACATCACATTTCCTTTCTTTGCAACCTCAGAATAAATGATAAATGTGGAAATGCACAAATTAAGTATTTTTACATAGAGAAAGTCAGACAATGTCTCTTCCAGTCAACAGGCACTAATAAAATAGTTTTACTTGTTTTTATCATTTTAAGAAATCTACAATCTGTATTCAGAGTCTAAACAACATAAGAATAACCTATTACACATGGTGTCCTAATGCTAAAAATATGGTGAAAAAAGAATAGTTGGGAGAAAGCTGTGCCAGATGATGCTGACAGCATTCTTGAAAGAAGAAATCATACTTGCAGCTCTCATAGGAAAAAGTGACTTCTTTGGAAATAAAGGAGGATGCAATAGCTTTTCCTGTATCCCATCACTAGCTTATGTCTAGGAGAGAATTAACTCCATATACAATGTGTGTTAAGAAAGCTCACAGCTGGAATGCTCCTCTAAATCCTGCTGGTTTGCTCCTCCTGTGTATCTCCTCTTATAACCATATCCTCACTAAGCAGATGCATGTGCCAAGCCAGAACACTCTGGGCTTATGTTGACTTGGAAGTGAGATGGAAACCACTGTCTGGGGCATAAGAAACATTAGAAATAGGGAGCTGCTTTCCCTGGATTTTGATGCTAAGGCAGTGCCCACAGACCATCCTCATGCAACCATTGGCATCGACCTTAATCACTGTGCTGTGCTGAACTCCTTCATTAAACTCTATTAATAATAATAAAAAAAGAGGTATGTGAAGGGTTCAGCTTCTCCCAAGAGTATAGGTTGACATTCTTTCCCTGCTGATCTAAAGGGAAAGAAAAATATATTCTATCATGAAATAATTTTTAAAACAACTGTATGAAAGGTCTGGCCTTCTATTCCTTTGAGGATTGCAACTGCCTCTGCTCTGTGAGAGCCCTGGATGCACATTTCTCCCATCTTGCTGTCTGAGAAACTGAAACAGCTTCAAAGGCAGCATTTTTTGCAGCATTCCTTTTAGTCAGTTAAGCAGTTACTGATAAATTCCAGTGAGAAAATGCAAAGCTGAGACTGTTGTATCTCCTTCAGCTGTTTTGCAAATGATTAGCAAAAAGGCATTCTGAATATCCACACTGGCAGTGGCTTGGGACATAAATCAGAAATACCTTAGTTTTTACCAAAAAAAATATGTCTCCTAGACAAGTGAAATAGTGGTAGCCTTAGAAAAGTCTGCCTAGCACTAGAAATGGAAAGGAAAAAGAAAAGGCAAAGGAAAAAAAGAACCTTGAAAAGCTGAAATAATCTTGGATTTGGCTGAGAGACACGATTCAGGTTTCATCCTGACTGCAGAGAAACCCTTTCCACTCCTCCTCTCTGAGGGCAGGAATGAAAGACCTGGTGCTACTTTCAGCTATGTGTCCCAAATGGGACTAAATCTGTATAGGGCAGGGAAAGATAAGATTTAGGAGCATTTGTTGGCTCTGGCATCTCTACTGCTGGAGAAGGGAGTTTTGACAGGTAGTTTATTCTCCTCAAAGCTGGGATCCTCTCCTTTCTCCCACCAGGGGCTCCCAGGACACATCTGATACTGCTAACTGGGTAGATCACTGAGTGTTTGTGATTTACCTCTTTCTTAAAGTAGAAGCCAACAGGATAATTCTGAGAAGTCATAATATTCCGTCCCTCCTCTGTTCCTACTTCCCCATCATTTCACCTATGGAAAACCTCTGCTTGTAGATGCTTACAAGGCACTGAGTGCCTTGACCCTGGCCCAGCAAAGTACAGATAGACTCAATCTCCTCCTGGATCAGGATCTTATTCCTCAGCCCAGGCTGAAGCTCTCCAAGCCCAGCTAGTGGCAAGATGACAGCAGAATTTACTGCCGAGATCCCATTTTTCATAAAATCACTCCAGACACATGTTCAGATGCAGCTTAAGACACATAGGAACAAAGTTACCGTGAAAGTCCAGATGGCCAGAGCACATCTCGTATTGGGATCAGCTCCTAAATCACTTAAAGTGCCCTGACAATGCCCCTGAACTCCTGGCTCCGGGAGGGAAGTGCCAGAAACCAGGAGCAAACGACCGCGACTTCGGAAAATGAGCAAGGACCTGCTTCGGCCTGCTCCTGCTTGGGAAAAGACGGGAAGCAGGGGCCCCGGGCTGAGCGAGGCGGAGGATTCCTCACGCCGGGAACACCGCGGCTCCCGGGCCGCTCGTCTCCATGGCGACACCCGGGGCCTGGCGGGGCCGCCCGGGCAGGTGCCTGCACGGCGGGTCGGGAACCGTCCCTGCCCGCTGCCCGGCGGAGCACGGGGACCGGGGGCCGGGCCGCGAGGCGGGCCGGGGGCCGGTGAGGCCCATCCCGGCGGCGCCGACTCGGGTGCTCCCGCTCAGGCGGCGCTGCCGGTCGCCCCGCGGGGCCCTCGGCGGCCCCATCTCCCGGAAGGCCGCGCGCGGTTCGGTCTTTCCCCGCCATCTTGGCGCTCGGCCGCGGGGTGAGCGGGGAGCGGGGCCGCGGGGGGCGGGCTGGGGGGGCCTGGTCCCGCCATGGGCCCCTCGGCGGGCGCAGGGCTCCCGGGGCGGGGCGGCTGGCGCTGTGCCGAGCGGGTAGAGGGCGGGATGGCGCCGATGTACGGCGGATGGTCCCGGCTGCGGGTTGCGGCCCGCAGCGGCAGGGGGGCTGAGGTGCTGGTAGTGTCCGGTTCCGTGGGGAGGCGGAGGGGTCTGCCCTTCCCCAGCCCGTCCTGAGGAGGCTGGGGCCTTCCTGGCCGTGCTGCGGGCGGCCCCCGGCCCGGTGGTTGTTCCGGCCCCGGCAGCTCCATCTGGCTGGGCCGGGCTGGGCAGAGCTGCCGGCCCGGGAGGCTCATGGCTTGTGTGCCCTTTTTAGGCCTGCTGGGACCAGGGCTTCAGGAGGACACCATGACCGGGAGGTGAGTGACCTGCCCTGCTGACGTGGCTCCCGGCTGCTGTTACCATTTGCCTTTTGACAGATCGTGCTGCAAACTGAGCATTTCTGAGAGTGTTTTGGTAAAGCGGCGGGCAGCGATTCGTTTTCGTTTGGCTGCTCTCATTTTCCAAGAGGGCTTCTCTGCCCTGTATCTTGCTGGGTCCTCTGTTAAGCGTCCCTTTCTTCTGAGGCCTCTAGGCGCTGTTCCATCCATCCCCCGGCCTTTCGGTAGTTCTGGGGTATTATTGGTATTTTTAGCACAACGTTAGTGAACCTTCAGTGTACAGGAGAGGCCTAGACACCTGGTTTCTTTGGGTAATGGCTACTATGGCATCGAGTTTCCTTGTGGATATAGGGGTTGAGTTTGTGAATGGGGGAGGGACTGAACCTGAATCACAGTGTTTTGTTTCAGTAATTATTTGTGGAGTTTATTTTCTGTTGAGTATGATTGGAGGATAGAACTGGATAGCTTGGTTTAATACTGGTGTATTGTGGGGCAGTTGTTGGATGCAGTTGAGACAGTCATGTGTACATGATGTGTGGGGTGAGCCCTAAACTTAACCTGTGTAGTACAGACAGGTCCTTGTCTTGAGGAGTTTGTGTAATGTCCCTTGTCCAGTGTCTGTGGGGTGGGTTGTCTCCCTGGTTAATTCCTTTAAGGCTACAAATTGGCAGTAGTCAAGGTCTTTTGTTATATCAGTTGCTGCAACCAGGAGACTCTTTATGTGCTGTATAGAAAAAAATAATGTTTGCTCATCCCAGGGTGGTTGTAGACATTGGAAAATGTCAACCTGCTTGTGTTGAAGCTCTTTGGTATTGGGGTGAAGCCTGTAGTGACAGAAGCTTGTAACATGCCTCATCTTCCTTAGCTTTCCTATGTTGATTGAATGTAAAGATTTGTAATAATAAGTAAAAGAAGAGTTAGTGGGAATTTTCCTCAGCTATATTTCTGCTGGTCAGGAAATAGTTTCTACTGAAGCAGCACATTATTTACTTATGCATTGGATGCCTTGAAGTGAATTATATAACCTGTACATGTTTTCAATGTTTCAGGCTGTGGTGCAAGGCCATTTTTGCTGGCTACAAACGTGGCCTCAGAAACCAGCGGGAGCACACTGCCCTTCTGAAGATTGAAGGGGTTTATGCCCGTCAGGAGACAGATTTCTACTTGGGCAAGAGGTGTGCCTATGTGTACAAAGCTAAAAAGTGAGTAGCTTTATTGTTATGCTAAATTACCTAACTACTATATCAGCTTTTGCAAATGCTGGGATCTGAGCAGGCTGTTTGTTGGAACAAAACTAAATTTGGCTCAGTTTATCAATAGGATGTCCAGGTAAAACTCTGCAGACCAGCTTCCAGGGTTGATTTTCTTTTTGAGGTCCTTGGTTATTTTTGCTTTAGTTGGCCTACATGTTCTTCATTCAGATCATGGAATCATGTGAAATTATCATTTGTTGTAAACTATATTTCAGAGACCAGATGAGGTAAGGAACAAGTTTTGCTTGAGTCTGACAAAACCTGAAGACAGGTTAATGTAAGTTGAAGGAAGGTGAATTTGTGTTGGGTACCATGAGCCACTGAGTTGCTTTAACAGCAGAATTATTTTGTGAAGCCTCGAGGAGTTGGTATCCTGGCTTTTGCATGTCTATGTCAGAGCACTGCCACTTCTGCTTTGCTGGCATTGGTGGAGGCCTTAAGAATAGTTACTTATTGCCTTCCGCTTAGGTTTTTATTTGAGTGTAGTGTTAAGAGTTAAGATATGGGAGTTCAGAATTGTCTTGAATAAAATCAATCAGACTGATGGCTTGACCACTGTCATTTCCAAGATGGTGTATGGATTTTCCCATAAAGCAGGGGTTTGCAGCCCATCCCCAAGGCTTAGGCCTCTCCTGCCTTTGGTGTGTCTGGAGAAATCTTACAAATAGATACTGCGTTTTCTTTGGAGTTGAAATTTGTAAGTTTTTGGGCTCACCATCTTAGCATCAGTGTTTGCCAAATTTTTAAGCTTTGTTACTTTTTAATAATTCTTCAGTGGAGGTTCTGATAAATCACAAGCTGCAGTACTTATCTGTTTGGAAGGTGTAAGGAAAATGTCAGGCCTCGCAGATTTCTCAGGTAAATAAAAGTGGAAGGTGGCCCAGTTAAAGATGGCTGTGAAATGATGTTATGGAAGTGCCTTAAAGGGACTGCATTGTCTGCCCTGTCTGACTGATGGAGCAGTCTCCTGTGGAACTGTGCCTGGAGTGCTCAGCAGTTGTGTTCCCTTCTCCTCAGCAACACGGTCACCCCCGGTGGCAAGCCCAACAGGACACGAGTCATCTGGGGGAAGGTGACCCGTGCCCATGGCAACAGCGGCATGGTGCGCGCCAAGTTCCGCTCCAACCTTCCTGCCAAGGCCATTGGACACAGAATCCGGGTGGTAAGTGCATTGATATTAGCAACAAGGTGCTTATTGGCAGTTTTCAGGATGCCTTTTAATCCCACATAGGGTGAGGGAAAACTTCAGCTCTGGTTTTGTTCTGTTGCTGTTGTGTATTCAGCACAGCTCTTTGATAAACTCGGAGAAGTTTATGGCTGGCTTCCTGTGCTGCGGGGGTTCATCTCATGGTCTGGGGTGTTGTGTCCTTGCTCAGGTTGTCTAGAAATGCTCTTTTGAGCTCCAGGGCTCTTCTAAAGCTCCCTTCTAAAGCTATGTTGGTTTCTTTTCCATCTTCCACATGTGTTTTTGCACCCTTCTACTCCAGTTGCTTTGACAGATTTTTCTCCTGCCTCACAAGTGTTGTAACTGGGGGATGTGCTGATCTGACCTGTCCACTGAGACCTGTTTTAGCCACAAGGCTTCAGTGAGACTGTCCGTTTAGCACCCTCGCTCAGAGTTTTGATCCAGTATCTTTCTAGTGAGGCTGCTACAAGCTTACGTTCTTGTATCTCTTCCATGTAGATGGGGGGTCACTTCTGGAGTAGTTGAAGAGATCAATGATCTAGGTTGCATCTGCAAACTTGTGTTATATATAGTACAGTCCAGTATCAGGATTTCTAACGTGATTCTTTCTGTTCTTGTCTTTTACAGATGCTGTATCCATCTAGGATCTAAATTTTTATTGAAAATAAAATGGAGAATCTGTTTATTTCTTGCACGTTTCTGTCTTTATCCCCTCCACCTATTTTGAGGGACTTGGTTCTTTTTCAGTAGTGTATCAGAGTTCACAGCACACCTATTGAAGATTGAGGAAATGGAGAGTTGACACATGGTTGAAAAGGCATTTGCAGAGCAGACTATGTTCTTGAGAACACCTGGGCAAGTGATCCTGCTGATTCCATGTAGTTGTTCTGTTCTGTCACTTGGGAAGCAGCCCTGGTTGGTGAGGCAGGTGGGTTGTTGCCCTGGCCTTCCCTTAGTCCCACCACAGTGCAAGTCTCTCCAGCCCCATCTGCAAGAGCTTCCCGCTCCCTGCCCAGCCCTGCTGTCCTCTAAAGGAGATGGACTGGTCATGTAATCAGAGGATGTTATTGGGTAAATTAAGATTTTATTCTGAATGGCAATTCAAACAAAAACTTTGTGTGGCTGCTCAGCTCTGCTTTCAAAGGGAATGGGATTTTAGAGAAGAGCAGCAGGGAAAGCTTTTGTTTCCTATCAGGAAGCAAGACTGTGTCTGAGCTGTGGGGCAGCCAGGGACTTCCCAGCTGTATTTGCTCATGGTGTGTAACCTCAGCTGAGCAGACGGGTGTGATGACTTGGATGGAACTGGGCCAGGGCCCAGAGATGTCAAAGGCTGCCAGGGCACCAAAACCAGGGCTGCCTCGGGTCCCTGGAGGTGGCTGGGTCTGGGCTGTGGGGATCTGGGACAGAACAAAGCAACCATCTGGTTTGGGTTCAGTTGTGGCTGAGCTTGTCACAGGAAGGATCTGTGTCTGATTCTGATTTGTTAACAGTTGAAGCTCCTGTGGGTGAAAAGTGGTGAGGGGTCTGGGTTCAGAGGCTAGAAAGGTTGAGCAGAGTTTCAAGGAAGGAGATGGGAAGAGCCATGAAGGAGTGAACAGGAGAGCGGAGCTAGAAAGGAGTCAGTGGGACTGGGATGTTCAGGACAAGGGGATAGGTGAAGTTTGGGGTACTTCTTCACTCCCAGTTACCTCCTCTGCTATTTCTTTGGAGCACACAAGAAGATCTTGATAGATGAAGAGCTCAACGAGTGCTGGTGCCTTGCAGCAGTGCTCCTGGTGGCAGCTGGTAGTGCTGCACAAGTAAAGCAATGGTTTCCAGCATCTTGTAATGATGTGTTTTTCCAAGCCAGTAAGTGGAAGCAGATTTGGAGAACAGATCTGTGAAAGAGGACCTGTGCAAAGGTTTGCTAAGCTTGTCAGCAGCCAGTTCCCACTCCTAGCTGCCTCAGAGGCTTTTCCAAGTGCCCCCATGAGCGCTGAGGCTGCTGAGAGGAAGAGTTTAAGGAGCTGAGCTGGGTCATTGGACACGGGGGCTCAGAGCTGCTCCCACAGATTCCCTCCTGCTCATTTATCCTCTGCACTATCATCAAACTGGCTCAAGAATCCTTTTTCCTTTACTCTTTCTATTCTCTCCAAAAGAGAAGTTAATCTCAGTAAATGCATCTCTTAAGGGGTCTAATCCAATGAAAGTGATTCTGTTTAGACTTCAAGGCACTACTAAAACACATGATAAATTTATTTCTTTGAACAAAGCCTCTTCCTCCTTTGAAGTCCAAAATGAGCAGATGTTGCGTTTGCTCTGAACAGCCAAGGGCATATGTATGGGATGTGATTACTTTCATTTAGGGCTATCTGTTGAGATTTTCTAGGAATGTGACTGCCAGATGGATGTTTGAAAGAGTGTCAGGCCTTGTAAATACATCTGTGTTTTCACTCAGATGCCTGCCAGAGCTCTGAAGTCACTTTGTTGGGGACTACAGATGCTGTTGAGCTCATAACTGCCTCTGAACTGTTGAGCTGTACCTCTTTTAAGTAACACAAGGAAGATAAAGTTGTATTTGCTATTAGATCTTACCTCTGTTAATGAGTAAAGAAATGTAAACAAAGTTGTTTAGGTATTGTGGGTGCCATTCACCTTTCCAGCCAGCCTCTACTGGCAATAGTACATGTGTATGCAAAATAAACTAGAGAATTGCAGTGGCCACAAACAGCTCTATCTGGTCCCAAATATTAGTTTTTGGAGGCTGTGCTGGCAGTTTAAACATTGGGGCCACTGCAGAGAAACAGGCAGTGGTGCTTCTGAGCTGGCACAGCTCATGGTGCTGCTTATACCCAGGGCTTTTCCTCACGGGACCATGAGCAGGATTCTGATCAGAGGAGGAAAAAAAATATTGTAAATACAAAATCTGGGAAGCACTAAGATCAGACCGGGTTGTTAAATTATGTCTGAACTTGTAGCCCTGCTGTGTCGACAGCTGCTTTCAGGGCTGTCACACTGGTTCGGAAGCCAGGGACTCGTGCAGTGATACACACTGATCTGTGGAAGTGCAGCCTAATCCCTCTGTTTTAACTCCTCTCGATTTCAGTATCAGCGCTTGCCTGTGACTAAGTTACTTTTGCTAGAACTCAGGGCAGAAAGTCTGTCTGAAACCCTTGTCCAGGCTGTCTGACCCCCATGGTGCTGGTGCAGGGCAGTTTGCCATAGCTGGGGCAAGTATTTTTCTGGCTTAAAACTGGTGTCACACGGCGACCTTCCCCAGCTGCCACGCCTCCATTGTGCTTGGGACCAGCCTCTGGCACATCCCTTCCCTGGGGTGGCTGCTGGGCTGTGGGGGGTGGGTGGCTGTGAGGATGGGCAGGGACCAGACAGGTGGCTCAGCTGAGTTCATGGCACAAGTGTGGCTCAATGCACCAGTTGGGAATCACTGACCCAGGGCAGGCACATGGATTTTGGCTCTGCTTTTGCCCTCGGTGCTCTTGGAGCCTCCTCCACCCATCCCTCAGGGTTGATTTGGCTCCTGAATGGTCTCAGAGAGCAACTGGCCAAGGTGATTCTGGCTGTTTGCACCTTTGAGCTGCTAATCACCTCCCAGGTTTTTGCGATAAGACATTAACTGTTAGGAGGAGCCTCTTCTGATGCGGCACAGGGGAAGTACTTAGTGCTGTGGATCAGAGCTCCCTGGTTCATCTGACAGACACATGTACACCATGCAAGTGCTGGACTGGGCACAGGATCTGCTATCATGTGGCTTTCATTCTATCCCTGCAAACATGTTGTGCTTTGGCAGGACGTGTCTGTCACCGTGGGGCGCTGCCGATGCTGGTGGGGCTGTGGCTATGGACAGAGTTGTGCATGGAGGGGATGGATGTGGTGTTTGCACAAGGGAAGCCAAAGGGCACTGGCTTGGGAAGGGACTCCGAGGTGCAGTGTGTGGAGTGGGGGCTGCAGCTCAGCTGTGTGCTTATGCACGGACTGGGGAACTCACCAGTGGGGTGGGTATGGCCTTCGAGGGGATAATTGTTTCCCAAGGTGGAATTGTTTCCCAAACGTGGCTATAGCCTGTCCAGGCTGCACAGCAGCCTAGTGCTTTCTCGGGCACATGATGCCACGGAGGCCACTTCATGGCTGCCCTGGGGTATGGCACGTTACACCCTGGGGAGCACCTTATATCCTTGGGGGTGCAAGATCAGCTGCTCCTCTATCGCAGCCTCGTGTGTGCCCCGCTGTGCAGTCACCGCAGCCTCTGCCCATTCCTCTCTCGGCTTCTTAGCCCCTCCACAGCGCGTGTTTTTTACCTGAATGTTATCACCTCCGCACTGGAAACGGGGGCAGCCTCGCAGGAGGCTTGTGCAAGGGCTCTGGAGCTGGTTATGTGGCAGACTGGGGGCACCCGGGTCCCCTCGAGTGCCCTCCCTGCTGCACACCCCCAGCAGCGGGCAGGGGCTGTTCACCAGAGGGATTTGGGGATGGGGGCTGAAGGCGATGCCGGCCGCTTTTCACGGGGCAGGGGTCGGTGTCCTTTACCCCTCGCGGCTCCGGGGCCGGGGCTCGGGGAGCTGCTCGGCTCGGGGGCCGGAGCCGGTGCCCGGGGGCGGGGCCCGGGGCGGGGCCGGGCACGGTGCACGGAGGCGCCGGTAGCGGCGGGGATGGCGGCGGGGGAGCTGCGGGAGCTGCGGGCGCTGGTGGAGCTGGCGGGCGGGCGGCGGGCAGTGCTGCTGGTGGCCGAGGTGGTGGAGGGAGCCCCGGTGGCGACTACGTTGGCCGCCTTCGCCCGCGACCTCCTGGGCGACGAGACGCCGCCGGGTGCGGCGGCGGGGCCCGGGTCAGGGTGCGGGTCCCGGCGGCGGGCCAGCAGCGGGCGGCGGGCGCTGGCAGCGCGGCTGGTGCTGGTGCTGTGCGGCGGGGGCGCGGCGCGGGACCGCGGGGCCCGGGCCCGCCTGCGGGAGGTGGTGCGGGACGTGCGCGGCCGCCTGCCCCGCGCACCGCCGCCCGCCGCGGTGGGCGTCCTGCTGCCCGGCGGGGACGCGGGGGACGCGGCGGTGCTGGACGCCGCGCTGCGCCGGCACTTCCCGGCGCCCGGCACGGTGCAGGCGGCCCGGTACAGCCCCGGCAGCCCCGCCGCCCTGCAGCGCTGCCGCGCCGCCGCCAGCCGAGCCCTGCGGGCAGCCCTGCAGCACCCCCCAGGTACCGGGGACGGGGGGACCGGCCGGGGGACGGTCGGGGGGCCGGGCTGCTCCCTCCCTCAGGGGTTCGGGGGCTTTAGCGTGGGATTTGCCGTCTTTTCCTGTGGGGTCTTCCCCTCCTCGGTGGGGGCTCTGCCATCAGAATGTGATCTGAGCACTCCTGATGGGAACTTTCTCCCACCCCAATGGGATCTGAGCACTCTTGATGAGATCTCCCCTCCACCTCAATGGGATCTTGCTTTTCCCAATGGGATCTCACCAATCCTGATGGAGTGTCCCTCCCACCCAATCCGATCTGGCTTCTCCAACGGGATCTCTTTCATGCTGGTGGGATCAGAGCCTTCCCAATAGGATATGCCTCTTTCTGGTGGTATTCCCAGTCATGGCATCTGAGGAAGACAAACTTGCCATCAGGTTGGAAAGCACTAGAGCAGCTCATGGATAGCAGGGATGTGGCGTGGTTGCCATCCATCCTCACGGATGTGTGATCTTGGGGATGCAGGATGGGGGCTCAGCCCTTGCTGTAGGGTGAGGCAGGAAGACACTTGTGCTGCCTCTGCATAATGAGTAAGAACAGCAAGCGTCTGGGCTTAAAGCCACGCGTCTGTTGCTGGCCAGTGTAAGCAACGTGAGGATGGTGGGATGAAAGCTGGGTGTCAAACAGGCCTTGAGGAGCAGCACTTGCCTTGGGACAAAAGGCAAGTCCTGTTTGTGTCTCAGTACAGGGTAATGAGCAGCTGAGCAGGCTCTTTAATCTTCAGCACTGCTTTTTTTTTTTACTGTTTCCCTTTCCTCCTCTCTTACTTCATTTTTTCCCCACTTTTCCCTTGCTCCCCGTAATGTCCAGGGGCTCTGGAGTTTTGCTTTCTCTCTGCCTTTACCCCAAAGGATCCTGGTACTTGCCTGCAGCACCTCATTGACAGGATACTCTGGAATCCCTGGGACATGGGTATGGTTGCTGCAGCTCAGGTTGTTCTTCCCATCAGCTCATCCCAGAATCCTGGAACTGAACTTTGAGATGGCCAGGACCCACTGCAAGTTGTCTCTGAAAACCCATTGTACTGTGGCACACACAATCCCCTTTCTAGCTTCTTTCCTTTCCCATGCTTTTGTCTTCCTCACATTACTCTTGCTGCAAGAATTTCTGGTGTGCTACCAGATGCAGGCGAGCCCTTCAGTTCTGGTCACAGCAGCTGGGTGGGACAGAGCTGAAGAGGCAGGAAACATCCCTGCCTATGTGACCTTTTCCTGCCTCTGCACACTGCTGGCATTTGGCTCAGTCCATGTAACTTTGTGGCTTGCTTTTGTGGCTTTGTCCCTTGTGCAGATGGGGAAACAGCATAGCAACCAGCAGTGGAGAAAGAGGAGCAGCGGGAGCTGGAGTGGGTGTTGCAGCCTGTTTGTGTGTGTTTTATAAGTGTGGTGGGCAGGAGGACTCAGCATGTTGCTTTAATTCACCTCTGATGTGCTGCCTGCTGCTCTTAGTCATATAAGTGTCACAGGAGCTGTACGTGGGATGAGGAGACTCATCAGTGGCAGTGTCCAGCCTGAAGCAGGGGCAGCTTCTTTCCGTGCCTCTGTGAGGACTAACTTCCAAAATCTACACGTGGCCAGAGGGATTCCAGGCACAGCTGTGCCTCTGTGGAGGTGGGGACCTGGCAGTGCCAGGCACCAGCTTCGTTGCAGCCTGGTCTCCTTCACCCTGTGGCTTTCTCTGCAAGCAAAGCACAGGGGGAATAATATCATTAATGTAACATGAGGGAGGGCTGTGGGAAAGATGGGCATGGGGTTGCAGAGCACCCTGCAGAGCAGGTTCTAGGGATGCCACTGCAAAGATGTCCTCTGCTGGGCTGAACTTGTCTTATTTTCCCCCTTGAGTTTGAAAGGGGCTTGTGCTAAGCTAATAAAAGATGCTCTTGCATCTGGAGGACGATGCTGGGCAGTGTACAGAGTGTAAGGCTCTGTGTACGTGTGCTTGTGCCCTTTTTATTTCAGCCCAGCTTCAAAGCTCTTCCCCTTCTGCACATATGGCTGCTCAGTGATGCACATGACAGTTCCTCTGGAGCTGCAGCCCACCCTGTGCTGGGAAGGTCCTGGACAGCATTATTTGCATGGTGAAGCTGGGAGAGGAATCACAGTGGGGTTCCTGCATCTCTTGGGTTGTGTTCCTGCATCTCTTGGGTCTAAGCAGGAACATCTGGGCTCCTATCCTGCCTCAGTGGTGTCCAGAGTCCCCACGCACTGCGGGGAGGGAACAAGTTTATGGCTGGAGGTTTTGGTTTATTGACTGGCAGGAAACACAGCCACTGTGTACCCTTTAGTGTTGCAACAGTTTGATAAGCTGAAGGACGCTGGAGTGGTTTATCATTTGTTATCTGATTAGGAGGTGAAAGGCTGGACAATCTTTCAATGGAGATGCTGAACTGCTGCTGTTGGAGACCACATAAAATATGCTGGTGTAGTGTTTTACAACCTGCTGCAGTGTTTTACTATAATGGCTTGGAAGGCTGTAGTAACATGCTGTGATCTTCATGGTCCTCCTGAATAAATAGTGTACATCAGTGGAGGCCACGTGCTCTGTGTTACACAAGCAGTTAGAGCTGTAGTTTTCAGTGTGCTGCAAGTCTGTGTGTCCAGCAGGGCTCCTTGGGAGGGAGGAATTGCTTAATAGAGTGGGGAGCAGTAAATAAGTTGATGTGGTAGAAGCTGTGTGATAATACCAAAGAAAAACTTCCTTCTGCAAGGGTGTCCTAACTGTGTCAGTCCCCAGCCTTGCCACGTGTGCAGGCTGAGCTCCTGCCAGGTTTCTTGCTCGCTCTGGGCTGCCACATCCAAGATGGTTTTGGCAGCAAGGTGGCAAAGTGGAAACTGACTCGAGGGACAAATTTCCAAGGCAGCTTAGAGTTTTCAACTTGAAAGAAGGATTGTCAGGAGCTGCTCTGTGCTTTCCAGGGGTGGGCTCCGTGGAGTGGACCTGGAGTTGGGAGTTGGGCTCTTGGAGAGGAAATGTTGTGCGTTGGCAGTGGGGAGCTGGGGCAGCAGCTACTGCCAGTCTGAACTCATCTTCTCTGGTTTATCCAGAAGATGGGAAAGACAGGGAGAGGTGGAGGCTCCCATCCTTCCTGAGGTGCATTTCTTGGAGCCAGAGTAGCTGGAGAAAAGGTCATGAAGCAAAAGCTGCAAACAATGTTAATGAAGGTAAGCTCCTTCTCTTGTACTCCTGCTGTGTCTGTCAGAGATTCCTCACCTACTCCATGGTGGTCTTGGTGCCCAAACCCCTTGGCTGGTGGCCTCTTTAAGCTATTTCCAACTCATCAGCTGATGTCTCTTCCCTGGCTGTGGCTTGGCCGGAACTTGAAGACAACCAGCACACATCTGATTGCTGTGCTGCTGCCTCCCTATTTTCTCTCACTTGTCTAAATTAAACCCTGCTGGATCTGGTGCCCAGCTACACTCCTGGAGCTCTGCTGGACTCAGCTGTGCTTTGCCAGAGTTTCTGGCAGCAGAACTACTGTTTGTCTAAACAATTAATTGGAAGCATCACTCTGCATTTACATGATGTTTTCTGCAAACACAACTGGAATCCCAAACCACTTGCATTTGGGGTTGTCAGGGAAGAGGAAGAGGGCACTCAGCCCTGGGCTCCCTGATTTTCAAAGAAATTGTTCAAATATCAAATAGCCTAGTGTCCAGCCTTTGCTGCACCATTGGCACTTCTGCTTGCCTTTCCCAGCAGTGATTTTGTTTTGCAGAGACCCCCCTGCAGGAGGCTACAAGGTGTGTGATGTGGACATTCAGATTGCCCTATGGAGCACGTCGAGGAGAGGAAGGTCCCTCACTGTGAATAGAATAGAATAGAATAGAATAGAATAGAATAGAATAGAATAGAATAGAAATGGAACTTTTTCAGTTGGAAGTGACCTACAATGATCATCTATTCCAACTGCCTTGACCAGTTCAGGGCTGACCAAAAGTTAAAGCATGTTGTTAAGGGCATTGTCCAAAAGCCTCTTAAACACCTAAAATGCTTAAAAAGCATAAGGCTTGGAGAAAACTACTGAAATACCCGATTTGGGCAACTTTGAGACATGTCTTCTAGGATCAGAACGTTGAAGTGCCTGATCTTGCAGTCAGTGCCAGGCAGGTGACTCCTTGTTGCCATGCAGCTTGTTCTGAGATTGCTGAGGCTGGGGAGCCAGGCCCTGTGCTCCTGTGCTCACAGATCATCCCTCTTTGTTGAAGCAACGTTGAGTTTGTAAAACAAAATGAAAATTGGTTATGAAAAAGATCAGCTGTGAATATGTATAATTTGCTTAATTTGCTTCATCCCGTACTTCCTTTTTAAGTTGTTTTAAGTTCTGTTTTGCATGAAGAATGGTCTCCCATTCATATGTCCCTTAACCTTCCTCTGCTCTTCTCAGATGACCTGCAGGACCCTGAGGAAGAAGTGGCTCTGACCAGCCTGTCTCCCAATGGAAACTGTGAAGTGGCTGCTGGAGACATGGGCACCTAGAGCTGCTGGGCACCCAGCACAGTCTATGTCCTGGCTCTGCCCCGTGGATTTGGAGAGGTGGGAGGAGGAGCTGGTGTGTGCCCACTCACCCTCTGCTCTGAGGACCCGCCTCTCTGGGGAGAAGCTGCTCACCTTAACTCACCAGGGTCTTCTGTAGCTTCCAAGAACCCCTTTGGGGATGTATCTCACATCCTGGGTGAGGAATTTGGGTGTGAAATACAGCCACCTGCTTGGAGAAAGAGGAACACTTTCTAATTCTGACCAAAGGTCCCTGCCGAGATGGCTGAGGTTGGCCTTCCTGACAAAGACATTCTGTGCCTTGTGCCTTGTTTTCCTGCTTTGCTGCTGCTGTGAAGTTCCCACCCTCGTTCTGATCAGGCAAAAAGAAAAAAAAAAAAAGAGGCCAATAACATGGTGGCCTGGAGACTGCAGTGGGACTGAATATGAGGTCTTGGATCTACCAGCTACTGAAAAGGCTTTAATGTAACTGTGTAACATGAAGAAATGCAGCAACAGCCCAGAAGGGTAGCAATAATAATGCAAAAGAGACTGATAGTAATGGCAGGTGGAGCAGGATCCTCTGGCTTGTGCTGGTGCTCACAAACTGACTGATGGACTGCCTGGGCTAGAGAGGGTGGCAGATGGTATTACAGGCTGATGCTAAGGTGGGGTTATGGGAAAGGCTGATCTCACCTGGGATATCTCCACAGTCATGTGGTGGCAGGTCTCGGAGGTGGCCTGCAGCACAACAAGATGTGGCAGCTTCATAAAGACATCTAAAAATATTAAAATAATCTATTTAAGTAGTTCCAAAGGGCTGCCTGTAGCCTGTGGGGCGACGCGCTTCATTACAAATCCTTAGTTTACAGGGAATATTATGGTAGGAACACCTTTTTTATTTTTACTTTAATGCAACAAAAAGCAGGTCTGGTTTTATTTTTAGGACAAGCTGGATTTTGTTTGGGACTGGCTGTCCTTTTTGGGGTTTGAGGCCAGAAAACTCAGCCCATGATATCGTGTCTACCTCTTCTCTGGGTTAGCTGCTGAGCTGTGGCAGCACATCCTCTGTGCGTGTCTGTCCTTTCTGTCACACAGATGAAGTGTCTGCAGTCCTGCTGGCTCTGGCCAGAATTGTCTCTCAGCAATGTGCCTTCAGCATTTCTCTAGCTCTTACCTGGAGCAGGTGATGGTTTGTTTTTTTTTATCAAGCTCTGCTCATGATCATCAACATTTTTCAACAAACTATTTTTCTGTGCCTCAGCTTCCCCAACAGTAGGATGTGGAGAGCAGCACCTACCTGTCTTGCTGGAGTAACGAGGGTAACCCTAGAGCAGAGCTCAGCAGCTCTTGGTTTTGGAGTGGGTCCTTTTTGGCTGGCAGAGCCCCTGACTGCGTATGGGACATGCTGGTGTGCTCAAGTAGGAGAGATGGGGAGCGTTTCCAGGTGTGCTCAGCAAGTCTCTGTGTTACCACACTGCTTGTTTGAATGAGTTGGGACAGTCAGGCTTGGTCTGTGCAGGAAAGCTCTGCCTGGAACGCAGCCGCAAGGTGCTGTTGCTGCTCCACAGGAAGGCAGGACGGAGGGGGCAGGTGGGTCCCTCTGAGCTTGGGGAAGCACACGTCCCATCTCTTCTCAGCAGAAACACTTCCCTGTGGGAGTGTGGGCTGGGCAGAGAAAACCTCGGAGGCAGGTGACACTGGCAGAGGGTGCTGCTCTGCAGAGAGGGCAGCCAGCCCCTCCTTCCAGCCGGCAGGTTCCCCGTAGGGCTTCTTTGCTTATGCCTAGGTGGAAAATGCCAATGGAACCAAGCGACTCAGCAAAGTCACCTGCAGTGGATGGCTGTATTTGTGACCCTGGGCTTCGGCCCTGAGCAGCAAGTGCACCTTAGCAGGACGAAGGTGTCCTCCTGCTCTGTCCCTGGCAAGAGTATGTAGGTCTGCTGTGCCTGGAGTCCCTCTGATGGCCTCCCAGCAGAGCCCAGCTCCCTGGGCAGTTATGTACTTTCCCAACAAAGCCCTTGGTTAGGAGAGTCCTGTGGGACTTGACAGGTGAATCTTTATTTTCTTGCTGCTTGCCCTTTGCTGTCTATGATTTATCAGTGAAGAGGTGGCCCAAGTGAACAGATTCTCAGTTATCTTAGCACTATAAATCAAATGGATTTATTTACTGGTAATTTTAAAGTAAATTATGCAAGTTTACCCTTGCAGTGAGACTTTTGTGGAAGCAGATGAACTGCCTGGGGTTTAGGAGGTGTGAGTGGGAATGCATTTGACAAAAAAGGTACTGTTTTTCTTTGACTGAAGAGTAAAAAATGACTTCCCCCCTCCCTTCACTCTTTGGACATGCAGAGGTGCAGGAGATAGTTCTACATGTTTAATTGACTTAAGAATTTAAGGGCTCTGTTCTCTCACATGCTTGCTGTAAAGAATAAAGATGTTTAATTTCTGAATTGGAACGTGCTTCGGTTTGGTTTTTGTTTGTCATGGTGTTACCCTGAAAGTAGCATTATGCCTGGTTTAACTGATGTTTCCCTTGGTTTAAATAAAAGGTACAGTGGGAGGGAAGGGAGGTGACCCCGGTGTAGGGTAAGCAGATGATCAGAACTGCTCTGTGAGTGGCTCGGGCAGGCTGCTCTGGGAGCAGGGGGGAAGGCTGGAGACCCCAGTTATGTCAGCTCCATGGGCTGTTAGCTTGTGTTGGGCTAACTCACTGAGGCTGTTAGGTTCCCTCAATTAATCCAAGCCTTTCTAAAAGTATATTTTTCCTGTTTAGTAGAAAGAGGTAGAAACCGGTGCCGCTGAAGTCCGGGCACTTTCACCTCTTGTCGTGCAGCACCGTTGCTGCCCAACTGGGCTTTCCTGGGTGTAGAACCACCAGCTGGGATCCCCCACCTGCCGTGCGGGAGCCAAACCAATGTCCTCAGCGACCAGGGTCCCGCACAACGGAGGCACCTCCAGGTACACACGGGTGTGCGGGAGATCTGGCACCGCCCTGCGCCCACCAACAAGGTGTTCGGGCAAGAGGCTTCGGCGAGGGGCTGCCGGATCCCCACCCGCACGCGTGCCCCGCTCCCCGAGGCAGGACGGGGCTGGGCGGGGCGTCCCGGCGCGGCGGCGAATCCACGGGGTAAAATCCCCGGTCCCCGCGATGCCGCGGGAATGCCGCGGGAATGCCGCGGGAATGCCGCCCTGCTGCGGCCCGGCAGAGCCGGCAGCCGAGAGTCTGGGGGGGGGGCCGCCCGTGGGGACCCCCCCCGCCACCTCCGTGCAGCGGGGAGGCCGCTCCCAGGCTGAGCAGCAGCCCTGGGGCCGGTGCGGGGCCCGTGGGGTGTGCGGGGTGTGCGGGTGTGAGGGTGTGCGGGGTGTGAGGGTGTGCGGGGTGTGAGGGTGTGAGGGTGTGCGGGTGTGAGGGTGTGCGGGGTGTGAGGGTGTGAGGGTGTGCGGGTATGAGGGTGTGCGGGGTGTGAGGGTGTGCGGGGTGTGCGGGTATGAGGGTGTGCAGGTGTGAGGGTGTGCAGGGTGTGCGGGTATGAGGGTGTGCAGGTGTGAGGGTGTGAGGGTGTGCGGGGTGTGCGGGTATGAGGGTGTGCAGGTGTGAGGGTGTGCAGGGTGTGCGGGTATGAGGGTGTGCAGGGTGTGAGGGTGTGGGGGGTGTGAGGGGTGTGCGGGTATGTGGGTGTGCGGGGTGTGAGGGTGTGCGGGGTGTGAGGGTATGAGGGTGTGTGGGTATGAGGGTGTGCGGGTGTGCGGGGTGTGAGGGGTGTGCGGGTATGAGGGTGTGCGGGTGTGCAGGTATGAGGGTGTGCGGGGTGCGCGGGTCTCCAGGATGTGCCGGGAACCTCCGGTGGGTCCCGCGAGGACCCGGCCGGCAGAGCCGTCCAGCTCCCGCCTGGCTGGTTTTTCTTCCGGCGCCCCGCGCAGGCGATCGCCACGGGCACCTTCCCCGGGAGGCGCGGGGCCCTGCCGGAAGAGGGCCTGGGCGGCACTTCCGGGCCGGGCGGCGGCGGGGCGGCAGCGAGCGGCGCGGACCCCGGGCAGCGGCAGCACCAGCCCCGCACCTGGGCCGGACAGGGCCCCACCTCCCTGCGGGCCGGGCGGGCGGCACCATGATCACCTCGGCCGGTGAGGGAGCGGCGCGGGGCAGCGCTGCCCGCTGGGGTTTCGCTGAGTCAGGGCCGTGACTGGGCACCGCCGCAGGCCGCGGGGCCGCCGCGCTCCGCCGAGCCGCCCGGCTTGGGGGCCTCCCCCGGCCCTGCTCACTCCTCGCCGGTCGCCGCCGTGCGCACTGGTGGGAGCGGGAGGCCTCCCCGGTGCCCCGCGGGTCACCACAACCGGTACCCTGAGCCGGAGCCGCGGGAGCTGCCCCGTGGCCGATGTCCCGGGGCGGCCTCCCGCCCTCCCCCGGCTGCCGCGGCCGGTGCTTCATGAGGGCCCGGGGGGGGCTTTGCGGATCCCCGGCGGGTACCGGGGTGGTCCTGCCCCGCGGCTGGGGCTGAAGGGCTTCACTTGTTTAACGTGAGCAGGGCCTGGATGTATAAAGCAGGGAGTGAGGCAGGGGGAAGAGACAGGCGTGGAACTTCGGAGGGGGCTGGAAATGCAAACGCTTTGGAGAGGAAAATCCAGCCTCAAGAGTCCAGGCTAACGACCTGTGTGAGGAATTAAATGTTAAACACTGTTCCTGGATCTACTGAGAGCTTCATAGTGTGAGAAAATATGAGAAATATTTTTAGAAGTACTGAGGCCAGAAATTAATGTGTGACTGGTTGTGGCTTTGCGAGAAACATGGTTTGCTGGTGCCTCTGCTTGAGTCCTTTGCTTTAAGTTTAAGTCTTATTTGAATCGAGGAGTAAGAATTAATTTCAAAGGGTTTTTTTAGAAGTAGAAATGAAATGTTGAATAGGAGTGAAATTGCTTCCTCTTGATAGGTCAGGTAAATGCAGAAGCTTATTTAATTTAGTTAGTTTGATGGTGGTTTTTGTTTTTCTTAATTAAAGTGATACATTTGGAATAGAGTTGCAGCAAACAGCAGGAAGGAGCTATGGAGTGGGCTCAGAACCTGCCTAGCCTAAGGGCCATCAGTGCTCCTTCACTTGGTGTTACTGACTGACTTGTCTCTAGTCTGGTTTTAAAAAATCTCTGATAATGGTGGTTCTACGGCCTTGTTAGGCAAAGTGAGTAACAGTGTTACTGTCAGAAGACCTTTGTTGTCATCAAACCTTAATAATTGAAGCTTCAAATAAAGCTTGGTCTTGCAGTTCATGTCTGACACACAGATCAGATATGTGGCTTTGGGCAGCCTGGTCTAGTGGAAGGTGTCCCTGCTCATGGCAGGGTGGTGGGAATGAGATGATCTTTAAGGTCCCTTCCAACCCAAACCATTCTGTGGCTTGTTCCTGTTGCTCAGTTCTGAACCCCTGGTTTGCTCTTAACTGTTAAAATGTGGTGCCCTGCAGAGGGAAGGATTGACTCATACACCTGCCTGGAAACACTCTCACATCTCAATGTGAGATTGGAGTTCTCTGCCTCTCACTGCAGCCATGTGATATTATTGATCATGTTTCATCTCAACCCACTCTACTATTCAGATTCCTTTCTATATTTGTACATTTGAGTTCTGACCTGCACACTCTCCTTTTAAATTTGTCAAGATCTTTTGAAAACTTAGGTCTGCCCTCCAGTAGCCTTGCTGCCCTTTCCAGTTTGAGATCTTATTTAGATTTAAAACAGTTACCAATCTGTACAACAACTGAAAGACTAAAAGCTGTCAATTTTGTTGGACTTTGATCAGATCCTATTCCAACCCTCTCAGTTGTATCCTTGCAGTCTGACACTGAAATGACCTACAAGCATTCTTCAGATTGAACTTCCCAAATAACCATCAACCTCTCTGTCAGTTAAACAATAATTCTGTAGCTGTTATTTGTACAAGTGTTCTGGGACAGTGTCAGGATTCTTGCTAAAGCTGTGAGGCAGCACATCTTGTAGCCATGAGGCCTGCTTCCCTGGTATGAAAAAACTTTGGGTGTTTTGACATGATCTTTCTGCTCCTCAGGAAAGTGGGAAGTGACTTGCTAGAAATCAGTCAGCAAACTACTGATGGAGCTGGAAGTAATCCCATGTTCTCTAAGTTCCTGCATAATGTGTTTCCCTCTAAGAAGGATCATCTTTTATAAACACTCAGTTTCAGTTATAAATTCTGAACTATTTTATATCATGTTTAATACAAACTTGGATCTGATCTATACATTTTAATGCTAAAGATTTAAAACCAGCATTCCAGAGACAGGCTTCTTTCCTGTTCTGTTGGTTTTGAACTAAATAGCACTTTGAAACAGAGGGAGTCCAAAACTGACTATGATCTTGTTTTGCAGCTGGAATTATCTCTCTTCTGGATGAAGAAGAGCCACAGCTCAAGGTAAATTCTTATATCTGGAAGCCAACAACAGCAAATGCATTACTTTGAGAACTTGATATCAGAAATTAGTGGATCTCAATATTTAATGGTTAGACAGAAACAGATGGGCCTCAAAATTCTGTCTAGTCTGAAAGCTGAAAGGAAGTGTCTAAATAACATGATAATATGGCAAACTGCCTTGTTGTGAACATGGATCAGGCTGAAGCTTCACATGCAAAGATCTCTACTCACCAAAGCTCCCAGCTCTCTGCTGACAATAGGGCTTTGTTACTTGAAAGTTTTCTGGAGACTGCATTTTGACTGCATAAGATTCAAAGCTGAAGAGCATCTCCAATTTTTAGTATAATTTAAGCAATGTAAAACAAAGTAACAATTACTGTTTTCTCTTGGAAGTATATCATCATAGTAGTGGGAAAAGAAAACAACAACAGAGATGTTGTAGTCCACAGAGTGTATGAATCCATAGGACAGCCGGTTAATTGGAAGAGTTAACATGGCCGCTTTAAAGAAGGGGGGGTGCATCTTGTAATGTTGGTAATCACCTAGAGGTTTTGCTTGGAAGCAGAGGCAGGTGCTGATAGAGCCCAACAAGCCCTGCATTTGCTCTGAACTGATGACAGGTGGGCTGATCCTAGTCTGGATATTGTTCATCTGCTGAAGTACTGCTTCCAAAGAAATAGAGCTGGCTGGCATAGACCACAGACAGAGTTCTGTGTGATACACAAAGTTTGCCACAAAGACTTCTAAAGCTTTATATTTTAAGGAATTTCACCTATCAGACATTTTAGCCAGTCATTTATCCCAGAGGGATGGGAAGAGGAATATGAGGGTTGTCTTACCTGTTAATTGAACAGCCCTTTATTTGCAAAGGACTTGCAATGCTGGCAAAGATCTTTTAGAGTAGAATTTGCTGTTGAAATGGGTCAGTGTTTGTGATATCAGTCTTAGGTTATACTTCATTTTTACTGGGGAAAGGTAACAAATGCAATTTTTAATGTAATATAACTTTGTATTATTTTTTGTAGGAGTTTGCTCTTCACAAGTTGAATGCTGTTGTCAATGACTTCTGGGCAGAAATCTCTGAGTCAGTGGACAAAATGTAAGAAGAGACATTACTTCAGTGTGCTGCTTAAAAAGAACATGAGATATGAAGTGGATGTAGTTCTGGTTGCTTGGTACTGGCTAGTACAGTGTCTAGCTCTGTGCTTTCTGGAAAGCACTAACATAAATGGATATGGGGTTGGAGCTCTGGTCCCAGCTGTCGAGTGGCTCAAAGAGAACTGAGCGCATGAAGCTGATGCTCTTCTCTCTCTCCTTTGCAGTGAAGTTCTCTATGAAGATGAGGGCTTTCGGAGCCGGCAGTTTGCTGCTTTAGTTGCTTCTAAGGTTTTTTACCACCTGGGGGCTTTTGAGGAGTCACTGAACTATGCCCTGGGAGCAGGTGACCTCTTCAATGTCAACGACAACTCGGAGTATGTGGAGACGATCATTGGTAAGCAGCTATTGCTTCAAAAGAAAAGCTCTTTAGATACTTTTCTCCATATTTGTCTTGCACCTCTTGAATTAACTTAAACTGACACTGCAGCTGTTTTTACCCAGTTTATTTTTGCTTTGTTTCCCCTGCTTTGGCACTTCTGTAATAGAACTGACTTAGGAGTTCTGGCAGTTTTTCCTATTCTTGACTATGATTCCATTGCAAGTTCCTAGTAGCAAAATTGTTTTGGTTTTTTATTGTCCTTTTTCTCATTTGTGTTCTAATGTTATTGCTGATGGCAGCATAACTTTGGAAATAATCAGCTAATAAGTGTAGCTGCAAACCTGACTGAGTGGTACAATTTTTTTTAGCCACCCTTAACAAGATAGCAAGTCAGATGTAGAATGCAGGTATGATTTGAATGTCTTTTTAAATAAAGTCTAGTCTGCTGGTATCAGTTGCTCTGTACAGGACATGATGGACCAGAGCTGGCTTTCAGTCTCCCCAGCTAGTGCTTGCAGTGGAGCTAGGAAGTCTGCTGTTGCTTCATTTATTTAAAATATTGTGCCATTTAAACAAAGATTGTGTCCTAAAAATGTCTGGTTAGTTTCAGCACTAAAATCAGAGTTGGTTAGGAGAGAATATAAGTGTCTTCCACTAGGATCTCTGTATGACTACACAAATAGTTCTTGTGCCTCACCTTTGTGTAGTTTCCCATGTGCTGTATTTGCTGGTCTCTTCACCTGTAAAACACTGCCTGCAGACCTCCAGGAAACTGACTTTTCCCCCCTGTGTTTATTCAATGTCTTTTCAGCAAAATGTATCGACCACTACACCAAGCAGTGCGTGGAGAATGCAGAGCTGCCAGAAGGAGAGAAGAAGCCTGTTGATGAAAGGCTAGAAGGGATAGTGAACAAAATGTTCCAGCGCTGCTTGGATGACCACAAGTACAAGCAGGCCATTGGCATTGCTCTGGAGACACGCAGGCTGGATGTCTTTGAGAAAACCATCCTGGAGTCAGTAAGTGCAAGAGGCAGGAGGTGCACAGAGCCCAGCTCTCCTAGGTGTGAATCCGGAGGTGCAGTGGAAGATCCATGTTGCTGTGGAACTTGCCCTGTTTTGTATGAAGAAAATAAATGATGAAACTCTGGGGGTATTTGGTTCAACATGTTAATGAAAGGCAGGGCCACTCAGAGCTGTCAAGTGTAGCTAGATCTCTAGTTTTAACAAATCCCTGAGCTCAGATTTGCTGGGAGAATATTCCCAGGAGGCCTGGCTGTGTGTCCTCCTCTTCGGGTATTCCCTGTCAGCTACTAGCAGAGGTATGATACTGGACTAGGTAGACCTTGGGTCTGGCATAATGTAAGAACAGCTCCTCTCTCTTGTGGTCCCTGTCATCTGCTGTAATTCCCTGTGAGAAGGGATCCTTAGGACCGGGTAAGTGATTTATTTGTGGCACTTCAATAACCAAAAAATGCAGTAGTTGGATGAGCTGCTCTAATTTTCAGTAAGTGGCTGTGTGCAGCCTTAACCTGCCCTGACTGCAAGGCAGTTCAGTCTGGTCTTAATGCCTCTCACTGAGGGCTTCAGGTAGGTCATGCTACCTAGTAATGGCAGTGAGAGCAGCATGCCTGTAGTCATTTGCAGCAGCTCAGCACTTGTGTGTAACCTTGTTGTGCTGCAGCCTCTCAATCATATTCCAGAGCACACGGTTTAAATCCTTTACATTTTATCACTTTTCAGGTTACAGCTTTCCTGTATTTTTTTATGTCTCCTATTTGTGTAGATAGGATTGATAATCACAAGGCATTCATCTTGCTTTCTCTGTTCTGTTTGATGTCCTGGGTATTTACTAGCTTTATTGCCTGTTATAAATCCCTCATTTCAAGTTACAGTCTGAAATCCAGTAACCAAATCTGTTTCTCAGCCTCTAGCAAGAAATAAATGTTGAAGATCTTTTCTTGATGCATGGTTTCTTTTGCTGGCATTTTATGTTAGTGCAGAAAATTTCACTGCATCCAAGAAAGATTTCTCAAACATGAAGGGTGAAGAAGGGGAAATAGCAATTGAAATTTTAAATGAATCTTTTGCATGTTTTACCTACAGTATTAAACTGATCTTGGACATTTTGATAGTGCTTTTTCTTTACAGTATGAGCCACGTGCATATAAGCTTTTCTGAAAATGGGAAAGGAAATTGAAGGTTTATTTGTGCATGTCTTGCTCTGCTTTTTAAAATGGAAAGGAGGTAGCTTTATTTTAACTTCTAAATCCTGCTTGTCAGTCCAAACTCAGACTTGATATCCCTGATATTTAATTGCAGAATGATGTTCCTGGGATGCTGGCCTACAGCTTGAAGCTTTGTATGTCTCTGATGCAGAACAAACAGTTCCGTAATAAAGTCTTGAGAGTCTTAGTTAAAATCTACATGAATCTGGAGAAACCAGACTTCATCAACGTGTGCCAGGTAAACCTCTCGGAGTGCTGCTGAAAGATCAATCCAAAGTTCATCCTCTTTAAATGTGTTTGACTTGACAGCTGCCTGATCTGTGTTTTTTTCTGAAGTTAAATAACTTCCTGGTTGTGTACTTCAAATATTTGTGAACGTGAACTTGAAAAACAGATGCAAATATTGCAGGTTTGTTAAATCGATTTATAGATGAAGAAACATATTCAAGGGCAGTTTTGGGATGTATACAACTCTGACAGAATATTTCAAGCCTTTGTAGGGAGTATCAGGTGGAAGGTTCATGGCTTGGAAGTTTATTTGTTCCTCAAAAGAACATTTGCCGTGCTTTAGGTTTTGGTAAGCCATTGTCTGAAAGCTTTTAGACACAGTGAGTTGTTCAGGTGTTCTCAGGCCTTTGCCAGTCTTGGTATGGCATGTGCATGTGACTCGGGAGTGTTATGCCTGTTCCATTTTAGCTGACATCCCTATAGAATGGCTGATGCTTCTTTAACATGGTTTTGAAATTTCTGTTTTTAGCGGAGCAACACTGTCAGTTTCCAAAGATGTAGCTGCAGAAATAGGAATGCTTGAATGGTGTGTCTTGACTTTGTTTGGACTTGTCTTGGACTGTTTTTTAAATTGATGTATGAAAACTCTTCAAAGATTTCTATTATCTCCTATAAGAGAGAGAATTTTTGTTTCTTTGAAGGGTTGTTCTGTGGAAGCAGCAGATCAGGAAATGGGGAGATGGAGTGTGGCCTTGGGTAGTGTTGCTTTTTCATTCTGAAATACATGATGTCTTCTCCTAACATCTTTTTTTTCTGTTCTTCCCTTCCTCCTGCTCAGTGCCTGATTTTCCTGGATGACCCACAGGCTGTGAGTGACATTTTGGAAAAGCTGGTGAAGGAAGATAACCTTCTCATGGCCTACCAGATTTGCTTTGATCTGTATGAAAGTGCTAGCCAGCAGTTCTTGTCTTCTGTGATCCAGAACCTCCGCACGGTTGGCACTCCCATTGCTTCTGTGCCTGGATCCACCAACACTGGCACCGTCCCTGGATCGGAGAAGGACAGGTGGGGAGCTTGGCTTGAGAAAGAGGCATTGTTGTTTGGTTGCAGTTGTGCTCTGATGGAACCCCTTAGTTTAAGTCAGGGTAATAAAAAAACCAACAGTTTGCTCAGGGCAAAATTTTATATTGCCAGAATCTGCTGTTTGAAACAACTCATGTTCCTTTGCAGTTGAGGTGACCGTGGTGGAGTTACCGTGACTCACCTAATGAGCAGTACTTCATTAAGCCATAGTCGGAGTTGCTCAGGAGCACCCTGATGTTGTGTGGTCTTTGCAGCAACTGGTAAAGGCTAAGGAAGGGGAGAGTTCAAGCAAGAAGCCCATAGCAGCTTTGTGCAAGCTTGGTTTCACATCACAGCTCATGAGGTGCTACCTGCTTGTAGGAAGAGTGAGCTCAGTTGATGCTGAAGTGTTATAGACCCTTTTGTATTTGTAGTTAAAAAGAGCTAGTTCAAATCTAGTATGAATTTTGTCCTAATATTCCAAACTTGTTCAGTGATCAACATGACTGGATCTTAGCTGCAGGAAGCCTCTGTTAAGAAAATCAAAGTTGTTATTAACCATTTCATCATCTTTACTTTTTTCTTTTGATAGTTTACAGATAATTGACATAGGTAGTTTTGCTGTAAACCTCAGTTTTTAGAGAATCTACACATTCAGACTAAGGTTGCTGCCCAGCTCAGGGGAAGCATGGAAGAAGTTTGTACTCCAGCTACTCTTTCATCACCAGAGTTGTCATGTCTGTACACAACCTGATCCCTGCACCATCTTTAACAGTATGTGGTGGAGAATGCTGCCTGCATCAAGACTGTTTAAATATAAGGGTTTATGCAGGTGGGAGGAACTAGCTCTGAATGCTTCTGAATCAGCACTGTGGGCACAGCAAGCATTCTCCTCTCTTCTTTTTAATGAAATAAAATGAAAGGCACAAATAAAGTTATAATTCAGGCTGTGAAGCACTAGGACAAGGTGCTAACAGAAACTTACAGCTTTTGTTCCCATTTCAACACTAGCATCTATCCTAATAGTGATGATCTGAAGGCTTTTGGGTGAGGATATAATTATCCTATTATAACTATACCTAGTTGTTGACCTTGTTTTCTCACCTGTCTCTGCCTTTTCGTTCCCTACAAGCATCTGTTGTGTGTTTTGTTTTTTTTTAAATCTCATCTAGATGGAATAAAGGATGAGGTTTTCCAGGCCTTTGTCTTCAAGTTCCCTGAAATTGATCTGGGGAGGAGTTTGCTTCTCAGCAGTGACCTCTGGATAGTCAGCCCTTGTTCTGTCAAAAGTTCTCTGTCCAGTCAGCATTTCCAAGTCCCAGGCTACTCTTTCAAGACCATGTTAGCCATAATTACAGTGTTTAGCTAGTTACAAGTGATGAACTGGGTTGCATTTTTTCATTTTTATTTTATTTCAGTGATGCTATGGAAGCAGAAGAGAAACCAGGAAGCATTTGTGCAGGGAAGTCTGCAGAAATCGTGAGTGCCATTTCCGAAATATGCCTTGCTTAGCTTTTCTTACATGTTCTCTTTGAATCTCTGGGGCTGGTAGGTTGGTGTGGCTATTGAAGAATGGAGTTCTACTTTTGTCTTGCTTGAACACAGGTGACAGATATCTCTGAGGACCAAATATCTGACAGTCTGAAAATCCAGCAGTTCAGAACTGAAACCTGGAGGAGAGTGGAAAGTGGGCAGATTTTATTAGGAATTACTGAACCTAGAAAAAGGAGAATAACAGAAGGATCTGGCTCATATGTTTTCTTTTAGTTGATGTTGAAATAATTGACTCATTCCAGAAAAAGGGGCCTGAAGTTTGTCTGCTGCTGATGAAATAGCTTGATGTTTTTTTCTTCTCCTTATGAAATCCACATGAACCTTAGCTGATGAATTAGATTGATTCTATGCAGAATTACAGCCAGATTTCAGAAGGAAAAAATAAAATAAAATAATCAATGGTTCTGTGGGAATAGCAGGAGGGGATGCTGACATCATGCAGTTTCTTTTCTGTGAAGGGAGAAGGTGTTGCCTCTGGCTAGGATGGTGGGCCAGCTGGTTAGAATCTTCTTGCTTAATTTCTTTTCCCAAGTCCTGAAGGAAGTGTGTTCACTCCTAACACTCACATACAATTGCATTTCAGCATGCAGAACAGCTATTGCAGTTCTAATGCTTCTAATGCCAAGGAAAGGAAATGCTACTCCAAAGGAGAGTAAAAACCAAGACAAGAATTTTTTTTCTTTTCCTCCATGGTGAATGTTTGTGAACTAGACTGGAGAATCTTTGAAGGATTCTTGCAGATTGCTTAAAAAGCTCCAGGTTTTAATTAATCAAGGGCAAACAGAAGTGTTCTCTTGAACTTATATTCCAGAATGAAAAAAAATAAAAAAAATAAGAAAAATGGGTGGAGTTTCATGCCACATCAAGGAACCCGTTGACAGTGCATTTCTGCAGGAGAGGTGTCTTGAAACAGTTTCTGCTGCACTGGCATTGCTGATTGTGCCAAGGGACAAGTACATAAAAATTAGCTTTGTGGCCAGAAATGTTCTTGTGCTTAATCTTCCACAATTCAGAATGCTGACTATGAAGAAATAATTGAGGGGATTAGTTTAAGGACTGAAATACTCATGCCAGTACAAAGAGCTGCAGTGTACTCTTCACCCTACTCAGAAGGGGCTTCAGTTGTGACTTAAACTGTGGAAACTGTACTGTGGTGGGGAAGGAGGAGGCTTTCTCAAAGAGCTCTGAATGATTAATGTATTAGACATTCCTAGCTCTCCTAGCCATTGTTTTAAATAAAGCCTTTAGCTCCCAAGAATGTTGATGCAGGTCAGCAGGGTCATGCATAGTGTGGTTTTTATGGTCCTCTCTGTTAAAACTTCCAGGTTCAGATTTATAAAGTGGTTACCTCTTGCAAGAGACTCATCATATCTGCAAGGCCAAACATAGCAGCTTGCAAAATATCAGTTGTCACTCATATCCTTTTGCTTTCAATGAAATAATAAATTTATTTTCAAAAAGTCTGTTCTCCCACCTGCAGTGTTGTGTGAAAAAGGACTTGACTATCTGGGAGGTTTGGGCTTGTGCATTAAGGGTGGAAACGATGTCCTTTTAGTCCAAAACCCTGACAGATTTTGAAATACAGTGATGGGAGCTTACCAGAGTGGCTTCTCAGGAATTATATTTTAACAGAGCTGTAGTTGGGTTCTCATGTTTTTTCTTTTTTCTTGTATGAAGAACCCAGAGCCTAAGGACCAGATCTCAAAAATGATTAAAATTTTAAGTGGAGAAATGGCCATTGAGTTACATCTGCAGTTTTTAATACGAAACAACAATACAGACCTCATGATCCTCAAAAACACAAAGGTAAGATGCTATGTTAGATATGGCTGTCATGGATTCCTCTGATTCATCCTGTTTGTTTTGCCCATGTTGCTGATATTTTACAACATCATCTTATGTTTTAGCATAGCCTCACTGGGCTTTGGGGATACAAATCAGTGTTTTGGTCTTGATAAATTAACATTTAAAACTTAAACCTGTGAGGCTGAGGAAAAGCTTACTGCACCCAGAGAAGCTGATATGAGATTGTTTCAGCTTACAGCTACCATGACTTTAATGGCAGGCTGCTATTAGGGTGTTGGTTTTTTGCTGATTGATTTTAGAAATGAGTCTGGTTTGCTTTGCATGTGGTCAGTAGGATGGACCAACTCACCCTGCAGCTCTGTGACTGATCCAGTGAAACACTGCTGGCTGGGGAGGGGGTCAGCCAGGACTGTATGTTACAGTGTGTTGGTATCTGTTGAGGTGTTGTGTGAGACCAGACCTTCAGCTGGGCTAAAGGAATCCCAATATGTGCTTAGGGACTAGTATTTCCACATTGAAGTCAAAACTGATCAGAAAGTGTAATGTAGACAGTGCTGGTAAATTGAGTAACTGTTTTTGGTTTGGAAGTTTTTGCTTAAGGGTGGACAAATAAAAGCTTACAGGTAAGTTAGGTTCTCTTAAGCTAAATTATTATTAAAAACCTTAGGAGAAGTTTTTTTGTGTGTGAAATGAGATGGATGTTAATAGGAAAAATGGTAGGAGGTGATTGTTGGTGGCTTCCTCTATTTCAGGAAGCACTTAAGTGTATTAGAAAATCTTTTACATCAGTTGGTTAAGTGCTAGGGAGTGATCCTACACAGCATTCCAGGAATGGCTTGGAAATGTCAGCAGTGCTCAGTTCTGGGAACCAGAAAGGGGCTTCTCCAGTTAAGCTGCAGTTGAAGGAATTGTCTCTCTGGCAAGAGCTCAAATAAAGGATTAATTTGCACTGGAAAGATGGGTTGAGGATATATTAGAATGTATTAACAATCTATTAACTTTGATTAAAGGGAAATTGCTGGTTAAATTGAAGCTGATTACAGTCCATTTTTTCTAGTGTACTGGCAAGCATGTTGATTGACCTAGGACATGTATTTTGCTGGTGGGTGATGCTGATTGTTCTTGCTCTTTCAGGATGCGGTGCGGAATTCCGTGTGTCATACAGCAACGGTTATAGCAAACTCCTTTATGCATTGTGGTACAACTAGTGACCAGTTCCTTAGGTAAATCTATGGCAAGGAAGCTCCAATGTAATTTGAACAATGTTTTTGCCCTACTTACCTTGATCATTCCAAAAGCATGGATGCAGAATCCTGATGGGCTTAGAGGAGAGTAAATAAAAAGTCTGAAAACTAATGTCGAGGCAGAGTGAAGAAGCTGGAATAGTTTCTTTTTCTCTGTCCTCACATACTGGCTTTATTTGCTCACCATAAGAGCAGTTTGGAGGGTGGAGATCTGGAATGACTGCTCTTCTTGCTTACTAGCTGGAGAATTTCTGAGATGATATATTGTTTTTGGTAGAGACTGACAATGCTGAATGACTCTTGAAAGGAAATGTCAGTGCCTACCTTACCAGGGACTTCAGGAAAACTCCAGAAACTCAGGTTTGAGTTTCTCCTAGAGAGTTGATGGGCTGCATGTTGAGCAGTTGTTCTTCGTCTTTCACTGAGATCACAAATATGTAGAAGCTTGACAAGGACCAGCCAAAAATCAGGGCTATGAAGGGGAGAACGGTATAAAGTGTAAAGGCCTTCTTGCCTTCCAGAGCTCCTTTCTGGTTTGAAAGCAGTCTTTAGTGCTGTGAAGCCTTATTTGTAGGGTGAGGCATTGGCAGTATCAAAACCTTTTGAGTAATTTTTCTCTTTTTGTCTTCCAGAGACAATTTGGAGTGGTTGGCCAGGGCCACTAACTGGGCTAAGTTTACTGCTACCGCCAGCTTGGGTGTTATACACAAGGTAACACTGCATTCCTTCCCCTCTCTTCAGAGTAAGTGCTTGACTTCTGAACACTGAAAACATTTGAAGCAGAGATATTGAAAGATGCCTGCACTCCCGTTTACCAAGACTATTGCGAGGCACAGCTGTAACAGTTTGTCTTTGCAGTAAAGAAAAGCTGTGCTTTATCAAGTCCATCTCATCTGATACCTAGTGTAGTTTATGGCATGTTTTGCTCATCTTCAAAAAGGCGTTAGGATAAGCATGGCTCAAGGAGAGAGCTGTCTTCCTAACTCTTCCTTTGAGTTGTGGAGTGCATAGTTTCTAGCTATGAACATTTTAGGTGTATTTTCCTTAAGTAGTTTTGGGACAGTACCAATGTACCACTTTGTAATTCCTTTTTGTGCTTCAGCCCTCATTAAAGTGCCCTACCAAATAAATCAGTGTAGCTTCAGGCCAAATTTGTTCTGGTTTAGATCAGTGACCAAGTGATTGATGAAGACTCATGTACTGGTGTTTCGTTAACCCCAGTACAGCAGGATTCTTTGCTGAAAGGCTGATTTTTGTGGAGAAAGTGATGGCTATAACATGTTTTCTCCTGACATGTTTAAATATTATAATGAAATTTTTTTTTGTCTGCTGTTTTTTCACCTTTCACTTCCCACTGTCTCCTCTTCCTGCTGGACACTGGACATACAGGGTCATGAGAAGGAAGCCTTACAGCTCATGGCAACATACCTACCCAAGGACACCTCTCCAGGGTCAGCCTACCAGGAAGGTGGAGGTCTCTATGCCTTGGGTCTCATTCATGCAAACCATGGTGGGGACATAATTGACTATTTGCTGAACCAGCTGAAGAATGCCAGTAATGATGTATGTACTGGGCTCAGTAATGAACCTTTGTTTTGTTGGGAATATCCAGAGGGTGCTAACTAGTTTAGAAGTGGGGGTTAGAGGTAACTAAGACAGTGGCAGTGGTGTGGTACTTGAACCTCTTGTGGGCTTTAAAAATAAAGTTTGATTTTAAAAACCTATTGCTTGAGGTTTAGGTAAGATTTTTAAGAAATTCTTACATATTTGATAGTGAATCTGGCTTCATTTTTCTTACTGCTTATGTATATAGTTTGTTTTGCTAATTAACCTGTGGTATTCAGGCACTGTTACTGTTTACAGTGTAGCTGTCAAAGGAGTAAGCCACAGAAAGCTTTGCTGCCATGTAGGTTTAATGCATCTTATGCAAAAATAAGTGTTTTACTTCATCACTTACTGTTTCTAGACCTCTACAAAATGTCCCTTTTAAAGTTTGGAGTAGATTAGTATTTTTCATTCTTCTCTTTGGGTAATTTCAGACTACATATTTAAATAATCTGTGAATGGATTTCAGACATGGTGCCTTTTCTGTGTCTGTTGTTAGAACAAAAGGGGATGTACACTGTTTAAGTGGGTACTGATTTAAAAAAAGCTGTTACTAGGCAGCAGTTTTCACATGATGCTCCAATTTGTTACTGCATAAATAATTGGGGAAAAAGACCTTAAACATACTAGAAAGTCTCTTGTGTTGTTTGGAAAGCTAATACTCATTGTATATGGGCTTTTGAACTGCTGTCTTTATTCTAGCTTCTGCCTCTTTCATCAGAGTTACTGTCTGAGAATGTAAAAGTGGTATTTCTAACAGGTCAGGTGATAATTTTGGGTTTTCAGCTTTATGTTGATGGAAAGATATCTGCTTCAGCTGAACTGTGTTGTGCCCTGTTTTATGATGACTACACTTGCATATGCCCCTCCAGATTGTCCGACACGGTGGCAGCCTGGGTTTGGGTCTGGCTGCCATGGGGACGGCACGTCAAGATGTCTATGATTTGCTGAAAACAAATCTATACCAGGATGATGCAGTGACAGGTAAATGTTCTGCTTTCAAAGCAAATAACCTCATGAGGCCTTATCAGATATCTGGGGGGTTTTTGTCTTGGTTTTTCAGGTTTTCTGTTTGCAGCATAAATTGCTTCTAGGTTGCCTTAGCTGCAGTTTATTTACTGACCTTTTCCTGATCAACAAGGTTCTTCAGTTATGTGGCAGTAAGGTTCAGAGGTCCTGTCAGGACTAGTTTGTGGCACTATGCCAGATATTGATAAGACATTTTTATTTTGCTCTATTCTTTCCTTTTTCATATGCTTTAATTTAGTGTGGTTGATCTCCAGAGCCATGTGCCCTTTTTGGCTTAGAGGCCGGCTTGGAGAAGCTTGTGGGGGCTATTTCTGCATTGGCAGAGGTTGACAGGAAAACTATCTCAGCAGCTCTTGGCCCAAGGAAAAGAAGATTGTACTTGGTAGGGAAGAGCACAAAGATGTGGCTGATAGGTTATCATTACAAGCACATTTGGCCACGAATAATGGGGTTGCTGAGCGTGGTGGTGTCCAGAAATGATCAATTGTCCTACATCTTGTGTGATTCTCTACATATAATATTTACTGCTTCTGGGAGCAGAGTTTGCTTGATTTTTCTTCTTGCTTTTCTGTGCTGTGCAGGTGAAGCAGCTGGCCTGGCACTGGGGTTGGTTATGCTGGGATCTAAAAATGCTCAGGCTATTGAGGACATGGTTGGCTACGCACAGGAAACCCAGCATGAAAAGATTTTGCGAGGCCTTGCAGTTGGAATTGCTCTGGTCATGTATGGGAGGATGGAGGAGGCAGATGCTCTCATTGAGAGTCTCTGCAGAGATAAGGTAAGTTAGCTGTGACTTCATGCCTGGCCCTATTTTTCACAAGGATGACTTCCTGGCCTTTTGTGGGATCTCCAGCTACAGTGCATTGGCTGTTTCAAGCCTGCTTTAGCATCTCTAGAGTTCCCTTCCAACCCTGACAATTCTGTGATTCTGTGAAACCAGGGACATTCTTGCATAGGTCTGAAGCAGGCCAGTTTCCCAGGTGGCTTCACTCTGATAAAAAATACAAGAACAGTGCTTAGTTTTGTATTTATTTAGCCTCATACTCAGTCTCTATTGTGCAAGCAACAACAAGGAGTAGAACAGGGTCTAATGGTTAAAAACAAATGAGTCTCACTGAAGATGGGTCATTCTCAAGGATCTAGTAGTGGTCAACAGCAGATAGTGAAAAAGAATGGCACATCTGCCACATACTCTCTTGGCAGCCTGTGGCATAAAAACTTTCTGTCCCTCTGAAATTGGTAACAATAACGCTGCTTTGATTGTTCTGCTACTCATCCCTAATAAACAAACAGGCTACCTGTGTGCAGTTTCTAGGCCCAAGAGTGGAGCAGATTTAACATCAGAATTCCTTATTCTCTGTTTGGATGGATGTTAAATTTTGATCCTTTCTCTTCCAGGATCCAATTCTCCGTCGTTCCGGCATGTACACAGTTGCTATGGCGTATTGTGGCTCAGGGAACAACAAGGCCATCAGACGCCTACTGCATGTGGCAGTAAGTACTGTGGGCTTAGAATAACATAGCAAGAAATTTGTGGTGAGAGTAAGCACATCACTTTGACAGGCTTTTTGTCCACAGTGTTAAATGTCTTGGTCCAAATCAGAGAAAGTAGAGTGATGGAAGCTTTCCTTAATGTTATGAGTAGAAATAGCAGGGTCGCCTGACATTAGGATAAGTAGACTTTTCAGCAAGAGAATATTCAGTCTGGTATCACAAAAATGGTACCTATGAAAAAATAAGTGAATTCTGTGTAATGATGGGCTGGGAAAAAAACAAACTGTAAAAGATGAGGTCTGTCTGCTCTTTGACAGACTTGCAGTCACAGTCTGTGAGCAAGGGTGAGGCCATTTCAGCTAAGGCTGAACATGATTGTTAACTTTCTCTAATTCTGTCTTCTTGATTAATGTATGTGCCTGACACCTGACCTGAAATGTTGCAGAGTCCTCAGTTATTTTAGCTATGTTCTGAATGCCTTGTTTTCCCTTCTGTAGGTGAGTGATGTGAATGATGACGTGAGGCGGGCAGCTGTTGAGTCACTCGGCTTCATTCTGTTCAGGTACAGTAAATTCCTTGGTCACTTCCACAGCTTTCAATTTGATGTCTGTTACATTTTCAGGAAATATGTACACAACTGCTTTTGCAAAAGTGTTCCTTTGTGTTCAGCAGATGCTTGATGAGCCTTTCTGTAGGTTTCTGGTCTTATGGCTTAATTGTCTGGGTAGTTAGATGAAGCTGACAAATGAAAAATTAATATCTGCAGAATTAAGAGTTAATTAAAAATTAAATATACAGTGCTGGTGCCAGGCCTCTTAAAAGCAGCAGTACTCAGACAAATATGTCTGCTTAATTGCTATCTAAAACATTCCTGGAGGTTGTGACTTCAGTGAAAATAGCCTGAAGAAGGATGTTGCACTAGTCTGTCTTGTTGTTTCTTAAGTATCCACTGTTAAACCCTGACAGGTTATTTGATTTACACTGTGGTAATGTAAACCCATCACAAAATAGTAATGATGTTTGCTTTGGCTCTTTAAAGTGAATGCTGTTGTTGAACTGGTATTTTGTAGTGCTCTGGTACTCTTATGGTTCCCTAGGTAAGAGATGTTTTGGGTGTTTTTTATCAGTCTAGGGAATTGGAAGATCCAAGGACTAAACTTTCATCTGTCAATACAGTCATCTGTGTAGTCTGAGCACTGAGCTAAGCTGCAGCTTTTGAGTCTGTCTGAGAGAAGGTATTGCATACTTGAGTCCAGGGTTGTAATTGTAAAATCTTTGTTCACATCTTATTGGGGTTAGTGGCAGTCTGTAAATTCATCCATAAAAGCAGGATAAGAGGTGCTTACAGCTGGTATTAAAAAACTGAGTTAGTTGTATGACCAGTCAATTTGTTGTTAACCAAGTTGTTCCTCATGTAGAAGGGACTCGGGTTCGTTCCCTTTTACCTGGAGCACATTCTGTCTGCAATTATACGTGGTTTACAAACAGAACCAATTCGCTGTGTGGGCAGCAGGTGTCTCCCAACAGCTGCTGCTTAGTTGTCACGGCCACAGATCGTTTCCTCGCTGCATAGCGAGCAGTGTCTCTACTCTAGCCAAGGCTCTGTTTAACTGGCTTCTGCATCTGTCTACGGATGAAAAACTCCACATAGCCTTCTGTAGTTTCGAGCATCTTTTTTCCAAACAGGTTGTAACAAACCATCTTTGGCTAGTTTCATTGTCTTTATTTTTGACAAATGCAAAACATAATTGGGCAGTGATAGCTCCTACCAAATGAGAAGCTTCCAAGGCTCTGAACTAAACCATTTGCCATGTGCTGGCATCTTGTTGGAGCAAGATAAGTTCTGGATATGTTCTCTCCATATCCAGCAGTTGGGAAATGAGTGACATCATCTTTGAGTCTCTTACCTGCTCTGCAGCAGTTCAGATCTTATCCTGTCTCTTCCCTTTCCGGAGGGGGTACAGTCCAAGACTTGCACAATAGGGAAGAACATTTCCTTGTAAATTCCAGTGTCCACCTTGCTTGGTAGCAAAGGACTGAAACTTTAGCTGCTTATCACAGACTTCTGGAGACAAAGAAGGCTTGTGTTAGGCTGTAGTAGTTGCTAACACTTTGCACTTGGTAACTTTACCAAAATAAATTATCAACTGTTTTGCTTCAGAGAGACAGTCCTGGAGGGAGCCCTTGATTTGTCTAGCCCAGACCCCTGCATTCACATGCAGTACTGGGAGGGATTGTCAGCTTAGAGGGTCCCACAGGTTGCCCCTTGCATTACTCTCTCATAAACCAAAAACTGTGTTTTGTATCCTGGAAATAAATATTGCCCATCAGAGTAGGAATCTAGAAGCTGGTTTTACACTTACCTTTTCTGTTTGCTGAAATGCTAATTAGCACTTAACTGTGTGCTCTGGCCCATCTCAACACTACCAGAATGCAGGGGCTGTGAGTTTGTCAGATTTCATTACTAAAATGACATCTCTTGCTTAAGACTACTGTTTGTTGAAGTCTGACTGGATTTACTTGTCTTAAAGCCACTAATACAGCATTAGTCAGTGGCACAGGTCAGTGACCTGTGAGCTGCTAGGTATGCAGAGCTTTTGAATGAAGGGTTTTGTAATGGGAGGTGAGCAGGTCTAACAGAATGGGCTAAGCCCTAGAAATTAATCTCCTTTTAGGTGAAGGACCATGACTGAAGCTTCTGTGAGGTCTTGTTGAATCCTTTGTATGTAGTTTCAGAAAGGGAACTGTGAAGTCAGGACTGAAATAAGAAAATCAGTCTGTAGTTATGGCTCTCTTGAAATTAGTATCAGATTGGGTTTTTTGGAAACTTCAATACCTTTTATGTTCTCAGATAACATAAGTGTTAAAATACACTTTTAGCAGCATTCAGGAGTCTTCTTCCTACGTTCTTTTCCAAGTCCTCTTTGCTGCATGGAGCAAAAGTGAAAAGTTGATTAAATTCTCACTCCTGCAACAGGATCAGTGGCTGTAATTGCTCAGCAAGTGCTGTGGGGCTTTGAGAGTGAGCTGTGTGAGGAACTCTGCTTTCCTCAGAACATGAGCTGTGGTGCAGGAGGTTTGAAAGGATGAGGGGAGCAGGGATTAGTGGTGCTGTAGCAGTTTCACACTTGAGTGGTGCATGCAGGCTGGCTTGGCTGTGTGAGTGTCTGCAGGCAAGTCGCTCTAGGGAGCAATGCAGGAGGAGTTGGACTGTTTGCACTGCAGAATTCATTGGGGTGTGCTGTTCATATAGCACAAAACTTCCTTGTTCTACTCTTGGACTCCCTAGAGCTTTCCAGAGGCAGTGTATGTAGCATTGAAGCGTTGCCGGTGTGAATTCTGGGTTTGCCAGCTGTGCACAGGTCTGCAGACTGGGGATGGAAAGCACAACCTGTTGGCTGTAGGACTTGGTGTGGTTTTGTGCCATCTCTGTGTAGTTCTGTGCTTTGCAGCTGATCATTTTCATGCCACTCCATATTAACTTACAAGAAAAAGCTCTGATGCAGGAGAATTGTTTCAAAACTGTCTCCGCCTCAGAACTAGGAAGACAGACAAAAGAGTATGGCATAAAAAACTGAGACTTTTACATAATCTCTCTTTTTAAAATTTAACATGTCTTGCAGGAAATGCATATAAGAAAAATGTTATTGTAAAATGGCATAAAGGCATGAATAGAGCTTAGGATGTTTGGAGGTTGCAGTGTGGATGCAGGGCTGTACAAGAAGTTGTGTTGTAAAATAGCAAGAAAAGAAGTGATGTATTTACTTGGCTACTGTAATGTGTCTCTGTTCTCCCAGTCCTGATACTTTCCTGGTACTGATACTGATCATAGAGAGCAAACCTGCCTTATATTGATGTTTGTATATTAGTCCTTTCTACTCAAGTGGTTTATAAAATATTTATCATGGCTGTTGGAAAACAGTGTTTAAAGCACTTGTGATTTCTGGTCAGTCTTTATGTGTTTGGTTTTGTTTTTTAAGACTATTCTGATGGAAAATATGATAAATTTAAAGTGGTTTACTTTTAAAAAATGGAAATAATTCCTTTTGTATTAATTTTTACTACTTCAGATTATTTGATCTTTGTTTATATTGCAGAGAGATGCGATTGATATGTCAACTTTATTTTTATATGGTTAGAGCAATGCTGCAGTGTATCTAAACACTTTATATATTAAATGAGAGGTAGAAGTTTTACAAATATAACAAAACTGGCTAGGGAGAAGGATTTACTGTAGAATGCAGCAGTGCTTGGAAGCATGAGATAAAAAGGTTTGATGCTCTCATAGCAGTTGTTAAGAGCAGGGAAATAAGAGCCATGGAAAAGTAGGACTTAAGGCACAGGACTGTAGGATGCTGTGTCTGTCTTAGTGCAATATTTTTGAGAAAAGGCTAAGGGCAGGAGAGGGAACAATGTAGCCTCTGGAGAGCCTCAAAAGGAAGATGTAGTTTTGGCTGATAATTGCAAGCTACCCAAACAGGGAATGCTCTGCGTGGCTTATGTTCAGTACTTCATTTTAGGATGATGCAAGTGAAATAGTAATGTTTCCTGCCTTTGTATTCTTTGTGTTTACAGAGCCTTTGATGTTTTAACTTTATATATTTGATTTAAAGCAAACACAGATCAGGTAGTTGGATTTTGTTCCAGGAAGACTTGGACAGTTTGTTTTCCTTAACTCCTGCAGCCTTGGCAGATGGCAGATCTTCTGGGTAACTGAGTATGAGGCTAACAGTCACTCTAATGTGGCCTGTACCAGCCACTTTTTCAGTGTGTTAATTGTGAAGAAGAGGAATTTAGAAAAACATATCTCCTTGTTAATTCTTGCGTATAAAAGATTAAAAGGGTTTTGTTTACCCTCCAACCCATTTTACCTTTGTCTTATTCAGTCTTCCTGGGGGAGGAGAATGAGGATCCCTTTCAGTGAAAGATTAATAGTAACAGAAATCTTATTGTAATCAGAAGAAGCCTTAGACTTTCACTGAAGTCTTTTTGGTTTTGAAAATGCCTTTATCTGCTGGTCTGAAACTGGAAACAGAACTATGTGTCTTTCTTGACCAAACTGTTGTGCACTGGAGAAGTCCCTTGGTATCTCTGGCAAAACTAACCCAACTTCTAATGAGTTTACTTTGGAAAATAGGGCTCAGAGCCTTATATCACTTGAGAGCTTTTGAAAAATCCCAGTGTTTTAACTTCTTGCCATAAACTGTAATGTCTTCGCAGATAAATTAATGTGATTGCTTTAAATCTAGGATAGTTTCTTCAGCCTCACTTGTACCCTGCTGAAAACTCAGAAGTATTCCTTCAGGAAGTCACTTGCTCCTTAGGGGCTAAAGATACTGTCTATAGTGCCTATAATAAACCTATAAGCTTATATATAAAGATTTTTCAGACCACTAAATCACAGTATGCATGAGGAGAGGGAGAGAAACAGTCTAGTATGTTCCCCATCACACCTCTAATTCCAGAAAAATACTTTCAGTTGCTCTGTTTATAAACATTAAGGCTTTTTAACTGAGTAACTAAACATTTTAAGCTGTACAATTTATAACTAAGTTAGTTATGTGACCAAATCCTTGAATTTGCTTTAAAACTACTGTTCCAACAACTGAAGTTTCAAATTAAGACACCAAAAATGCTGAGATTCTTTGAACCATGAAACTAAAGTTGATGAATTATTTTTTATGGCAAAAACTTCCTGTTGGATTTTCTTAGGGAGTATTGATGTGCATCTTGCAGAATAAAAGGCTCATTTGTTTTGAAGTGCTTAATGAGTTTGAAAATTAGTTGCTGTCATCTGTCTAGAGCATTTGTAAAGAGGATCCTCCAGAGAGCAAGGTCTTCATTTTTGAGAGCATGATGTTGTTTTTCAGAGGTTGGAAAGAACCTCATTACCTGGATGTAAGGAGACTTAGATGTGGTTAGACAAATACAGTTTGATGTGAATTATTAAAATAAAGAGTAAAATTGGACATTTCAGCAAACCATCTTTCCTGGTTTTATAACTAACTTCCCATTTAAAAATGAAAAAGCTTTCTCTCCTTCTCTGCAGGGTGAAAGCCTTTCTTTGCAACTGGAGGAAACATTGTGTCTCAGGGGAACGGACACTGACAGTAAACACTATGGTGTCAAATGCCAAAGGAAAAATATGGAAGTAACTTTTCCCCTGACTGTTGTTTTTGCCATGTTGATAGTTACCTAGACAGCCAAAGGGGATGCAAAACAAAGGAGTGATTCTTAGCAGTTGTGATTAGGCTTCTTTACCAATATGATGACAGAAATCTAATGCTTCATAGTAATAAGTCAGTTCTAAGAACTGTCCAGAGCTCTGGGACTCCTAGCTCCAGCTTGCAGGGCAAAGAGCCAGAAGAGCTCTGGTGAGCATCCTGCCTCTTTGGGCTCCAGTGTCAGTGGTTGATCACTGTGCCTTTACCAGGTGTACAGTGCTTGCATTACTTTACCTTCCAAGGCTGATGTTACATATGAAAGCCTAGGAAAAGGTATAAGGAGTAATGCTTTTGCTTCCTCATACCAGCTTGCAGTGCTGTGGATTTTTCCAGTGTAAAAAAAAAATGTGTAGGAACATGAGTTTTTTTGTGAAGCAACATAAGAAGTCAGTGTGGCTCTTGTACACTAGTGAACAGCTTTACAGCATCAGTTTCTCTTCTCAGAGCCTTGATTCTACTTAACACTGGATTTTTTTTAACTGTATTTTGATGCATTTGAAAACTGATAGTACTATGGCCAGATGTGCTGTAATTAGGAAGGGTTTACACTTGGAGAATGCAAGATAAATGGTGAATAGATTTTTCTGGCTGCTGGAAAGTTTCTCACAGAACTTGAACTAAAGGCTTGCAGCTTATAGAACCCCAGATGGTTTGGGACTAGCTTCACAATGTGTATTTTATATGAGTGCAGTTGAGATGAACTGAAATTTTGCTTCTCTATTTTTAGGGTGGCTTAAAGGTTGGGATTTTGTTTATTTGGTTTTGCTTGGTTTTGTTTGGGGTTTTTGTTTGTGGAGGTTTTTTTAAGGTATTCCCTTTGTTTGTGTTTCAAGGCACTCATTCTCTTATACTTTAAACTCCATTATTTTCCTCTCTGCAAAATTGCTAAGGTGAATTTATTTATAGGTAGTCCTTCTGTCTGTGTCTGTGCTGTAATTTTTAGATAAGCAGCCAGAACATTGACTAAATATCTCCTAAATAATTAAGCAACAAATAAAATGGTACAAAATGCGTGTTTTCCCATAGTGCTTGTATGTTGCAGCTTTGACTTTTGCCTGTCTTGCTTCTCTAGTATTTAAAAAAAAAAAAAAGCTTGATAAAAGTGTCTATGGAAATGAGGAAAGGTCAACTAGGTAACTGTGTAAGTTATTTTATGTAGTGTATAGAGGCCACCGAGCTGGCCGGGTGGTTGGTTTGCCATGGGCCAGTTTCTGTAAGAATTGAGAGCATTTCATTCCTGAGAAAGGAATGACTTTTTTTTTTTTTTAAATGTGGTGAGCATGGACCCTTTCTCCTGTAAAAAGGTCCTGTGTTCTTCTAGCAAGGAACTGCAAACCTTTTATCAGTTATTTAGGCTGCTATCTTTATGAAGGAAGCTGGAAGCTATACTCTAGCTTCACAGCCAGCATGTAAAAATGTGTTTTCTATATTTGTGTTACTTAAAGATGATGCTTGTGGATGTAGTCCTGAGCATCCTGTCTCCCTTGTCAGTACCACATGAGCAGTGTTGTTCTTAGTTACCATGCAATAAACTTTTGCTTTCTTACAGTAGCTTGCAGTGACTCTAATTTTCAGTCATGGCCTGCTAATGAAGACAATGACTCTGCTGAAATCTGTTCTTGTAGATACAGTTGCTAAAACAAGAACTCTGCCATCTGTTATGTTGGGTTTTTATTTCGTAATTCTGCATCTTCATCTTCTCCCTCTGTCCTTATTCTTTCCAGGACAGTCACCTGTATTCTTAGCTTTGTCAGCGGAGGAGCAATTTCTTTTTATACTTAGCATGTTAGATGGAATGTGCATCCATGATGGAAAACATCGTGTTTTCTTGATGATGTGCTCCTGTCTGTGGAGAAATTTCCTTTGTCTGTAGGAAGAAGGGATTTTTGATTAGTCATTAGTCTTTTTGATTAGTTTTATTGTTGCTGACTAAAGTCAGTAACTGGAACATGTTGAGCTTCTATTTATTGTTACTAAAATTGAGAAATCTATATGCTGGCTTGACAAAGTACATCTTTGCTAGATGAAACTTTTTCAAGGATTGTTTCACGTTGGTGGAATGTAACCACTGATCACGAAGAGGCCTTGGAATTATTCTCTGTGGGACATGTAGAGCAAATTACTCCTCAGGTCATTGCTCATTGCAGACTGACAAGAATAGGGTCAGATAGAAGAGAATTAGGTTACCTCTTGCTCTTTCCAGCTGCTGTGAGCCAGCTGTGATGTTCCTGCTGGAAAGGGAAAATTTAAGTTGTTGCTGGAAGTAAGTGGTTGCTGCTTGCTGTATGAATGGTTTTTGTTTAATTAGCATGGATTTATTTAAGTAGCACAAGAGTTTTCAAAGATGACTGCTTCTTGCTCTCTGGCTGCTGGGAGATATCCCCTCAGGAGCAGCACTGTGCCTGTTTGCTACTTGGTGTTAGTCCTCAAGAAAGCTGGTTCCTGCATTGCAAAGGATTTGTTTCGTCTCTGTGTATGGATGTGAGTGTTTGCACTTTTACCTGGTTCCAGATGTCTGCTTTAGGTTAATGAAACACCAGCCTGTGGTGTTTTCAGCTACATAACTGGAAGTTTTGGCTTTTTAGGTTTGTTTTATTATTGTTCCCTTTTCCCTTGAGCTTCAAAGTAATCCAGATCTTATTAAAGGCTTCTGATTCTCAGATCTTTTTGGGTACAGGCATCTTTCACAGCTATAGCAATCCATCAATTCTGGCTTTCAACTACAGGATCCTCTTAAACAAATTTTGATTAACGAAAGAGGAGTAAGAGCAGTTAGAGCTTATTTGCTACCTTAAGTGGCTAGTGACTATCACTAGAAAGGGGAGGAGGGAGACAAATTACTCTTAAGTATCACAGAAGTATTTTTAATACTTTATCCTGGAACTCTGGCAGTTGTTATGTTAGGCTCTGTTTTGAACTTGCATATGTTTTAAAATAAATATATATAAATAAAAGTTGGAAGGACATTTTATCTTTAGTACTTTCTGTTCTGCAGATGAAAAAAATGTAGGCCTTTTGCTGTACATAATTTTAGTGTGTAACTAAAAAGTTCTGAAAATTTAAAAAATGAAAACAAAACCCAAACTGAAAATTTTACTCTAAAAGGAAACTGTCAAAAAAAACAGTGAGCTCATTGCTTACTGTAAGAACTCCACTACTTTGGGGAAGTCAGATTTACCTTCCCAAAGAGAGATGGCCTGAAACTGTCAGAAGTTCCTGATTTCCCAGATGACAGACTCTGGTAGCTTTTGTGGATTGTGATGAGTGATTCTTTTCTACGGAAAAGACCTGAACATCTGAGAGTGCAGACTGGGACCTGTGATCTTATGCCATTAGTTTGATGAAATTATTTTGAGTGAGGATGGACTATGGATGTGTGTGGGTCTAGAGAGCACTGTTGTCTCTGCTGTCTCTTGAACACTTGCTCCTATTTTCAAATGAAATAGCTATTCTATCTGTGATTTCTCTACTTTGTGTGAACTATATTGGCTGAGGGAAGGCTTTCACTGAAGTTCCAATGGTCATAAAAAAGGAATTTTGTTCATATAAATTAAAGGGATGCTCCAGGCACTGCTTGTCCTATTTTACTCATGATCATTGATGTGATATTGTCCAATTTTGGTAAAATGCTCTCATTTTCTTACTATGAAAAGACCAAAGGGCAGTTTCCTGTGATAAATCTGACACCACCAGGCTTATGTGTACTTGAGATTAATGGAGTTGAAATTTAAGTAGGTAAGAGGTTCTGCCCACCCTTACAGTAAAACCACAAAGGTTTAGTCATCTTGCCAGAGTGAATGTTAAAGTAATGTTTGTTTAGAGATGCTTTTCTTACAAAAAAGTAATTATTGTACTTTTAAGAGGCTAAAGGTTATGAGAACTGAAGTCGGACACACTGATTTAGCTTTTATTTATTACCCTCTTCCTGTAGGCTACAGTTGGGCATTAGTCATTTATCACAGCATGAAGTTGTGGTTGCCACCATGGGGTTGCAGTTAAAATAGAGGAGACTTTGGAGGAGAGGAATTAGTATAAATGTATAAGATATTGCTTGCATAAATAACATAAAACAATAGTATTTATACCCTCTTATAGCACAGATACTATAATGATACATACAGTAATACTATGTTATGGACATGGCTGTCATTCCACTATACATAGCTGACTTGTTCTTCTGTTTTATCAACTTCATTCTCTGTGAGCAGCAATGTATCCAGCAGAACAGCTGAAGATGTTTGGATGGGTGAGCTCCTCAGCCTCATTGGGCTCTGGTATATAATGGGGTTAATCCCATTTCTCATCCCATGCATGACAAAGAGCTTGGAATTTTCTGCCACAGAGCTTCTGAAAGAGATTCTGCTTGATCGCTTCTTCCAAAGGGCCTTGATAGGCTTTGTGGTCCGATAGTTGCAAGTGATATACCTGCTGAAGGCCTCCCTAAATGTTTTGTTGAAGAGTGTGTAGACAAGAGGGTTCACTCCTGAAGATACATATCCTATCCAAACAAATATCTCCATAAGCTTTTGAAAAACCTTCTGGTTGCAGGAGTTGCACAGAACTGAACTTATGTTGGTTATGAAGAATGGGCACCACATCAACAAGAAAAGAAAAAATACAATCCCCAGGACTTTTGATGCCCTTTGTTCATTGGTTATTGTTTGCATGGACTTCCTTCCAATTGTAGATGTTCTGCAGATAGGCACATCATTGGACAAAGTCTTGTCCCTTCTGGAGCCATTTAGCATGGCCACCTTTTCTGGTGAGGAGGCAGGTGTTACATCACGCTGAAACACTGTGGACACTGTTGACCAGGTGAAGCGCTGAGGTGGCTTGTTGATCAAGTAGGCCTTCTTGCGCAGCACTTGGATTGTCAGAAAATAAGTGACTACCATGATAGTGAGGGGAATGAAGAAGGCAGCCACTGATCCAAACAGAATGAAGTCATGAAAACGATCAGGCATCAGGACACATGTGATGTTTGTAGAGCTACTGTTTCCATCTTCAATGCCTCTGATAGGAACTGGAATAGCAATGCCTACAGGAGAAAAAACAAGGACTTCAGAGTCCAATTACTTGCAATCTCTTGTTTTGGGGAACTAAAGCTTCCGGGTCTCTAAAGAGCGAGCTCTGGAGTGGGCACAGGGTGACAGAGAACATGAATTGCTGAGATCATCATGTGGGTCATTGGGCAAACAGTACTTTGTGAGACTTGGCAAGCTCAGCTTAAACAGAGTGCCCTCTCCAAGGAGATTGGGCCTAACCCTGAGTGACTGAGGAAGCAGTATAAAGTTGCCAAATTCTCAAGTGTAAAACAGATTAATTGCTTTGACTTTAGTTGTTAGAATTAGCATGGTTTTTCCTCCAGTGAAATGTTTCCCTAATGCCATCTGCCTTTTCCCCCCCACACCCCCCTGAGGTAACCTTTTTACTTTTTGGAGGGCAGTTCTGTAAACCTTGTCTTTCCCTCTTATCTTAACCAAGTCAAATGACTGGACACAGCTGATTTTTTTCACCCTTCGTGACTCTTTCGTGTATACAAGTAGTTAAATAGATGCCAGAATTGTGCAGTGTGTGTTTGAGATGGATGTGTTGTTTAAAGTTTCTTGCATATTTAAGAGTGTTTAAATGAGGCTAGCTAGCTCTGTAATTCACCACTTTTTTTTTTTTTTTTAAAGTTAGCAGTCTTGTCTTTTAAATGAATTTTTTACAACCACTAAATTACAGTCAGCACTTTGTTTGCCAGTAGTCTGACATTACAACAAAAACAATAGGTTCCTTGCAGTCTGGTGAAGGTTATTTGTCTGAGGTTTCCTGATACCACCTAGTGAGATCTAGGGATTTACGGTATTCTTCTGCTACTCTCCTCACTGAACTTGGTTGAAAGCAGCAAGAGCAAAGTGGTTTACCCTTCAGCCACTTGATCTCCTTCTTAAGAAGAGGCACACCTTCAGATACAGCAAACATCCAAAATGAGGACTGAACCAAATTAACCTATGATTAATAGAACCATAGCTCAGCTGCCCGGTACTTTTGTGTTGGATAAGGAAGAAATTAGAAAGGGCAGCATTCATTAATAACAATAAATCAGGCATTAAAAGGTCCACTTTTAAGTGCCTTGTCATGGTAAGAGTTTCCTTTTTTTTTGTGATAAAATGGAGATGGCATCTCTTCTCCAATCATCACAGCTCTTCCAGAGTTTTTTTTCAAGTTGGAATTTTGTTTTAGGCATGTATGCATCAGCCAAGAAGGTTGTTGTATCCATTCTCCTATACATCATTGACCTTAAAATGCATCATGATTTTGTTCTTTCTCTTGCACATAGAGCATACAGCACAATGCTCATGGTTGCCTTCAGCACACATTCAGTTATTGGAATTAAATGTTTTCACCTTCTTTGCTCATTTAACATTTGGAGTTTCTTTTAAGCATAAAAGACCAGTGAGGTCCCACATCACACCACAGAGGGGCTAATACCATACAAGTTTATACGCTGGCATGATTTATATAATCTGTTTGAGGCTTGTTTTTGTTGTTGGGATTTTTTGCTTAGAATTTAGCCTTTCTGTGTGCTATATTGCCAGGGCATCTCAGTCTGCAGTGTGAATGTTACCAGCCACTCACTTATCTTTCAATCAGTTAACTTTTTTTACTTTCTTCATGGGACAATTGTAAGGCGCAGATTTTAGCACCAGCTACTCAAGGCTTAAAAATCATGTTTGAGATGGAATATACTACCACAGAAACATGAAATCTTGCTTTCCTAGGAGAGCTGCTATGCATGCAGATGTTGTCTTTTGTTTTTTGGACTCTTAGGACCACAAAGAAGAGTGATGTGTATCCCTACTCAATCTTTGCCCTTTCTGGTAAGCCTGATAAGGAGCGATGGTTCAGGCAGACTTTTATGATAAAGCTATATATGATCCAAGAGGTGGACCTAGGCCAGCTCAGGTTTTAGGGTCTGCTAATCAATAGATCTTGGCCAAATTTTCCACTTAGCTCAGCTTTCACCTACTGTTTTGGACACAAAAAGCTTCTGCATTCCTTTTCCAGTCTACAAATCTCACATACCTATGGAAATGAGCCAAACCACGATGATTTTGATGATTGTTGTAGCCCATGAATTGTACTGACTAGCCTGGATTGGCTTTTTAATCGCAATATAGCGGTCTAGTGAGATGGCACAGAGGTGCATGATGGAAGCCGTGGAAAAGAGGACATCAAGAAACAGCCATATAGGACACAGGGCAGCTGGAAAAGGCCAGGCATTGTCTGAAAGAGAACAGAAAATTCATTAGAATATGAGCTTTTCCAGAGTTTTCAGTGTGTGGTTTTCCCTTGGCATCAGTACCATTGAGAAGTTCGTAATACAAGAGCCACTGCCTTGGTTGGGTTTTGTCTTACTTTTTAGTTAGCTCCTAGCTGGTATGGTTGCTGCTATCATACTGATCAGGCTGTTTGTGTGTTACAGCCTTCTCCTGTCTTTTTGTCCTTTTTAGATCATAAGCTCTTTGTGACAAGCACTCTGGATAAGAAAGTTCTTTAAAAAACAGACCATGACTGTGCTTGGTCCTCACTCCCTGCTGTTAAATGATTAATTTCAGCAAGGTCTCCTTGATAGTCCTATAATTCAAGGTTGTATTATATTGAGATAATGGATAATAGCCGATATATTAGTCAATCATTGCAGAACCATGGTTGAATTTGAGTGGTGATCTTGAAGAATCTAGTTAAAACAGTTTAAAATTGGTTTCCTGTGTCACTTGAGCAGATACTCTTGAGCACTGATGTGGCAAAGCAGGGCTCTTGTATCTCAGTAATGATTTTCTAAAAATTAAAGGGCTTTTGCACATGTCTCTTTTTTCTCCTTAAGGGCAATAGTACTTGGTTTCTTACAGTAGTTATCTGTCTTTCATGTTTATTTTTGTAGCAAGCATAGGATCTGTCAACTGCATGGTGTCCGAGATAAATGTTTTGTAGTGTTCAACTTTCCAAAAGGCTGGTGTTTTCGAGAGGTGGGTCTCCCCATGCATGTTTGCAAATCAAAACCCAATGGACTTAAGTGAAACTGACCGCTGCTTGATTTTCACTCACAAAGAGTTTGTGTTGTAATCCAGTGCTAGCACTGTTCAACTTGAGATGGCTCCTTAGTGTTGTGTGTCTATAAATGTTCTGCAGTCCTAGGGAAGAACATGTGAACACAGAAGTTTTCTGCATTTTTAATGGTAGAAGTTGATCTACTAAATATTCTCCTTCCTTATAAAAATCAGCTGTACTCAATTAGTAGGCGCATTCATAGTATTGGCAGAGAAATCACTTCTTCACTGAATGATGATTAAGGGAAAAAAAAATATTTCTAGCAAATCAGGTTGGTTTTAATCTCCTTGCTCTGAATGAATAGATCTCTGTGCTGAGGATGCCAAACAACCAGGATTATTGTCATGCACAGTCTTACCAATGTGGTCATTGAGAATAAAACATTTCAGAATGTGACTGTTAGATGGAAATTATAACGGTGCTGTCTTGACTTGAATTATAAACTCTAGAGGATGGAAAAAAATTATTCTGCTGGGAAGCCTCACCGGCTAAACAAAGAGAATGGGTGGATGGATGGAGCCCTGAACTGAACTTGAAAGCAGCGGGCTTCAGGTATGGATGAGGTAGGCATTGAGGCAGAAGGGGAATAGGTGGTCTGTATTCAGATGATTAGCCAGTAAATTTTAGTATCTAGTTGCCCATTTCCTAAAATAGATGTAATTGTTGAAATCATGCCTCAAAAAAATTAATCTGTCAGGCAGGTACGAGGAAGTCGTTACTAGTATATTATGAAACGCTTACTCATCTTTAATTTTTCTATCTGCACTTTCATCTGGTAGTGTAAGGTATGATACCTTTCTGAAGAAAAAAACCGGAAAACCAAAATGTCTTGTGACTCATGAAACCAGCTGTTCAGAAACAAAAACACACAAAAAAAGACAAGTGTCCTGGTTTGAGCCAGAATAGAACCAAGACAAAATAATAGAGTTAAAAGAAATAACTTATATGATGGGCTTTAAAAGCTTCTGCTCACTCCAGAAAAATAAGATGGCTTCTTTTGACTATGGTGAAGAATTAGTTCAGATAAAATGTGAATAATGGAAAGTGTATTTCATATCTTGAAGGATGTCAGATAGTTGGATTTCAAGTGAGGAGTTAATACTTCTGTTGGAGGGTGCTTAAGTGCTGCTCCCTGGATTATAGCTGCATTGCTTTCTGGAGAATTACAGTGTGATAAATTGTTTCCTTTTGTTGTTAATTTATTCTTTGCAGAAGAAAACCCTCAAATATTTTGCAATGAAAAGCTCTTTCCTTTCTTTTAAATATAGATGGATTTAAACAGCTATGTGATGCAAAGCAACCTTGTACATTTTTGAGTCATAAGAGCTTTTGTTAGTTGATCAGTGCAACTGAACAGAGAAAGCTTTGTCTTTATTTTGGTCTTGTTTTGAACTGAGTGCAGAAGGCAGTAAGTTATCTCGTTCATGCTTATAGCACTATGTATTATATTTGTATGAGATGATGGTTTTATATCCAAACAAAATCAGAGTAGACTTTAAATTCAGTTGCTGGTAATAATTGAAGAATATGATTATTATTTAAACAAAACAAATATTATTAAACTGATACCTTAAAGTCCAGAAGAGTCGTGTAGTTGTCTAGGATTCATACAGTGGTGTATTTGCTTTTACTTATTTTGATTTGTTGGTAACACCTGTGTTAGAAACTCTGTACCTGGTGTTTGAGGGACTGCTCTGGGCTAAGATTTTTTGCTTTCCTGGTGGTCATTTTGTGTATCACTGGCCTATTCTGTTAGTTGGCTGTAGGGAAAGGGTGGAATAATAATTTCCCCTCAGGATTCAGGAAGCATCTCTGACCAACATGATAGTAACCTGCTTGCTTGTTGTCCTGCTTCTTAATTCAGACTGCAGGTAAAATAAGTACGTCCTGCCAAGCAGCAATACAATGCCATTAGCAGGTCTTGCTTAGTTTGGATTGTTATACATTCTGATGAGCCTAGTGTAGAGCCACACTGTTGGAGCAGACCAGAGCATTTATTGGGCTGACTGAGATTCCCCACCTTCTTTTTCCTTGGAAGTTGAAATTCTGATTTAAACACGGTAGAGGATTGGGTTTTTTAAATATCTGGCTTACCTGACAAATGTGCCTGCCTGAAAACTCATCTGGTTTCTCCAACTGTAAGGTGGTATAATAAGAGAAAAAGGTATTCCTCCTTCCTACAGACTTTGCCTTGGATCCTCCCAGTGCAGCAGCAGGGCTGCTATGGTGGATTATTTTTTCTTATTTTGAGTTAATACAAGATAAAATGCATATTTTAAGATTTGCTTTGCACCTTAAGAGTTGAGCTTTTACCAAAACTGTCTACCTTTCATGAACCTTTATTTAAGAAAAACTTGATTTATAGGAAATGCCTTGGAAATGTGTAATCCTTAAAACAAAGTATGGTACAGAAGAGCTGCTCCTGCTATAAACCAAAAAGGTTTTTAAAAGTTTGGGAGGAAGCACTGCTTGTGTACATGTGTGGGCATGATTAAGAGACACCATTAAATAGACTTTGAAACCGCTTGTTCTTCTGCTCTAAGGGTGACTGCAACATGTTGCCTGTAGAGGACTTTGTTGCTGTTAGATAATGATGCTTTTAGTGAGATGGAAATTGGATATGTTTAATCACAACCTGACTTAAGCCTAGGCTTCAGTCTTCAAATCCATGTGCCTGCTGTAGCCCTGGGGAGGGTGTTCACCCTCATGTCAGTGTGCAGATTCATCACACACTGTTCAGCACAGGCCTGGCCCTTCCAGGCTGCTGTTGTGCCATTTCACCCCCATGGCTGCCTGACTTTATTTCTCAGCTTCAACAGTAGTTGGTGACTGTCATGTACATTTTTTTTTTAATTTAGTCAAAGTAATTTTCTTTTTTTTAGAGTTGCTTTGTGAGGAATCAACTTTTTTTACTTGTATTTATATATGAGATTTGGAAAAGAGCCTTCAATTAAAGCGGTTTTCTCTGGTAGTTTGCACGAGCAAGAAGGGAAGATTTGCTGTGGCTTGTCATCAGTAATGGGGGAACATTAAGGTGGTGGTTGTTTCTGGAATATTTTAAAAATCATGGCTTGCAGCCATGATTGGCATTACCTTCTGATTTTTAAGCAGAATAATATCAGGAATAGATAATATATTTTAAAAGATGGTACATTCACAGTCTTCAAGTAACCCATAGCCCAACAAGCCATGGACAGCAGACTTCTGATCTCAAGTTTATTTGCTAATTTCACTGTCCAATGAATAGCGACATTTTTCCTTTCCTCCCATAATTCTGAGTGTAAGAAATTTGGATAACTCTTTTGAAAGCTAGATTTCAGAGAATGCAATTATTTCTTAATGTGCCCTCTTTTTTCTTTTTTTTTAAAGAAATTAGAAGAATTTAGCAAGCAATGATCTGTTTGTGTGTTCTGAAACTCACACTCCTAAATGAAAACGGCAGTGTGTGTTTGTACCAGACAACATTTTGGTCACTCTGCTGAGAAGAAATAAATCTGCTGCTCATGGTGTTGTACCTGTGAGCAAGTTACAAATTTATTTATTTTTAGAGGGGGCAGTTTTCTATTCCAGAGACAATTCTTTCTGAAGATTTTTCTGTAAGCTTACTGCCAGAGTTGGGAGCCAGTATCTGTAGAAGTTTTTGAATTTGAATGCTCTGTGACACATGTGTTTTTACAGTCAGAATCATGTAATGTGACTGCACTTCAGTTCACACCTTTTCCCTCAAATATTCTCTACATAATTAGATATCAGTCCCATATCAGAAGCATAATATTTGTATTCTCTATCTCGAAGCTGCACCCAGCTATTTCAATATTGTGGAAACATTCCTGTGTGGAAGTGCCAGGAGGCTAGATTTAATTTGCTCTCTGGCTGTCAGTGATTATTCTGTGTTCAAGTAGTTATCTGGCTAATGTAGCTTCAAGATTTAGACTTGTTATGTATTTAAATATCTGTTCTAGCTTCATTCCAGTAACTCCTCATGTTTTGTTCATGCCTTAAACCTCAGTAAACACCTCAGCATCTTCTCCCAGTCAGTGAAGAGGCAAAGCAGTTTTTCTGGTTGGCTGCCAAAAGGACTTGTATGCAAGAAATTTCAGTTTTAACCACTGCTACGTGGACGGCTGGTCACAATCAAATATAACTAATTTTGCTACTTTCTTGTAAATTTCCTGCAGCATGAAAGATGCTTTTGTTTGACTTTTAAGACTCCTGGCATGCTTTAAACTGCTGTAACCAGGGTTTAGCACTGGAACTATTGAAGATTAAGGAGCAGAAGTCTCATTATAAAAAGTTAAAAAGATTTCTTGGTTTAGCAAAATGAAAATAATAATAATAAAAATCCAAACCAAAAGAACTCCACCACCACCAAGAAACAACTTCACAAAATCCAGAACTTGCCTTCCCTGTGTATTGATTGTTAGTTGAATACTAGTACTTTTTACATTTATTTGTTTTATTATCAGTTAGGCCTTTGGCACGAAGTAAGCAGTTGCAGCATGTGTGTGTAAAAATGCATATATGTCTCTGTTTCTTGCCTCTACACACACATGTGCACATACATGACATACCAAATGTTTTTAAGTGACTGTTTTTTTCAAGTTAGAAATAACTGTCCTGGTCATGTATATTAATTTTTCTTTCTAAAAACTGTTGCTTGAAAAGAGGCTATTTTATGATCTCAACACTGAAATCTGACCTCCAATTCACACTCCTGTTCAGGGAGAAGCAGTCTGTCTCATACAGAAAGTCCATCTCAATGCATTTGTGAATAAACACATTTTATTAGTGAAACCAGTTATCTACAGAAAACTAAAGCTACTGATGGTCTTTCTGAAAGAAAGTTTATGATTGAGTTTGCTTGTTGCTCAGGCAACTCTTAGAGATTTAGCATAGGAAAAATGAACTCCCGCTGCCTTTCATTACTGCCCTGCCCCACCTAGGGTCCAGTCGTATCTGTACATTACAGATAATTGTGTAAATCTGTAAGTGTACTGAAAAAGGTCTCATGGATTTTTTTCCATTCATATTATACAAAAATAGACTATTTAAAATATATTCTCAAAGGAACCTTAAGAGTACAAGAGAGAGACTTGTCTGGAGCTGCCTCTGATTAGTTGTCAAAAGCGGTATCTGAAAATAAAGCTGGGCTCTTTATGAGCTCTCTTTATGAGAGAATATAAAAGTCATGCTTTATCATAATGACTAGCTAGAAAGAAAATGTCACATTCAATGTATGTTCATGTAAAAATATCTATTTTTTTTCCACATGAACCAGACTAACTGGTAAATCTGAGTCTCAAACATTAGGTAGATGGTTTGACATGGTACTTGGCTTGACAGATGAGTTAATTCTTTGGGATGCTTTATGAACCTGCTGCTTTCCCTAGGGTGAGAGAATATTGGTTTCTCTAGAACTGGTGCTGTTCAAGTTTGTTGTCATGGATGGTGCTGGAGACCATCTCTGACTGCTCATGGAGCCTGGAGTCAATACTAAGGTGAAATCATGTACCTGGCTCCTAGAAAGCTCAAAACCCATTCAGTGAACTGAGCAGGTAACTAGTCTTCAGTCATGTTTTTTAAGAGAAGCCTGCAAATTGTGTACTATCCAACAGAACAGATATGAACATTGTGCTGTTGTTAAAAATAATACTGCACTATACGAAATGTAATTTCCCATGTCCAGCTCCAATTTAGTATCACTAAGTTTCAGGTGATTTTTTTGAATGCTTTGTTTCAAAGGAAAGAATAAGCACAGTGGTTATACTTCCCATAAAGATATTAAGCTATATTAACCTGAGAGAGACAAAAGATTTAGCAGCCCTCATCCAAGTGATTTTTATTTTTTTTTTTAAATTATAATGGTGGAAAAGCAAATAGGTTTTCTGCATAAATGAGACCTACCCAAATTGTACCCCATATATTAGCCTCATGAAACAAATGTACTTACCAAATAATATTGTGAGAAGGGCAATCGGCATCACAAACAGACCCACGAGCAAATCTGCCACCGCCAAGGATGTCAAAAAGTAGTTGGTAGCATATTGTAATTTTTTCTCCAGAGACACTGCCAGTATGACAAGTATGTTCCCCCCAATGGTGGGGATTATCACCAGGAGGATCAGTAAAGCTGACCAACGCACTTGCACTTTGTTTCCTTGTTCGTCACCTGGGTAGTCCTGCTTGGGCTCTCCTGTTACTGAGAGAGGCGACAAAGATCCATTGCCAGCTCCAGACCCGTTCAGGAAATGTAAAGGATGGGACATTTTTGTGTCCAGCAGAATGTATTCAGGAGCTGTATTTTGCACAGGAATTGCAGACGGTGTAAGAGTTCTCTGTTCCTCTCTGGTCCAGGATGGTCCTGAAGAAAGGCCAGCATGATCAGTATGGTAAACTGGTCATCTGCTATTTTGAGATATAGTAACCATGTCGGAGCTGGTATCCAGTTTTTTTATCCTTGCCTTATTGACTGCAATTAGGTCTTAAAAATGAAAGTCCTGTCTTGTGTCCATCTCTGGTTGGTAGGGGTCAGTGGTCTGGTCTCCCCTTTATAGCGAGGTTCGGGTTTCAGAAGATTTTAGGAGACAATTCAGTATCTGTGAAAAGTAAGCAGTGTATTATCTTCCCCCTGTTTTATTTTAAATTTCTTTCTACAGCAGTAAAGAGTGATTAATTTAGATAGATGCTAAATGATTCCCTTTAGATACGGTGTATGTAGATTTGCTCCAAGTACAAACTGATGCAAAGGCAGTTGGTGGCGTTGTGTATATGCAACTCCTCCTCTCTCGAGTGTCTAATCTCCAGCAGCGTGTGCGTAGGCAGACAGCAGTTCCCATATTTCCCCTTATTAAGAATCCTATTTCTCCACAGCGGGTCACCCCCAAAATATCTTCAGAAATTATGTATGAGGTTTCCGTTTTAATGTCCACAGTTCCTCATCTGTCAGGTGAGGGTCAGGAAGCTGTAGACAATAAAACACTGATGACAGTCTCAAGGGGACAGTAAAGATTTATGGAACTGTGAGACATCTAAATTTACCCATTACTTGGAGGGGGGGCAGTTAGTAAGCCACTTGTTTTGGTAATCTGAGCAGGGCTTTTATTAAGCACAGCCTTTTCTCTCTCTTTCTCTGTCTGGCAACTCTGCTGAAGACTTAACGCTTACATTTCCCCTCTCAAGCAGAGACTATAACAGCTGTCCCGGAGTTCAGCTGAATGAATGCTCAGTTACGGAGAAGATTTGATGTGTTGTAATTTTCAGGTGAAAAAAGCCTTACCTCTTTCTCTTGCATTTTAGTAGAGTTCACTTTGCATCCAGGGAGATCCTTTGTAATTTTCATCACGTGGTGGGTTTTACAATAAGGTTTTTCACTACCTTCTGGAAAAAAAAAGTTGTTCATTTGGTTTTGATTTTTATAATTTTTCTAAAGCTTGTCTCTTTGTGTGCTTTTGTTAGCATGTGTTCTCCTAAGACCAAGGATAAAAACTTCTGATTTGGGAAAACTATTTCTTACTCAGGTATTTTCTCTAACTCTTGAACAGACGACAAGAATCGCTCTTGCCACATTTTAAAAAGATAGAAATAAGGCTGTGTTCTTTTCTTGCTGTTCTTTCTCTTCCATTCTTTCAATTATTTACTTAAGTGATTTGCAGTTTTCTTTCTTCATTAGCAAAGCTTGCAGTGTGCTGCTACCCTTGTTTGTTGATTGACTAATTCCGGTGTTATCCAGCTCCAGTGCTTGAAAAGCAGGGAAATAAATGAGTGGGGTTTGGCTGGAAAAGAGCCAGGGAGAGTTGATTGCTTCAGTGCTCTCATGCTATAATATGTGCTCCTTGTAGCTGTATCAGGATGTGCAGATCCTGTGAACGATACTTCCATGCTACAGTATTGCAGCTATAAGCATCATAGTGTGTGTTTGCCTGTGCTTCTCTGTCTCTCTCTTGCTCACTCTTCTGGACGGAAGCATAGTTAACCCTGAAAAGTTCTGCTGCCCTATAAACACTCCAGTTTCTTTATTGAATAATTTTATAAAAGTATTGTCTGGCACAATATTTTAAGTTCATGTGCTGTTACTTTAATCCTTTCTTCATGCAGCTGCTTTTTGAGTGTTCTCTTTTGTTACCTTCCAACTTTCAGTCAAATGTGTGTATGTCTTAGAATTCCATATTAAAATGGAAATAGGGTTCATTTCCAAGGATGTTAGCTGGACAAGTGTATAACAGCGAACATGAGTTTAAGGCCAGAAGAGACCATGAGATCATGGTCTGACCCCCCTGTATGTGAGTGGTCATTGCATTTCATGATTTGTTAGGGCTTACCAGGCTTGAGCTGGGTAGGGTCCTCAGTGAACTGTGAATCAATTTATATTGGTTAAAAAAAAATAATTAAAAAGCATGAATATCTTTAGGATACAGCTACGTTGGGGGCAAAGAGAGAAGACTTCTGCCAGAAATTATTAGAAATATTTGACCTAAAGTGCGTTCAGATCATACAATAGAATTTCCAGAAAAATAGTTCCTTGTTTTTTCCTGTTTAAAGGAAACCTTGGTAAGATTCCTTGTCGTATTCATTTGCAATTGACTTTTGATATATTTATTCTTCAGAAAAGTATATATTAGGAAATAAAGATTAATCCAGCTATGGTAATTCTGTTTCCTTATCTGACCACCTCCCCATTGTTAGTCCTGACAGTACTGAGAGAACAGAGCACATAAAAGCATACAAAAATCAAAAAACAAGAGTGGACAGTACTGTCTTGGGCTGGTGAGCATTTGGATTCAGTTTTCCTTAAGCTCAACTGTGTCTAATAAACTTACATTTTATTTTATGAAGATTGGAGGCTCTTCTGGCATTAATCTAACTGTACTTGAAGTCTTTACCGAAATTTCTGTTGGATTAAACACAGCTAGTGTTCTGTCTTTCTGATTGTATAGATGAAGCTTGTTTTCCTTCATCATTAACGCTTGAGCTAGTTCCTTGTTGAAAGGTGACTGGAATTATTACAGCTTTCTGGAGTAATTGGTAGTGTATCTGAACCATAAATGGAACAAAAAAAATGTGCTGGATTAAAACCATGAAAGTACAGTAAAAGATAGATGAGTCCTTTAACTTCAGTGGTCTGCTTGTGGGTGTATGCCATGTGCACATCTTCATATTACATATCGGAATTTAAAGAACAGAATTAAGACTTCTGGGGAAAAAATAGTCTGCATCTATCAGGACCATCTGCTAATCATCAGCATCAGTTACTGATCGAGCTGTGTTGGAGCTGGTGTGTTACCTTGAAAGAGGGTGGGTTTTCTACTTTTCACACAATCTCTTTTCACAGCACGATAGATTGTACCTAAGTCACCTCAGTGTAGAAATATCAGAGTTATAGAAGTATAATTTTGTCAGCTTGAGTTCTGTGTTACCTCTATAGGTAACACAGGTTGTTACCTCACAGATTTTACACTCAGAGAAGCATCACTGTTGGTTACTGCAATAAAGGACTGTTTTGGCCAAAGTGAAAATCAAGTGTTCCCACTTCTCTGGAATGTCTCAGTGGATGTTAAAAACATAATGTATATGACAAAATCGTCTCTTTAGCCACTAGGATGGCTAAATTTAAATAAATTGGGAGAGGGGAGGCACCTTGATGAATCATGGAATCACTTAGGTTGGAAAAAATCTTGAAGATCATTGAGTCCAACCATTAACCCTATTCTGCCAAGTCCAGCACTAAGCCATGTCCCCAAGTGCCACATCTAGATGACTTTTAAATGCATCCAGGGATGATGACTCAGCCAGCTCCCTGGGCAGCGTGTTCCAATATCTGACAACCCTTTCACCTAATGTCTAGTCTAAACCTCTCCTGGTGCAGCTTGAGGCCATTCCTCCTTGTTCTATCTTCAGTTACTTGTGAGAAGAGACCAGCCCCTATCTCTTTACAACATCCTTTCAGGTAGTTGTAGAGGGCAATGTGGTCTCCCCTCAGCCTCCTCTTCTTCAGACTAAACAGCCCCCATTCCCTCAGCTGCTCCTCATAAGACTTGTTCTCCAGGCCCTTCACCAGCTTCATTGCCATTCTTTGGACATTCTCCAGCATCTCAATGTCTTCCTTGTATTGAGGTGCCCAAAACTGGACACAGTATTCAAAGTGTGGCCTCACCAAGGCTGAATACAGAGGGACAGTCACCTCCCTGGTCCTGCTTGCCACACTATTTCTAATAGGTGGTCTTCTTGGCCACCTGGGCACACTGCTGGCTCATATTCAGCTGCCTGTCAATCAGAACCCCCAGGCCCTTTCTGCTGGACAGCTTTCCAGCCACTCTTCCCCAAGCCTGTAGTGTTCTATGGGGTTGTTGTGGCCCAAGTGCAGGACCTGGCATTTGGGTTTGTTGCAGCTCATACAATTGCCTCCCTACCCTGAGGCAGATCAACACTCCCTCCCAACTTGGTGTTGTCTGCAAACTCATTGACAGTGCATTCTATCTCCTCATCAAGATCGTTGCTAAAGATGTTAAAAAGAAATGGTCCCAACACTGAGCCCTGAGAAACCCCACTTGTGAGTAGCCACCAACTGGGTTTAACTCTGTTCACCACCGCTCTCTGGGCCCAGCCACCCAGCCAGTGTCTTACCCAGCAGAAGCACCAGCTGGGGGCTGTAGATTGCTCTGATGAAAGCTGTATAAACACGTTCATATCTAATTGAAAAATCAAATTATTACTTTAAAATACAGATGGAAACAGTTTTCTTAGGAACTGACAGAGGAAGCTGATACAAGTGTAGCTGCACGTAGGCTTGCAGAGCATATATACGTGCTTGTTTGTTTTCAGATGGCTAAAAAACTTATCTGCCTTTCGTGATGTTCTTTGAACTTTCCTGGGTTTGAATAATTTCTCAGAAACACATCCTCCTGTGTGTCTTTTACAGATCTGCAGCAGGTTCTTCACTGAATGCTTCTGGCCAGGCTTTTTGTGCAAGCCACTGGTCTGACCCCACACCTAGTTCCTCTTCTTTGTTAATGTGCATTAAACCCTAAATCTTGCCAGACCCCACTCCTGCTCCACTATAACCAGAGTATTTGAACCATGCATAGATTTTTTTTTTTTTCACCCCTTGCTGCAATTTCTGTTTTCAAATTTCCAATACTATTTTCTTTGAATGGAGCCACAGCTACACTAGGCATGAGCTGACAGTGGTGACAGTGTTGTTCAGTCAGTGCTTATCCCTCAAGTCCATCATCTGTGCCTGTTGGCAGCACTCGGGCTCATCCTCCTGGCAGTGGGAGGCCTCCTAGAAGTTCTCATTCTCTACCAAGTCTTGCTCAAGCAACCAGGAGGCATTTCAGGGAAAAACATTTTGGAGAAGGAGGCTGTGTTGCACATGGTGTTAGTTACAGGAAATTCCTGGCAGGGGAATAGTTCAGATCCTTTTTGTCCAGAGAGAAAGAGGCGGGGTTTGCATGCTTAGTCTACACTGAAATATGTCAGTTCGTTGCATTTTTCCCTGCAGTTTTACCATGTATTTTCTCCCCTCTGCTACACTAACCCCCTTCAGCAATTACTGTAAATTGTGCAGTTAGAGATCCTCATCCCTCCTTTATTAATTCATCCATGGTTGACATTAAACTAGAGTTAAGTTGGTTGTTTGTTTTTTTCATTTGTCACTGCATTGCCCAAGCAACTTGTGGAAATAGTTCTGTATCAAATGATTAATTCATGTCCAATAGTTTAGCAAGTTATAAATATTTAGAATAATTTTGAAATATGACTGAGGAGACTTAATGAGGAATTTAAAATATATATTTGACATTGTTCTTTCATTTTCTGACATTTCATTTTTCAATGAGTTGTAAAGTCCTTAAATATTTAGACTAAAAAAATTAAGTGTATATTAGTGATGCTTCAGACACTTCCATTTTTAGTCTCAATCACAAGATCATTGTGATGGTTTATTTTCAGTATTATCTGTATTTCCTTATATATGTACACAGGGTTTCATGAATAAATATAGCTGAAATATAAAGAGAAGTGCCAATAATCCTTTAACCTTCAAGATGTGCAACTTACAGAACTGGAAATGAAATCCAAAAAGGTATTTGGATGTGATTCTAACTGGGCTGTGATCTAAGAAACTAAGTGGAATATGCTTCAAGATATGGCAATCTGAGTTTTTAATTTATCCTATGGCAGTGTTGCATGCCTCTTGGAAAAAATAAATATTAAAGTGGACTGTTAAAGAGTAAACATAACTAACAATGTTCCTCAACTTTCAGTAGTCCAGTAAGGCTGTTGTAGGCAAAGCCTACCAAGAATTACAGTATCTGCAGATGTTGCAGTTGTAACTACTTGCAGAAAAAAAGACTTTATGTTCCTTACAGATTTCTAATAACGCTGCTGTAAGAAACACGGTGAAAAGGAAAAAGGAAATACAATTTCAGGGTTCTTTGCAAATGATGGAGAACCTTCCTGGTCAACATCATGGATTGAAAGGAAAACTGATCACCTTCCATGTCCAGCTGATCTGGTTGGGTTTTGTTCATATTTTGTTCATAACAGTCAACATTCTGGGTTTTGTTTTGTTAATTTTTGCATTGAAGGCTTAAGTAAAACTTTCTTTCCTCTCTTTTTGGGAGTAATGGAGATTTCAAAACTTCCTTTGATTTCCCAGAAGTTCTAGAGCAATTGTGCGGGTGTTTAGGCAGCTCCTTTGTGTTCTCTCTGGTTCCTGTTTCCATGAAGATTCAGAATCCTTAGCTGCATAGGGTGGTTTACTCACCGCTTGGTGAGTAAAACTAATAAAATGAGAAGTCTTGCATTTTGCTGAGAACCTCCCATTACTGTCTTGGTGCATCTTTCATTTTCTTTATGACTTCTGAAAAAAACAAGCTGGATCTTGGAGGAAGTCCTTCATCTGCAGCCCATTTATCACAACAGTAAAACTTACCCTGCTTTGGGGTGGAAACAAAGCTGTAGCTGAATACTGTATTGAAATTCTTTAGAAGAAACTTTTAGGCTTTTTTGGCTTTCTTGATTAGTGTTGTTTCCTGGTAACAGAAGAAAGTTGCAGTTAATTGTGATGTTGAGTTTTTGTATATGGGTCAGGGTTCACTGACATCTGTGTTTTGACGGCTTATCTAGGAGCAGTTGAGCAATTTTCAGATTTAAATGAAGGAAATAATCAGATTGTTCTTTTGTCATTGTTTTGCTGTTGTAGTAAAATGTAATTGCAAAAGCGAGCTGCTTGAGCAAAGACAGTGTTAGGAAAAAAGGAAGGAACCAGTACATTAAAGGTAATTTGGATTTTAAAAATAGACATTGTCTATCTTTCTAAGATATACAACCCAATTTAGAGACATGCCTTAGGCTTTAATGTAGGAATTTTTAGATGAAATTACTGGACTGTGTTATGGGAAGGTCAGACTAGAAGACTATGGTACATTGCTTCTGTCCTCAAAATATATTAAGGATACTTCAGATTTAGAATTTCTACTATGACATTTAAGATGGGGCCAAAATTGAGTCTGGAGATGAAATTTCTTCCCCCTAAATCTCCAAATGTTATCCTGGTATTTCATGTGATGTTATCTTCTGTGTGTCACTCTTAGTAAAGACAAGTGTCTGTATTAGGACTGGTTAGGACTAGCCTGTTGCTGAGTGTGACTTTAGAGAAACCATTTTTCTTTTTAGTAGTGTTCTTTAGTTTTCTCACACTCTTTGTTGCTTCTCTCCCTCTTCCACCAGGGGTTTCTACTCAGTGACCACATTGATTTAGCCCTCAGCACAAAGAGTGGTGGAGGTCGAGGTTTCCAGCAGGGTGACCAGAGGGATGGGCTTGGTACCAGTGAAGTGGAACCTTCCTCTGTCAGCAGCAGGATTGCCCCTCCAGTGTGCAGAGTGTCAAGGCAGCAGCTCATGTGGTTGTGCTCTAAGAGAAGGGTGAAAGCCTTGGAACAGGTGGAGGAGGATGTGGTCATGGTTTAATCATATTTCCCAACTGAGTTACCAGTTGGAAGTAACGCCACGGGACCCTGATTGCAGCCTGTAACTGCTTACAAAGACTTCTCAATTTTTCTTTTGATCACTTGACAGGATTGGTTTGCATTTTACAAGTTTTATTTAGGGTGGGTTTGGGTTTATACGGACAAACCTTTGGCAACAGCATGTAGGACTTTGAAAAGCATCTCAGTATTAAAGTGATCAAGCAAATGATATTGCTTAAGCATTGATGCCAACAGTGCTCTTGTGTACAATGTTCCTCTGATAATCATTTTTACAGTGCTCTTTCTCTCCCACGTTCCTTTTGTGATTCTGCCTTCTAGTTCTCTGTTAATGTGCGAAGATGTTTTCTGAAGATTGCAGGTTCTGGAAGACTGCATTACTGAGGAAAGTGGTGGGATCTGTTAAGTAGCTTTAACTCCCAAAGTGGATTTACTGAAGGCACCCTCCTATCAAAATGTTTGACCATTTAATGGATAGCTTTCAAAGAAAAGCATTTAAAATAATGGCCACAAATAATGTAAATCTGGCGAAGAATTCCAGAGTCAATTAGTGTACATTAATCCTGATTTTATGATAAAAACTATTGGCACTTCTGGATTTTCGGGCATAAAGATGTGTCCAAGTTAATGCTTCTATAAAATCCAACTTTCTGAAAAGGAATCTAATGATTAATGCTTCAAAGTGCATGATCACATCTTTGCTATAAGATGTTTTTCTCTGCCTCACAATCTGCCTGTTTAACATTTTGCTGAAGTAAAGCAAACATAAAGGTGTTAAGAGTCTTTGTGCAAGAGCTTAAGTCTGCTGTGCAGCTGAATGCTTGGGCTCATTTATTATAGGATTAGTGACTCCTGGTCTTCACATCAGCTCAGTTTAAAAAAAAAAAAAAATCATTGTTGGCATCAAAGCTGTTATTTGAGCAAGAGGCTGATAGGTAGTTTTAAATGAGTCTTAGTTAATAATCTTCAGTTCTGCTTGTTTGCAGGACAGAATTGTTCCATTTTCGAGCTCTTCCTCCTTCCTTAACATTTGTCATCATGACTGCGTCTTTGAGGCAGCAGAGTTTCCAGCAACTTTGTGTTTTTTCCTCTCTTTTATGTGCTTCTTTTTCTTTGCTATTTGGAGGAGATTCCTTTGTAAGGGGGTGGTGGTAGATGGGATTCTTTCCCCGCACTGATATTTTAGGAAAACTCATAAAGAAGCAGATGACTGGGCGCAGGGGTGAAGTAGGAGATCAGGGTACTTGCTGCCTTTACTGCCAAAGTTTTGAATAGTCTGAGACCTGGCTGCCTTTGGATCCCCTCAGCAATGCTGGAGGAGGACTGGAGCCGATGTGGTGGTGGTGCCTGCCTGTGATCAACTGGGGTAGAAGAAAGGAGTGTAAAGAGGAGTTTAGGACTGGTTATCAGAGGACACTATGGGGAAGTGTTGAAATGGGAAGAGATAATAGCTAGAGTAGAAACCAACCAAAGTTGGAGCATACTTTATAGTGGTTTTTCTACCTTTTGAGTTGTTGAGTGCTTTGATAGACACTTAATGATCATAGATGATGCTATAATTCCTGTGTACAACATATACTGCCACCACCCTCCGTCTTTCAGTGTAGCAAACTAAAAACAACATTCATTTGGCTCTTCCTTTGTATGTTTCAGTCTGAAATTAGTTTGTAGTCAAAGTAAATGGCTTGTGAGACTGCTCTTAGGATTGTGAATGTGACAATTAAAAAACTGTCTGCAAGACAGAGTGAGAAGGAGTGGATAACCAGATGATGTGCATTTTGAAAGCAGAGATAATTAAATCACTTGCAATTTACAGTTTCTCATCTTTCTTTTCCATGATCATGTTCTTGCCAACCACATTCCTGCATCGGTCTTGTGTTCATGCTGTCATGAGATTGGGTAGATTTAACAGACTAGCTGTGATGGATGTGCTTGCCATGCCTAGGAGTTCAGAATACAGACTTGTCTGATGCAGAGATGGTTATTTTACAAACAGTTGTGTCTTTGCTGCATTAGAAATGCTGTCAGCGTATGATACTATGATGTGGCTTGTGTGGCATCAGAATTAATGGAGTGATAAACAGGACTACAAAGACAGGAGGGAAATGAATGTATCCACACCTGTGAGTTCTGCCTTACTTCAGAAAGGCTCAGAATTCACAAGACTCTGCATTTGCAACGTGTGCTTCTTGCTGTAGGAAATAAAGGGTTCCCTTTCAGCTCCCCAAGCACTGGGCTAGAAGTCCTGTTGCTGTAGTGACCAACAGGACACTGCTTCCCAGCTGGCAAGGCATGGAGCATATACTTCCATTTTAGATGGCTTAGAAGGCAGCAACATCACAGCATGCTTTTGTAAGGAGGCAGCACTAAACATTGCTAATAAACTGGCTGGAAGTGTGTGTTGTATCAGCATTCCCTCATGTGCTTTGATTTACAGCAGTAGGTGGGGGTGAGGAGGAGCCAGCAGAAGCAGTGATTGCAAATGGGAGTTTGGGACCCATCAACCTTGAAGGCTGATTGAATACTGGAGTTGCGTATTTTGTCTTCTGATGAGAGATTAACTACTGTGTCTCATGGAGAGTAAACCTCCACCAGTGGGAAGTCTGTCACAACAGTGTGATTTCCAGAGATAAAGACCTCAGTCTCAATAGATGTGTAGTTCTGCTGGATAATCTTTAAAAAAAATCTGAAAAGAAAGACTTAGTGGGACCTGTGTGATACCTGCAGTGATAGGGAAGCTTATTCATTTGTGCATTTCCCTGTTCTCCTCTTAGTCCATTTGTTCCACCCTTCTGGTTATGTTTTGAGAAATGCAAAGTGTACCGTCCGGAAGGACAGTTTCAAATTTTCCCATATGAACAGAGTGAAGCCTCCATATTTTGAAGAACAACAATAATAAACAACATTCTTTCCCCCCCCCCTTTCTTTAGGACTCCTGAGCAGTGTCCGAGCGTGGTTTCCCTGCTGTCAGAGAGCTACAATCCCCATGTGCGTTACGGGGCTGCCATGGCTTTGGGTATCTGCTGTGCAGGCACTGGAAACAAGGTGAGGACCAGAAGCATCTGTTGCCAAGACTGTTTCTGCTGTCCCTGCCAGAGGGATATTTGTGGGGCAATGTCACACACACAGATGAGATTTCTCACACACGTACACTGCTAACCAGCTGGAATAGAGCAGTACTTTAAATCTTTAGCTGTCCTGGGCATAGAGATTTCCTGCTTATACAGAATAGATAAGTAGAAGAATGTTTTTGTACATTATTGCCACATTCTTGGAATTTTGTCTTCAAAAGGTTTCGTAGAGTTATCTTACTGTCAAGTTGCCACTGAACCTTAAATGTATATTGAGTAGTCCAAAATCAATACTCCTTTGACCTTGGGGTTGATCTTTCACAGATTGCTTTGGGAGAACAAGGGAGTGCTAGTGACAGGAAAACAGTGTGTGTTTTGCATAACTTCTAACTCCTTTCTTCTTTCATGTGCTACACAAATTGTCAAAGATCATGTAGTAAAGCCATGTGCAATGAAAATTAATGACATTTACTGTAGTTTCAGGTGTGTAATTCACAGCTAGTAAATTTTATTATCATGTTGTGTCATTTAAGGGTAATTCTCACAGATTTTATCAGGGACCTTTTAGAGTAAAAGAATTCCCACTTCTGCATGTGGGAATTGAATGCTCATTGGGACAAGCAACGGGTAAACTAGAGGATAATCTTTCTCTATTCACCCACTTGTGTATGTAATCTCTATTGGTACTGAATCTTATTTTCAAAACAGGTGCACAGACTGTCCATATGGAAGTAATATTTCATGCTTCCAAGTTTTTGTTAAATCTCATCCTTACCTGTATGATCCCTTCCTCAACTAGTATTAAAAACTTGGTTTGTGGCTCTTGCAAGTGAGTGTTCCCTGGCCTGTCACTTGTGTGAAATGCACAGAATGCTGACACGCACTGCCTGCTTCTTAAGTATCTGAAGCATGCAGACTGGAAAGCAAACTGAAAATTCTATTTTTATCTAGGTTGCTTTGTTCTCAAGTGGAAGGTGGAATCAAGGAGCTAATTATTTTTAACCTGTTTTATCTGACAAGTTGATTTAAGTGGAAATGCTTTTAGTCACAAAAAGAAGCCTGTTTTATTTCCAGATACATTGTGTGACAAAGACCTAAACCATCTGATTACATAGACATGCAGACATGTCTTCCAGAGCTTATGTTCATAGTAGGTTTTGAAGGCCCAGAAATAATTAACTTTGAAGATCAGAAAGTTCAGCATTTGTCATAGTGGATGTTCCATACATGGTAGTAAATGAGTGCCAGAGAATGGATGAGCCACCTTCAGGTGGAGAAGCACAGCCTCCAGGATAGCCCAGTTGGCAAAAACTGTCTAAGCGAAGGCATGATGTTATTCTAGAAGTGGGTTTTGGAAATAGTGTTTTGTATAAAATCAGATTTTTTTAAAAAGGCCTCACCCTAACAGAAGTAACACTGAGAGGAGGCTGTGCAGGGGGGCTCATGCACTCAGCTGCATTTGCTTGTGTCCTCAGTTTAACTATGGGCAGGAGTTAACTCCATACAAGAGACTGCCAAGTGATCCCATCAGGTTTCTGTAATCAGAGAATCACGTCATAGATTAAAAGAGCTCTTCGAGCTTCTTAGGGTGGATGGCTGCTCTCTCCCCTGTTAAAAAGAGTATCTATCTAGCAGCTTGCTTCACATGCCATTTCAGAGTGCTTTTACAAGACCTCCATGTTGCCACAGTCCAAACTGCCCATGGCTGTACATACTGCTATCTGAGGTTTATTCTGCTCAGCTCTGGAGTGTGTGGTTGCTGAAGGCTGGCTGAGCCCACTGACACCTTGCTGCTGTTGGAGCAAGGTAGTCTTGGTCCCTCCTGCCACCTTTTGCTCTGTCTTGCACCCAGCTCCCTGGTGAGCTGATTCAGACATAAATTTACAGAAAAGTGACCCAGATAACAACAAAAAAAAGGGAACATTCTCTGGTGAATTATTCTGAGTGAGATAAGGGCTGCAGCTCCACAGGGAAGGAGGAGGGCTGCATACCTGAAGGGAAAGTGAGGAAGAGAGGGATCTCAGTGGTGGTAGTGGTGAGTTTAGATGAGCTCAGTTGTCCAGTGTAATGTGTGCTGAGGACCTTGTACGGTTAGAAGTGAATTTGTGTTTGTAGTAATTCTGTGTATATTTAAGTCATGGTTTGCAAAGCAGCGAAACTGTAAATGGATATGAAAACATGTTCCTAAAGAGATAATTTAGTCTGAGATGCCTGCAAATTGCCCTTGTTGTTCTTGGGTACATCTGAGCATCGTTTGTTACAACAGACCCTCTTGGATCAGTGACTGCATTGAAAACAATGCTTATTGATAAGATCATTGTGGATCATGTTCCTTTTGTGTTTAGCTGGGTAGTGGCTGAATTGGAAGAAGCAGCAGAGTATTTTGAAATGTTTTTAAAACCTAGATTTATTATGTGGATGTTCAGAGGTAGCCCCACTTGACGTAGGTTTGAAATGAATACTTTAATGTGATGCTGAATGTTACAGGTTCTAACACCAAAGTGTAAGGCAAAGAATTTGGGACCTGGATTGTTTTACCATCTTATTCTCTAACCTTCAACCTGTTGTTTGATATCTCTGGTTCATTTGCTCCTTACACATGAAAGGAAGGTAATGCTGATGTGTTTTGTTAGGAAGAATGGCAAAGAAAGGGTAGGAATAATTCATGTGTACTATTGAAGGCATGTCAGTAGTTCTATGTGATGAATGTATCTGTTGCCTTATTTCTGCAGATAGATCTCGTTCCATCTATCACTTGGTTTTTGTGGGTATTCTTCCTGATTTTTAGATTAAAATCCACAGAAATACAGATTTCTGCTTCATTTGCAAAGAGCAAGCAAAATATTTTAATAGTATATTTGATAGCATCAATCTAATTACGTTCCATTAGAGTACTGTATCCTGGGATACTAAAAATAATAGCATTAACTTTGTGGCTGCTTATTTCTTGATTGTTTTTGTGGGTTTTTTTAGGAAGCAATTAATTTGCTTGAGCCAATGACAAATGATCCTGTGAACTACGTGCGTCAAGGAGCTCTGATTGCATCTGCCCTTATCATGATCCAGCAGACTGAGATTACCTGCCCAAAGGTAATGTGGCATACCTTACATACTAACTTGTTAGCTGGAAAAATGGTCTTGGAGGCCAAATCTTTAGTGCTTGGCACAGCACATAAAGTGTACATGCCTTGTAACAAGCCGGAGCTAAATGCACAGCAGGAATCCTGCATGGATCAGCACGTGCACTTGTGCATGGGGGAGCAATGCATACTGATGGGAACGTGCCTGGTAGGTGGCAGCATCTTAACTCCAGATACTAAAAGAATGAATGCTTATTCTTAAAAGGTCTAAAAGCATCTTTTAATGCTATGAAAGTGACTGTCTTCACTAACATGCACTGAGGCCTGTATGCTCATGATTTATGCCAACGCTTCCTTAGTAAAGAAGTTGGTTTTAGTGATAGTAAAATCAGTTTTAGATTTAGTCATCCCACAGGGATGTCCTGTTATAACTGTTTCTTTTGTAGCTGGTCTTATACTTCTCAGGTGAAAGTCTCTGCTGTCAGAACTGGTTTAGTGGCTTTATAGCAAATACATTTTTTTTAATGGAGTTTTTCTTTCTGCTCAGAAGGCAGAAAGGATTGTATGTGCTGTGTTTAGCTTTTAAAAATAGATTGCCCTGTGAATATATGACAGATGATGATATGCAAACATTTGTACAGACTAAAAGTCCACATTAATGAAGCTTTTGAGGTTCCTTCCACATTTCATCCTCTCTGGTGACTGCTGAGGCAAAACAGTAGCTGGTACTTTGCAACTCATCTGTCACATATGGGTTGCTTTTATTGATGTCATTTTAGAAATTGAACTGTGATTAAAAAAGCCCCTTTTTAACTGCATTTGGATGGGGAGAAAGGAAAAGGCCTCTGTACAGTGGAAAATTTTACTTGGGAAAATCAGTGAAGGAAATCTACAAGTACAGGTGTTTGGTATTTCCAAGTCATGGAACATGAGGATTTGCTGTCAGACAGTTTGTTCCTTTGAATTACTTAAAAAAATAACCTCAACCACGCAAAAAAAAAAACCCAGTTAGTTTTCACTGGTCAGAATCTGGAAGTGTTGTTTGTATTCTCAGAATTGTAGCTCAACTGAGTAAGCCAGTGGAGAACACTAGAGTTCTGTTGGATTCCTTTGTCTTCTAAGATACTAAGTCCCTGTAACATGAAGCTGAATTATCTTTCTATGGAAAGAAACTGCTTGTTGTTTTTATTCTTTCTTCCTTGCTCAGGTGCTTGGAGTGCCAGCCTTCAATACAGGAGATCACGTTTAATCGTTCTACACTCCCCTAATGTTGGGCAAATTGTATAGCTCTCCTGTGCTTCCATTTCCCACCTGTTTGAGTTTGTGTGATGTTATAAAATACAGATCCAGAAGGTGGTTCATTACCCAGTCATAGAAGCACTACAGATACTAAAAAACAATAAAACACACCAACCCCCCAAAAGGTACAGATTATAAAATAATAGATATTCCCTGAAATGTTCTACTGGTCTAGGAACTAAACACAGGATGTGTAAGTTCTACTTGTTTTGAACACCCCAAAAGTTAGTTAAAACCATCATAGTTTCTCACTCAAAAGTAAAAGGAATATTTTGCGTAATATGTTGCTAATTATGTTATTTATTACCCATGGGAAAGTTTCTGGAGCTCTCTGCCACTCTGAAGAAAAGTTATTTTACTCTGATATGAAAGGGCGGAGTTCAGAAAACTAGCTGGTTTTGGATTGCAGTGACATATTTTGATCTGATTGGATTCCTAAGTGGCATGCTGGGGCACTGTGTGCCAAAGTGTCTAACCTGATGTATGTGAGTCCTTGTGTTGCTGGATAAGCAGCTGGTTAGAGAAGCATGATGGATTTCATCTCCCACAAGCTGTACATGTGGTCTTGATGGGGTTACATATCATTGCGGTTGAATGATGGTTGAATCATTATCCCTGAAAGTGTTTAAAAGATGCGTAGACATGGTGCTTAGGAATATGGGTTAGTACTGGACTTGGCAGAGTTAGGTTAATGCTTTGACTCGGTAATCTTAAAGGTCTTTTCCAAGCAGAACAATTCTGTGATCATCTCACTGCTGCTAAATATTTTGTCATGTTTTGCATGTGAGAGGCAGTGATTTTTAAAAAGATTATGATATGTATGGTCTGACCAGCTTCCTGTCATGACTTCTAATGTTTTTCTATTCTGGGAGCATAATTTTTTTTTAAGCTTCTTGTTTGTGAACTTTGGGTTAGAAGGATTTCAAATTCTCTGGTGATCATTTGGGATGAAGATGACAGCAAACAATCTTCCTTGAATAGGATTAGATTTTTCAGGAATAAAACAACTTAAGAGTTTTGAGAGCTGAGCTTTGCAGTGGTGAAATGTCAGCAGTACTCAGAGATTTAAGAGTTAAGGTACTTTTGGTTTAAAATAAAACATCTTTATTGTGAGAGATTCTAGATGTATGCCTTTGAATCACCTTTGCTGTCCTCTTTCCTTTGTATTTTTCTTCCTCTTTGTTGAGCTCACTTTATTTAAGCAGAGAATTTAAAGATTTTAATGTTAAACAAAGAGTTAAAATAAAGAAGTGTCATTGTATGGAGGTCCCTTGAACTTGCAGGTTGCTTAAGTGCCAAAAATGGGTAGCAAATCTTGTGTCAATCTGATTTGGCCTCTTTGGAGTTGAAACACAATTCTTCTGTGTGCAGCCAGGATGATTTCTCCTGACCTCTGTTGATACATTTAAGAACTGTATTAATGCAGGATATAGAACAAGAACAAGTTTATTTTGTGAAATAGGATGCTAAATTACAGATGTGATGAGATCATTGTAACAGAAATCATTGACAACTTCATTATGTGTTTGTGACCTGTGGGGCAATTAAGACAGCAATTTTTAAGACAAACTACGTGTCTCACATCTTGAATTTACTTTTTCCTAGTTTTGTGTTAGGATAGTCATCTTGGCAAAATGAGAAGACAATAAGCAAGGTTAAGAGCTGTCTTCCATCTTCCTTTGACCATCATGGTTATCTTTGAGATGTTGTGAAGAAACCGAGACCAGTTTGCTCTTTTATCCCTTCTCACTTTCATTTAGATGAGATGCTGTCTTGTTAGGCTGCAAGGATCATTTTTGTTGTATTCTGGTAGCACCTTCACATTCTTTCATTTAAGCCAGATGCTGTTAAGGTCCTTCTGCATAACATATGCTCTTTCAAGAGAGCAAGCATATGCAGAATAATGTCAACTTTTGAAGAAGACAGACTATGCAGAATTGAAAACCTGTTTTATTAACAACAGATTCCTAGAGTTCTTAAGAGCTTGATTTGCAAAAAAGTGCCATGTGTGTTACATGCTTCTGTTTCCTTTATTTGACTGTTCATCAAATCTTGTTCTTAACAGTCTGATGGGCTTCATGTGCCTGAATGTTGACTGATGGAGGGAGATGTGGTAAACAGCTTCATAAAGGACAACCCCTTGGGTTTGTGGTAGAAAATGGGGCTGTATCATTCTCATATCTTAAAGCCTCTGTTCTTTCCTCTGTGTTGCCAACGTTGCACATTTGGCTTCATTTGAAATCAGTGGCATGTCATTTTGGCCAGCACTAATTGTCAGAATGTTGTGTGTATTGTTAGTAAAGATGAAATGAGTCATTGTCTACATTTTAGTGTTCTTCCTGGAAGTTGCCCAAATAAATTTCTTGATAGCTTTTCCAAATGCTATAAAATTCTTTAAGTACTTTGAAGTTTTCAAGGGAGAAACAGAGCTTATGAATTTCACAGCATATTAAATAAATCTGTTCAGTAGTTTGGGATGTGCTGGTTGCTGTGGTTTGAAGGAAAACTAGTAGCAGATTAAAGGACTCTACTAGATAAACTCTGGCAGATTTTGCTTCAACAGCTTAAGAAATTACTGTCTTGATATTTTTGCCACATTCTGTAGGAGTTGGTTGCCCCAACAGCAAAAACAGGACAGAGCTTTTGGCTGTACTGCTCTTGCTTTCTCTAAAAAGATGGAGCATGTGAGGATGATTCCTTCCTGAACTGCTACAGCTAGAGCTTCCAAAGCAGGCTTTCCCCAGCAGCAAGTAACACTTTCAGCTGGGACCTTATCCAGTCAAAAATCCCATTCCTGTGATGTATTTGCTTTATATGAACAGCCTGAATAAGCATGCAGGCCTGCTGTGCATTTGAGTGTTGAGGCACTCCTTCTGTCTGGGTTTGCCAGGTCCCCAAGGCCAGGAAAGGTAGTCTCCCACCCCTTAATACCACAGTTTTGCTTCCACTTAAGGTAAAGTAAAACTTTGGAAAGGGCACACTTGCTCAATACTTTTTCCAGGGTTGGCAGAGGTCCATGGCTTGTGCCAGGTATGCAGAATTTATCTGCAAGCAAAATGCTCTTGATACAGAACTACATATTTTGTATTTTTATAAGTAAGGGGTATAAGGACTGTTTCTTGTTGTACCCGTTCAGTGCTTATTCATTGAACACCTAATCTCAGCTGTAACCTCTGCTCTCCATATTGCCTGGAGAGGTGGCAATTGATCCAGTCAGGTTTAGCAGCCAAATTCCTGTCCCTTGGTCCCTTGAAGTTGTCAGGGTCCTGGTTAGCTCACTGCCCTGTGTGGTCTCCTAGTGCCACAGCTGGTGAGTTCCTGGTGGGCTTGTTGCCTGGGTGTTCTGTTCATCTCCTCTGGACTAATGTACATGTTGGGTAGGAGCTGTGGGAGTTGTATTAGGGAAAGGGTGCTCAAAGTGCAGCACACCATCACCAGGGGAGGTGGACAATTTCCCCTGCTAGCCCTATCTCACCTTTCCCAAAGGAGGTGTTTCTGCCCTTTCTTCCCAGGTGCTGTTCCATTAGACTTCAGACAGCAGTGTGAACATTAGCAGTTCTGCTGAATATCTTCTTGCTTCACCCAGAGTTTCATTCTCTGAAGATTTGATTACAGTGTAAATTCCTCATCACAGTCCACCAAATGAGATTTGTAACATCCGTCCATTTTTATAAATATTCCAAACCCAGAAGCTAAGCCCAGAGTCACAGGAATGATGTGCTCTAAACAGAGGCACTGGAATCCTCCTGCTCAGCTCAACTGAAGGAATAGTTTTACATGTTGCTTTTCTGTCTGTCCCAAATAATATCTGAAGACTTTGGTTAACCTTGTCTGTATGTGGTTGCCCTTGATACTGCACAAGGCCCTGTTCTAGGTTGCAAATACAAATTAAGATATTTTTCCAGTGTACAAGAGGTCAGGCATAAGAAACAAACTATTTATATTAAATGTGTAAACCTCAATGTAAGGTTTTATAAATAAAAATTGGGAGAGCATGAAAAAGCATAAAAGGAATGAAGTAAGAGCAGAGTTTGGTCAGTATATTGAGAAGAAACCCTGTATTGTGTGTGCAGTATCTCCCTGCCACATACCTGGGTGGCTGTCCTGAAAATGTTCACTGCACCTTTTTCTTAGTTTTAATAAATTCAAGAAAATTTAAGTCACTTCCTTTTGGGGATAGAGACTAACAGCTAAAAACTTCTTTATGCAGAGGGGAATTGGTGAATAGAGAAATAATATTAGCACAAAAATTGCTGGACTTACTTAGACTGAAAAATGGAAATAGCTGCTGTTTTTCTCCTGTCAGTTTTAATAAATGCCTCCTGCTCTACCAGAGAAGTGCTGTTTTGTTCAGCTTTGCTGTTTAAAAGTGGCTGGCTGCTCTGGGGCCTCATGGTCCTGAGGCTGTCCACTTGTGTGAAACCAGTAAAGTGATTTTAATACAGTCATCTTGAGCAGGTAATGGTTTACTCATATGAACGTTGGTGTCTTTCATTGCCACGGGTTGGTTTAATATCTGGTTAGATGCCATCAGTGCTGAAGTAGTGGAGGTGACAAGAAGTTTGGCTCGGTTAGTGTCTGAAAGAGCAAAGGCAGGAAAGGTACATACAGTGTCTGTTCCTTTAGGGTACCTGTGTTTTAAGTGGTGTGAGGAGTCAATGTGTATTGAGAACGATTTTGCAGAAAACCTGCAGTCTGAACCCAAGTGTTTGCTGAGTGCACAGGGCAGCCAAGCAGCGTTGCAGTTCCTGGGTATAATGCTTGTGGGCTGGAGACAGAACTTCTGTCTTCCATCCCAGACATTGGACACAATCTCTCTAAGGTGCAGTCTCAATTTACTGCCTTCTGGTCAAAAATTCACGGGTGAAATGTGGTGAAATTTATTGCTAGCCTTACCCCGGCTGAAGCATCACCTCTGATGTGCTTCTACTGGGAAATCTGATCTTGTGCTTTGCTGAGAAACCCCTGCATTTTGATCTGTCTGCTCAGTCAGCAATTAGTTCTGTTTTGACCTTTGTTTTTTTTACCTTGATGAATCCCAGTTTATTCCCAGCACAGTTTTCATGTCACTGACTCAGACTCTCTCTTCAACAGTTGTTGAAATGGTGAAAGATTAAGCTGTTTGAAGCAAAGACAATAATATAAGCAACTGTTCAGTACCCTTACAAATGTGTGCTTAAGATATTGTGCTAAACATACCATGTCGTAAACTATTACTTAATTAAATATGTTTATGATTTTTGCTTAAAAGGTAAGAGAGCAGAAGCAGGATTTGCTGATGACACACCACAGGGGCATTACCAGTACAGCAGAAATATTGTGCAGGAAAAACAGAATAGGTCTGACATTTTCAGCAGCAGGAATTGGAGGAAGTTTGATAAAACGCAGTGTCACGCACCTAAGGACATACAGTAGTTCTTGCTACAAACTCATCTGTTGGTCTTTTATTCCAGCAACACTCCAGAGATTCTGAGGCCTGTAAGGCCTGCAAAATATGGCTTGGAAATGCACATCCATCCTGACGATCTTAAAATCACTTTATGGGTATCTTCAAGTGGGGAAAACCTCAAATTAATTTTTAGTGGATGACTTGTAACACCAGTGACTAAAGCCATTGAAAAGAAAAATGTCATCCTAGGATGTGGAAATCCTGGATGCTTCCAGTAAAGGCACAGTATTTGACCCATACAGTCAGTTTTATAATCTCTCTCTTTTTTCTTTTAATTTTTTTATCCAGGTCAGCCAGTTCAGACAGCTCTATTCCAAAGTGATCAATGATAAGCATGATGATGTCATGGCAAAGTTTGGAGCAATCCTGGCACAAGGCATTTTGGATGCAGGTAATTCCTCAAACATTTAAAGTGGTCAATTTCTAAAACATATTTGGCTACTATAGCTGTAATAGCAAATTTAATCTGGGAGTCATGGTCCTGGCTTTATGTCTGTCATGTAATAGTAGCAAGAAATCTCTAATTCCAGGTCATTTTTATCTAACTAAAGAAACCCTGTTTTGTAGTTTCAGCTTGTATCAGTGTGCTTCTGTTAGGAGAGAACGCAGTCATTGGGCCAGAATTCTTGTCTGGAAGTCTGGACAAATATGTCCTTTTTGCTCTTAAGACTGTTTTTGTCACCCTGAATGTGATTTCTAGCACAAGAGATTGCTTCTTTATTTTTCAAAGTAAGCAACTGCTGCAGAAATTTTGAAACCTTGTGGTATTCAGTGCTCATATTTGCTTTTTCTGTTAAAATCTGACAGAACCAGTTTAAAATACATATATGTATTAAATATGTTTTAATAACGAGGGTTTGCCTCTGTCCTGATAATTGAGAGGAGTTGCAGAAAGAGAGAGGAACAGTTATCTGCAACAGTGTTACTTCAGAAGACTCAGTTTCACAGACTGCTACCTTTTTCTAGTGTAGGAAATATCATCTTATGAGTGTTAATGGCTAAATGTTGAGCCAGAGCATTAGCCTTTCAGAAGGACTGAATTGCAGGTCCTATTAAGGAAGGTTTCTGTAAGCAAAGAGGACAGTCAGTGTTTTGTTTTGAATTTTTCCTTCTGCTAGAGTTAAGACTTGTGCAGCGCTCTGTCACTAGCATCCCCCTTCCAAATTTCCAAACACAGTTTTTCCCATCTTGTCTCTCATGCTGTGGCTGCTTCTTGCCATGCAGCTTCTTATTCCCTGTGCTTACAGTGTTGGTGTGAAATTGCTACACCTCCAAGCCATGTGGTGAGGGGAGAAAAAAAAGGGCTGCCTGCACCTATCTGTGTAGAAGCCTGCTTAAAAAGCTCTTTCCCTGGCAAGCATGTGGCAGTCAGACTGCTCTGTGCTTTATCACCAGGGCTACCCAGAGAAAAAAGCAGCAGGAACCACTTTCTTGTTCTGTCTTGCCTCCCAGGTATCCCTCCCAGAGTTCAGACTGGGCAGTATTCTTGGCACAGGACTGTTAAAATAATTTTGACCATTCCCATACTCCTATTGTGTTGCTGGAAAGCCAGATCCCAGCTCAGAGATTTTTCTCTCAGCAGTACAGACCTGCTTCAAATTCCTGCCTTTAAGATTAAATAATAAAAATGCAGCTAAAACCTTATTTGCTTCCTGTGTCACTCACGTATTGTATAATGACTTGGAAACCAGAAGCATCCAATTTTAATAAAGTACATGTGAACTTGTGCCAACTTCAACCTCTTTATTTCTTGCTGCACTGCTGGGGGAAGGCTGTGAAGTAGCCTTTCTTAACCTATTGCCACTTCCATTAGAGCCTCTTAAAAGAATAATTTTTTTTATCTCTCCCATACAACTACAAGTGCTTATCTGAAACAATGAGCTATAGAATTTAATTATCACTACCAGGAAGACAAGGTTCTTTGTGTTGCCTGCCACACTTGGGGCAATTGAATTTGTAGGAGAAAAGTATAATTCTCTTCCCATGACAAGCTTTGATTAAACGTGCAAGATTTCCAATGTGACTGGAAAAATGATGCACTGGAGGTGGGGTTTTTGAGGCAGTTGTCGGTTGAAACCACCAGTTGGCTGGTGGTTTCATGGAAGGAGCAGGGTACCTTGGAAGCACTGAAGTGCAGATGAAGAATTAGTCATTGTCTAATTGTTAAGGCCCAGCAACTACATTTTTACTTCTTTAATAAAATAAGAAAAATGTAGACACACTAAATTTAGCTTAGAGATATTTTTTTTCCCCCTCTGAACTTTTATAATGCTCCCCCACTTGATACTCTCATGTTCCAGGCTGATGACTTCTTTTCTGTTCTTTGCAAAACTCAATATGCTTTATTTTCTGGAGTATGTATTTGTCAATGTGAGCTACAAAAGGGATATCCTGATGGAATTAGATGTCAGCAAACCTTGCCACAGTGACAGTGTGAATTCTGGGAGATGGACCTTACAGTACTACCCAAAGGGTCCTGAAATTTTTCTTGAGTGTTTTTTGGATTTTATTTTCCAAGCATCATGTCACAGCTTTCATCCATCCAAAGATCTGGAATGTCTCCCTTCCAGATTGTCAGGGTTACTAATTAATCTTGAAGATAAATCAGTTGTGTAATATCATGTCTTCCTGACTTTCCTGCCCCCTGCAAAACCCTGGGGGTGAGGGTGGGCTCTGTGTGGGTGTAAAAGACCAGAAACAAGTAACATGACAGCATCTTTTTAATGTGAAATCTGTTACTCATCCAGGAAATTCCAGAGATTGAATAATATAATTCTAAAGGTTAAATTCTAAAAATTAAAGTTTGAGAGTTCAATGAAGTCTGCTTGAGCTGCTTGTGCAACATTCACTGGGATGCTTGATCCAGAATATCTGCAGATTACTCACCTGGCCCTTACACAGTGATGCAGTGTTTGACTTGTTGATGGATGGCACAAGACCCGAGGGAGCCCTTCCTTAATGCTGTGGCAAATTCAAGTATAAGGTGGAGAGTTTTATATTGGAGAAAATAAGAAGCAGAGCAGACCTAGCAGTAGTAAAATACAAGACTGTATCATTGCCTTTCTTCAAAGATGTGACTGGAAGGAGTTCTCAAGTCAAACAGCAGGAGATCTATTGCTACCACAAAAGGAAAAGCAAGGAGGTTGTTTGTATGCAGAATATCCTACAGGAGGATCAAAATCTTCCATCTTCTTTTGGACTAACACTGACAAATCACTAAGATCAGATTACTGCTTCATTCAGGGCTTTCATTAGTTTTGGCAGCAAAAATTAATTTTGCTTGTCTTTTAAAATTCAGACAGCTCCATCGCTGCCTGGCACCATTGAGGTGACTGTGTGTGAGGCAGGGGAATGCTCCTCCAGTTTGGGATTTTCAGTTACAAAGTATCCCGAGTTTGCAGGGAGTGGGTGTTTGTATTTTAACAAAGTTAACCTCCCTGCAACTGGTCTTGTCAGCGGTAATGGACTTGCCTGGTGCCCTCCTCAACTCAATTTGCTGTGTTCATCAGAAGACTGAAGATCAGATTAACACTTTCTCACTCTGTCTGCAAGCCCAATCTTTCAATTTGGTTTCTAACTGGATGTTTCTGCACTACATCAACATATGGAGCTGTTTTGGTCTCTGCTTTGCTAGTACAGAGCTAAGACTTGGTTGTCTGGCAGAGATATAGTTTTGCTACAAAGACTGCAGAAGCTTGTCTCTTTGCTGCTTAGATTGATAACCTCTAGAAGCAACTTCTGAAGTTGCTGCTGTTTACATTTTTTTCTACTGAGATCGTGTAGGATAAAAACCTAGGCATATTTCTTCTGAATAACTGACATTTCAGAGAGGCAGCCACAGAAAGAAAAGTTTCTGTATGCACTGCTTTCCTTGTGAGGCTTGTTTTGTGGATCATCTACATGCTATGTTTTAAAACTGCTTATGGCAAAGGTTTGCCTTTTTCTCCCCCTCTCCCTGCCTTCTGCATTGTGCTTTTGTTTAACCTGTATCCTGGCAAAATGTCTGTGGAAGGGCTGCATTCACTGATTGTGTTTGGGTAATATGCAGCAGATAGAGCAGTTTGGTTGTTGCACCACCTGTTTTGTTTCGTGTGTAAACTGAGATCACAGTAAAGGAGGGGGAGAGGTGTGTTCCAGAGGAGAAATCTGAGAGCACTGTGGCTTGTCTTGTGTGGTGTAACCCCCTGCAGAGCAGCTGTTTTAGAGATACATCGCTCAGGTGTCTTTGTGGAGTATCCAGGAGTGCATAAACTAACTTCTTTCATTTCTGTTTCCTTGCAGGGGGCCATAATGTAACTATTTCACTGCAGTCAAGGACAGGACATACTCACATGCCTTCTGTGGTGGGGGTTCTGGTCTTCACGCAGTTCTGGTTCTGGTTCCCCCTGTCACACTTTTTGTCTCTGGCTTTCACCCCAACCTGTGTCATTGGCCTTAACAAGGATCTTAAGGTACACAATGATAGCTGCCTGGAAGGCTCGAGGGGTCTGGGAGGGGTGTGCACGGATTTGTTGGTTTTCTTTGCATGTCTGCAGTTTGTGCCATAGAACGTCCTAACTGGAAGAAGTCTGAAAAGCAGGCTTAAATTGCAGAGCTGGTGGTGGGAACAGGGACAAGAAAAATGTAGAGAGCAGATTTGATCCCTTTACTTCAAAGCAGCTTACAAAGAAAGGAACTCTGGCCAGTATATGTGGACTGACACCATCTCATCATCACTCCAGAAGGTCAAAGTTATTTAAAAAAAAAAAAGTGTGTTGCCTCCCCTGCCTTTACAAATAAATTATGTTACATTCTCCCCTAGGAAAGCTAGCAGTGGGAAAACAGGATTTGTTTGTATTCCTTGCAGAGTAAACATTAAACCAAGCAGTCATGGGTACTGCTGTTTTCTGATGCATCTGTTCTTACAGCTGATCAGCTGTGGCATGGCCCTGCAAGCTGTGCCACTCTGGGTCTCCTGTGCTGAAGACCTGAGCTAGTAATTTCCACCAAAAAAAAACTTCTGCATGGGGGTGCACAGCCCCTCCTGTCACTGCTGCAGGTTTATCCTTGCTTTCAGAGCCCCTCAAGGGGACTGAGCCAGGTCGCTGGATCACAATCCCTGGGACAGTATCTTACGCCTCTAGGTTGCTCTTCTCCACCTGTCTCAGGCTGAGCATTGAGGCAATCTACACACAGCTCAAAATTCTCCCTCTGTTTGAAGACAAGTTTGCGTGAAAATACCCTCCCCCTCTCCTGCCCCCTCACCTCCCCCTTCTTAACACTTCAAGGGGTTGTGTTGCTGCTTGTCTCCACACCCCCCTGGCACTGATCAGTTCTGCATCTTTTTGGCTGTACTGCTGTTTTGACTCCCTCTCCCCATCCCTCAATCCAGAGAGCCCAGAAGGCTGTAGGTGAGGTTATGTTGTATAACTGGGTGTGCAGACTGAAGCAGCTACAGGCTGGATGGATGTTACAGGCTGTACTTGCTTCCTCAGAGCAGTCCCTGCTCCAGTGTTGCTCTGTGATGTGCCCTAAAGGAAGAGAGTTGAGATACTGCAGAAATAAATTCAGTTCAAGAATTTGGGTTGCCTATCATAAGATGCTTTCTGCCCTTGCTTATGTAGCCAGGAATGTGCCACTGGTAACCTGCCCTCAAAAGGTACTGTCCTTTTGCAAGGGGTGAATGTCAGGCAGTGCTTGGTCGGCCCTAGCGTGCATTGACAGAGCAGATCTTCACTTAGATCTTAAACCAATTTTGAGTTAATATGAGCAGGCACAGCAACAACATCAAACCACAAAAGCTTCGAAACAATGAAAACAAAGCATGGTGTGAATAGTGTGGAGTGTATGGAGAAGGCTAGGAGAACTTGCCAGAGTCGAATTATAGAATAATTAAATAACATTGTTCTAGTTGAACTGTTGCCACTGATAACAGTTTCTCAGCTTCCGGAGGGGGAGAAGGGGAAGCTTGTATTCTTTAGAGGATCCGTGTTTGTCTCTGCTGGAAGGAAAATTAAGCTAAAGTAATTACACTGATGTGAATTATTTTTTTTCTCTTGCTTTTCTCGTCTCTAACAATTCTTACAACTGTTTGTCTTAGATGCCAAAAGTCCAGTACAAGTCCAACTGTAAGCCGTCCACATTTGCCTACCCCCCACCTCTTGAGGTACCAAAGGAAAAGGAGAAAGAAAAGGTATTCAGACTGGCTTTCCCTGTTGTAAGGACTAACCCCTTTTCCCTCCAAGTATAAACATTGACTTTGGTGGCACTAATAGGGAATCTAAAGAGCGAAAGAAAAATTGGCAGGCACTATTGTCTCTGAAAGAGAATTCTAGCTATTTTTTCCTGCTATGCCTGGGACTTGCTTATCATGGCATAAAACTGCTGTGCTTCTAAGTCACTGGAACCTTCCTTGTCTCCAGTGGTCAAGCAGAAGCATTGATTAATGAAACTGTTTTCCGTGCCCTACTGGTTTGTACGTGTGTGTCGTTGTTGTGCGTTCATGACTTGGGCTTCAAAGTGCTACTGAAGTACCAACATTGAGAATATTAGGTGGGACACTTCTAATATATTCCCATATGGAAGGACAGGCATATTCCCATAGTGAGTGTCTCTTTGGAACAAAGCTAACTTCAGCTGTCTGATTTCGTTTGAAAAACTATTCATGAGGACAAACCACCTGTGCCTGTGACACGATCAGAGGAAAGCATGCCTAGTTCCAGGGGCATTTGTGTGAGGTAATACAAGCCAGAAGCAATATATTGAAGGAATGCTTAAGTCTTTGAAGGAAATGTTGTCTTGAATAAAATCCTGAATTATTTAAGTCTGATCTTCCATTTTAAAATTAATATTCTAAATTGGGGATTAATGGATTTTTAGTGCTTGTGAGATACAGAGATTGACGATATTTCTCTACGCATTTCTGTCCTTCCAAACCACCATAGGTCCCCACAGGCTGGGCTATCTCCTGAGACAACCTTGGTTTCCAGAAGGAAATCTTTATGCAGCAGCTGTGATAGGTTTCTGTCAGGATTTCATTAGGATAATGGTGTTTCTTGACATCTGCCTCTAAGGAACAAAACTTTGTGTTTTAATGTCCTATTATCTTGCAAATTTGATTTCTGAAGATGGAATAAGATCAGTTTGTGTGTGGGATACTACAGTCTGCAATCTAAGAACAGGCTGAACATCTCTGTTCAGTGTGATGGGAAATATTTGAAAATACTTGGAAAATGATGTATTTTTTTGTTTAATCTAGATGCTGTCATATATAACTAGCTTTATAATGTGTATTTGTGTTGTATTTAGAGTGTCTACATGTGTGTCTTTGTCTATAGGTGTTTCTTTAGTCACTCTTTGAGTTAATTACTCATGATGTCCAGCTGATGTCAAATTTTAAAATGTGTATTACAGCACATCTCTATTGCATCTTCAGAGTAAATACCAAACTCCTGCTTTTCCTGTGACTTCTAGTAGTGGGCTTTTGGAGGAGGGAAAGATACAGTAATTACCTCTGTAAGGAGAGGAGACCTTCTCACTCTCTACAGCTACCTGAAAAGAGGCTGTAGCAAGGTGGGAGTTGGTTTCTTCTCCCAAGTAACAAGCGACAGAACGAGAGGAAATGGGCTCAAGTTGTGCCAGGGGGAGATTTAGATTGGATATTGGGAACAATGTCTTCACTGAAAGGGTAACTAAGCAGTGGAATAGGCTGCCCAGGGAGATGGTCGGGTCTCCATCCCTAGAGATATTTCAGACATATAGATGTGGTGCTTAGGAGCATGGTTTAAGCACTGCACTTAGAGTTAGGTTAATGGTTGGTAGAGTTAGGTTATGGTTGGACTCGATGATCTTGAAGGTCTTTTCCAACCAGAACAATTCTGTGATTCTGTGACAGGGGTGTAGCTGGGCTCAGAGCAGGGGGCCCATGCACTAGCTCATGGATTGCAAGGAGTTAAGTGTGGAACTGAGAACATGTACGTAATTGAAAAGGTAGAGATGAAACCTATGGGATGACAAGTGGGACAATAGTGGAAGCAATTTGTCTCCTGGTACAGGATGGTAAAAGCTGTTGGGCAGAACACAGCAGCAGGCAGAGCAGCCCTTAGGGAGCAATTGCAGCAGTGGAGACCTCAGGCATGTCATGCTGATGAATGACTTTGTGTGAAAACTGTAAAACATTTTAGCAGAATTGAATTCTGGGCAGGACAGATTTCCGAGCCAACCCAGAAATGAACTCTGATGAAAGACAAAGCTGCTCATAGCTGCTTTCTCACCTTTGGACTAGGGTGGGAATTGGACAAATCCTTTATCTCTGAAGCTTCCCTGGCCAAAATTAAAATGTGCCAAGAGCCCACACTTAGCCTAGAAGGCCTCACCAGCAACATGGCAAATGCAGTTGCTCCCTGTCCTGAGCAAGTTACTGCCTTGCAGAGACAGTTACTGTGGATGGAGAGATGTGCTGAATTCTTGTATTTGAGTGTTGCTTCTGGATACTTTCTGGCTCTGAAGTACCAAAGTCTCCTGTAGGCTCCTCCATAGGGCATTTTGCTTATCCACTTCTTTACATCAACGAGAGACACAGCTGTCTGGTTAGGACAGTGGAGCAGCTTTAGATCATCCTAAAGAGTATCTATTTACATGTTTCTTTACCTTGGAGGCTTTGGCAACCAGTTCGCATGTAACAAGAATTCCATTTGTTACTTTGTTAAAAATAAATAACAAATGTCTCTTATAGAAGCCCAGAGAGTATTGGCTGATCTCTAAATAAGGAATTTTGCTCACCTTCTGCATGTGTGGCTGGACCAGTCCGCATTCATGGCATTTTTTGTGCCGCCTGTGCCATGTATTTGTTTTGACAGTGGTGTATTTGTCTCTTGAACAGAGCAGTGGGTAGGAAGTGGAATTGATCTTATTGACACCTGCACTGAGAACTGACCTAACAGGCAGGGGGAGCTGAAGCACAGCCTACAGTCTTGCAGTCACACTGAATGTCTCCTCTGTTGACCTACCCAGGTTTCCACTGCTGTGCTGTCCATCACTGCGAAAGCCAAGAAGAAGGAAAAGGAAAAGGAGAAAGAGAAGAAGGAAGAAGAGAAGATGGAAGTGGTGGGTGCAAACACTGGAACTTAAATGTCTTGTTCCTTCCTTGATAATCCCCCCTTGATAAACATGGAAGGTGTGGCATGGTAGCTGGCACCCTCTTAATGTTGTCCTCCTTGCCACCTGTGTTAGTTCTGAGCAACGCATTAACATGTCAGTGTCCTGCATACACTGGTCGGCATCTGTACTCTGTGTGTGTGCCCTGTCACAGGCAAGAGGTGGTGTTATTTATGAAGCCATTATTTCTGAGAAATAATTCTTCCTCAGTATTGTTAAATAACTGACTTCCTTAAAAGCAGGAGCTCGTTCTGACAAATTTATGTGCCTTTAACTGCATGAACCTTTTGTGCACTATTTCATTGCCTCCTGTTTCTAGACCAAGGGAATTTTATCTTTTATCCATGTAGTTATTAACATGGAAAAAGGTCTTAATAACTTCATGTCCTTAGTACCTCTGACCTTTTAAAAAGAAATCAATGTTGTAGCAGTTGCTTGATGGTCTTATATCAGGTATGAGCACTGAAGAGTTTAAAGTTTCTGGTTTTGCACATGCTTAACCCCCTATTCTGAAATGTTCACCTTTTGGGGAGCAATTTCTTGTGTGCTTTGTCCATCTGTCAAAGTGCAAATTGTTTGTCCACATCTGGCTCAGGACCAGTTGAGCTTTGAGTACAGGATCCATGTGCTGCTCTGTTATTATGGTGATTGCTTTAGTCCTCTGATTTCTTTCAGCTCATAGACCTGACACTGGAGCTTGTCACCTTCACCTATGAATAACGTGTCATCCTGGAGCAAGCTGAGGGGTAGAGAGATGGCTGGGTAGTGAATTCTTGGTGGTTGCTGTAATACAGAAAACATTTCGCAGCTAAAATTCTTGCTGTACCCTGACAAAAGGACCCTTCCTGTTGGGCTCTGCTAATGGATTTAAATATGCCAAGAACAACTATAAGCTGAAAGTTACTCTGACAAGCTCAGCAGAAAACTTTCTGATTCCACTTTAATATCTATGAGAGGAAAGCAACGTGGGCACAGAATTTTTTGTCTCTTTAATTTTTAAAAAAAATACAGAAATAGTATGTGAAGGGTGTGGTGTAAGATCAAGGTGTACATGTAAAATAACCTTCTGAGACCTACTTAAATGCAGCCATGTGGTAGGCAATGAACTTTATACAGTTGGCTCAGAAAATTAATCATCTCATGGGTACAATGTAGAATTTCTTATTTTTAATATTTTTGCTCCTTTATAAATGTTTCCTTGTCACTAAATGTTGCCTTTTCATTGAATTATGCTTACTGCACCATATACTAAGCAAAATGTGCTGCACAGATTCATGTTTCTTCTAAAATTGCTACAACGTACAGTTAAGTACAGGTGTTGAGAAGAAGCAATATATTAGAAGGTATTCACATGTCATGTCTGCCTGTGTGTGTGTAAGCTTCAGATGTCTGAAAGGTTTTCTTGGCTTGAATTGAGCAGAAAAACGTGGGTAGTAAAAAGGGAGCTTGCTGCCACCTGCTGTGTTTGAGTGCTTTGCCATTATCCCAATGTTTTAGAGGTGTAACTGCTTTCCTGTTTTTCTTTTACACCTGTTGCATGACTAATAATCCATAGCTTCAAAGAGACCTGCATGACAACCAGAGAAAGTCCTGTCTGATGTTACAGGAAGTGCTGTGCAATTGGTGGGGTTCCTCATCATTTCCTACTGGTTGTTTCATCTTTTCTGCAGTCCTTGTTTGCATCTCAGATGTTCCTAAGCGAGAGGGCAAACATGATCTGTGTTCTTAAGTATGTAAAGGATGCCGTGTTTTTTCCTTCTGAGCTTTTGCCTCCAGCTGCTGAGTCATTGGTAAAGGAGGGTTTAACTGCAGTTCCCTTGGGAGTCACTGAAGTCGAGTCATTTTGGTTGAGCTGCTGTTCAACAGCTGTTTAGCTGTGAAAATACAAGGGCAGCTTTTTGGCACTTTTCATGTGCTTAATAATTATATTAAAGAATCTTCAGTTGGGAACAAAAAGTGGTGAGTTTACAGAGGAAGTATTAAAAAAGGAAGCCAGAGGTAAACTTCCACTGCCACCTCGTGTTAAACTCATTTTCACCTGCAGTTGTGAGTGAGACATTGCCATGATGAGAGTACTTAGATCCAGGGTGGCATTGACTGTGGCAGCTGACATACCTGTGAACTTGTTCCTCAGCCAGAGAATAGCTTCTCACCATGCTCTGGAATTGCTGCCTATGTTAAGAGCAGCAGCTTATATCTTACCCCTCTGAATTGTGAAAGGGCTAGAGAGTACTGTTAAAATCATGTTGATGTTCTCCTCTCCTTCCACAGGATGAGACTGAAAAGAAGGATGAAAAAGAAAAGAAAAAAGAGCCAGAACCCAACTTCCAGCTTCTGGACAACCCAGCCAGAGTCATGCCTGCTCAGCTCAAAGTTCTCACTATGACAGAGAGCTGCCGATACCAGCCTTTCAAACCAGTAAGTGTCACCTTCCTAAGCCATGTACTTGACCAGAACATTCCCAGCGCTCGGCTTGTGCGTAAGGACCCAGAATTTCTGTGTGTACATGGGAAAGCCACTCACAGCTGCTGGATCACTGCAATGTGTCTTAGAGATCTGCAACTTCTCTCTTGTATTATTTGCTTTTTAATTTCCCTCTCTCAAAATTACCATATGCAGTTATACCTGGGGGAAGCCAGAGCTGCTGCAAACCTTTTCACAAAGCTAAAACTGCCTGATTTTTCTTTCTTCTTCTACATATGTCCAATACCATGACCTGGATATCAATCAGACATACACTTTTTATTAATGACATTGCTGGGGACATAAAGACTGAGCCGTGATCTTTACAATGGCCTGAGAAGTTGTACAGGCTCATTGTCAAAGCAATTAAATACATTAGGACTTCTGCTGGTTCTTTATTATTCTGTAGTGGGGCTTATACCTAAATGAAGTGGGGTTTTCATTAAACAGATTTCTTATTCAGTTGTCTCTGATCTTAGAGAAGTGCTTTCATCTCCTGTTAGCATAGAGAAGAGATAGAATGTGGTTGTCAGATGGAGAATGACAAAGATATTGTAGCATTAGCCCAAGGGATAACTATCTTTTGTGAGATGCTAAAATATATTGCAAAGCTGGTAAGCTTGCGCCTGATGTCTGAATTTCCTGAATCAATTCTTCTGGCCTATATTTTTGTTCAAGAAATAACACACTTGACTTCCCCCTTTTGCAGGATTATGCTTGAAAAATACTTGGGAAAATACTTTGCTTGGGAAAGCTGTGTTCAAAAAGCAGTAACATTTTTCCAGGAAAACAGTAATGTTTTAAATAAATGGATTTCCTGGAACTTCCCATCAACACATTGGAATTTTCTGTGCATCGTCCCCTTTTGAAACATCCCCTTTAGCATAGCTGTGGAAGGGTTTTCATTTTATACCCTTTTAAGAGAGGAGGTGACCCAGCTGGTATTTGGATTGGGAATATCTGCTCTGTGGTTCGGTAAGTGTCCACTCAAGCAGCTGAAATGTGGGCTTACGTAGCTGTTTGCTTCAGTTTCAAAACAAGCCAAGTCCCTGGTGAGGGGAGTGCAGTTTCCTGCCTTAACTCCCCTCCTCATAAATAGGTTTTGGAGGGGACAGAACAGTGCAGGTTTTTTTCTGGGACTTGGGTGTGTAACCAAGGAGGCTCTCAAAACAGAGCTGTTCTGGAGCTTTGCTCTGCTTTAGGCAATGCCAGAGTAAAAGGCTTCTTTGAAATGCTGTTTGTAGCCTGGAATCTTGCTGTGGTCAAAGCTCTGATCCCAGCCAGGAGTGACACAGCACTACCTCTTTGCACCTCCTGTTTCAGTCCTGGAGATGCACCCTTTTGCTTTAGCCTGCCAGGATGTTTGGTTGTGATCTTTGTAATTAATTCCCCTTTGTTTTATGAGGTTCTGCTAATAAGATTCCTCAGTCGGTGGAAGCGGGTGATCAGATTAGTGTCTCTTTCTGATACCCTCCTGGGAGGTGGCTACACAGAGGCTTCACTAAGCTTTGTTGCCCTGCAAAGATGAATCTTAGCAATTAGTTTTCATGTGAGAGCTCCAGACTGGAGCTGTGGTCAAGCTGTTGTAGTGGTTTGGGCCTAAGATGACAACAAAGAAACAGCCACGTGGCCTCTAACTCAACTCTCCTTACACACAGAAGGGAGACTTCTCCTTGGGCATCTTCTTCCTCTTCTTCCTCACCAACCACCAGGATCTTCACTCCAGCACTGCCTTTCACCTCTCCAGCTCAGCTCTTGTTTTTCCTCTGCTCCTTCTGCTCAGCTCTTATCTCACTTCTTTCGTATGTTAATCACAGAGGTCCCTCTAATTGTCCCTCTAATGCCCCTGGGGCCTTTCCCCCGCTACAAAAACATCCCCCCAAACCAGCACAGCTGTGTGAATCCAGATGCCATTTTATATCAAACTGAGACGCAGGTAGTGCAAATACAAAAGGTAGCCTGGATAGACTCTGTTCCATCCTCTTGTCAGGCAGAGATCCAGGTGGGTATAAGACACTTTGCTCTCTGAAAGTCGCTCCTGCTGAGGTGTCTCATATGGCCTGGGATAACCAGGAGGCAGAGGTGAGCAGCTCTAATGCTCACTGCACTTGTCTTGCAGCTTTCCATTGGAGGCATCATCATTCTGAAGGACACCAGTGAGGATATGGAGGAGCTGGTGGAACCTGTGGCAGCTCATGGTCCGAAGATTGAGGAAGAGGAGCAGGAACCTGAACCACCAGAGCCCTTTGAGTACATTGATGATTAAGAACTGAGGTACAGTGTAGCATGCAGAGTCACTTTTATTAATCCAAATGAAAGAAAAGCTTATTTGAATCAACCAAAGTGGTTACCACGATCCAGCACTCTTGTTCTAGCTCTTTGATGATTTTTTGTGTCAGGTTCAGAAACATACGCTGTCCCAATTTAAAGAATTGGCAGCAATAAAAGAGAAATCCACTCTTCTGGATCAGGCCTGACCTGGTCATACTGGATCTGGTCTCTAATCTTGGACGGCTTGGCTACTCTTGACTAGAATCTTGCTGGGCAGTTAGAGCAGTGCAGGGCCGCAGGCAGCAGCTGAGCTGGGAATAATCAGCTCATGAAAGATGGTCCTGGAGGGGCAAGTGGTTTATTTAACAAAGCTGTCATCCACTTGACCTCAGTGTAGCAGGATTGGTGGAAGGAGAATTACTACCCTGCTTTCTAGGGTTGTCTTGTCTTCCCAGCAGTTCTTAGCAGAATTTAAAGACACTCTAGTCATGGGCTTTTAACAATCCTCATAGATCTGTTCCAGGCAATGAATGGTGCAGTTCTCAGGTTCCTTGGTAAAAGTGCCTGAACTGATGTGCAAGTTTCTCACTGACAGGCAGAAACCTTGTTGCTGTATTTCCAAATATGGACTGGCATGTCCCAGTGCTCCCAAGAGCAAAGATTATGCACTTGAATTGGTGGATGTGCTGGAAAACAAACTCCTTGCTAAAAACTGTAAATGTTGCGTCAGTGGCAGGCTTGGGTGAAAGTGTGGGGCCAAACACAAGAAGCCTTAGTTAAACACATTTGCTTTTCTGGTTTCTATCTCCTCCTCCAGGCTCATGTCCTCTAAAGAAGACACTATGCTTGATATCAGAAAGACAGACATGAGGACCTTCGTATGGAGATCTGCTGTTCAGTGCATGCACCCCAATCTGTGCTGAGCTAAAGCTGATAGTCCGTGTTTTATGGCTGAAGAACAGATATATGCTATTTAGTGTACTCTTTCACAAAACCTTGTTTTCAAATAAATATATTAAAAACTCTTGACAGAAAAGTTGCTGCTCTTAAAAAAAAAAACACAAAAAAGGAAGTCTAACAGCCTTCTTTTCTACTCACCCCTAATGTTAAAAACTAGACCCAAGTTGTGCATCTTCTTCTGGAAAGCTTGGCTGACTCTGCTCCTCTGCAGAGTTGTTGGGATCTGTGCACGTCTCTGCCTTGTCTAGCACTTGTTTAGGCTGAGCAAGGTCACCAGCTCCCATCTGGCCCAGCCATAGCTCAGGTGCTACAGGGAGTCTGTGCTTGGCAGCAGCTGTCCAGATGAGATCTGCTTCCAAATTACCCCTGTGGTGCTGAGTTTGTGCTGACCTTCCCCCTTGTTCATCCTGGTATTTGTGACACTGTAGGGCTGACAGAAGGGCTCTAGGTGTTAGTGGTGGGGAAATGGGGCATGTTTCTCTCTTTTTTTTTTTCTCTTTTTACACAGAATCCCTTTTTTCTCCTGTGTGCTTTCACTAAATATGAGCATAATAGCTGATGTGAGCAGGCAGCTAGAAATACATTACAGGCCTAGATGGGGTGAATCCAGACATGCAAGTTGTTACACTGATGTACATTGTTAGCCAAGGGGGCATTTACAGTCGAGTGTGGAATGAGCAGCAGTCAGAAGGAAGGAATGCACCCTGGCTGCTCACTGTGACCCCTTGCCTGTTGGGCTGTGAGGCTTCCAAGGGTGCAGGCCCTGTTTAGCTGTAAGCCAAATGCTGGGCAAAGCTTCAGCACTTGAAACAGGACTTAAAGGGAATGAGGTTTTTATTGTATATATGTTGGGAATATTCTGCTCCATGTGAACATACCACAAGTTCATGTGCATTTGTAATAATGGAAGACAAATACTCCATGTAGTGCCTGGGAGTTTTCCCAGCAGATGGTTTATTTGGTGAATGTATCTATAGCAACAGGATAGTCTGCCTTTGTTCTCTGCAGAGCTTAAGCAGGACAGAGCAGAGGTATGGGACTGAGAGCCCATTTTGAGTCCTAGGCTTCAGTCAGAAGTCCCTGAAGTTGAAATGTGCTGGTCTTGCAGTTCTCAGCCTGATCCAGTCTGTTCTGCCGTGAAGCAGAGCCGAGAATGAACCCGAAGTGGCTACAGACAACGTTGCTGTTAGAACTGGAAACAAAGAGGGAATCGCTGCTCCAATCCCACAGTCATTCAAAGTAAGACCCAGTGTTGTGGTGCAAGAAACAGAAGCTGGACAAATGGACGTTGTGTGAGTCTCCCTAGGACTGGTATCCCTTCCGTTGGAGTGGGTGCCTGCATCCTTTCCTCCTGTGTGTTCTGCTGATCCAACCAGTCTGGTACGTGGTGGTTTTCAGTAATTTGTTAGCAATGCCATATGTCATCTTATAAAATGCTGTTTAGAGGGAGGATGAAAAACCCTCATTTCAGGTCATTCAGCAACCTGCTGAGCAGCCAGATATTGCTGGGAGATTTCTAGAGTCTGAGTAGGAATGCTGGGAGTAGCTGGCTCAGAAAGACCTGAAGCCCTACACTGACACCTTGGCCAAGGTGTGAACAGTCTGCTCCTATTCACAAGACTTTCTGCCCAGCCTTTCCTACTATACCAGGTGTTTCAGGGTAGCCAGCATATTTCTGGTGCTTGCTATAGGTTAGGTGTGACTGTGGAAATCCATGTACTGCCTGGGGCACTGCCCAGAAGACTTGATTCTTCTGCTAAATTATTTTCTTGTGCCTGTAAAACCACTCCTGCCTCTGGCAGTGATGTTTCCCAGGGCTCCCTTGGCATAAGCAAAATAGCCCCAAACTGATTTCTGAGCTGCTAGTCTGGGGCCACGAGGCAAGGTTACATTCACACAGTCATGTTTTCAGAGGAGCTGTTTTTTGTGGAAGAAAAAGGTCACGTATGCTAGGCTGGGGATACCAGGAAGGACGTCTGGGAATTAGCCTGTCCTTGCTTTCCTGGCTATGCTCACTGTTTTTTGTCTCCACTGGGCAAATCTATATGGGAACTGTGGTTTAGGATTGAGAGCACATGCAGAAAAGCATCCACTGTCTTGGCTTTGCCCCGTGGCTGCTCTGTATTTTCCTGCTTGGGAGAATGTCCAGGGGAAGAAGAGAGGAGCTGAAGGAGCGTCAACAGAGGTAGCTGCTGGTTAAAAGGCAAAACAAATGGATTAGCAGTGTGAAGGAGGAGAGGGGACAGCCACACTGCCAATCTTGAGTTGCTCTGAGCTGAGGGGGGGGCAAGAAGGGGCAGGTCAGTGGGATGGTGTTGGGGGTAGAACACCCATGAGGAATGCTTTCTAGCAAGCACAAATTGACGTTTCACCAGAGGGTTGATGATTGAGAAGTGGCTCCTCTCTAGACAGGAGTATGCACAGTAAGAGGCTTCAAGGAGTTTCAGCCTGTTTGCACCCCTCTGGAGAGAAGGCTGTGCATGATGAACAGCTTGTTGGTATGAGTGGACAGGGTTTCCCTTTTGGGACTTCACTGGGTGAGCTCTTTGCAATTGGAGCCTGATCTGCTGTGGAGCACCCAGGTCCTTCCCAGCTTTCCATGTAGTGGGCAGTCCCTTGGATACATGTGCTTAGATCCCCCAAGTTCATAAAGGATAAACCTCTTTCACCCACACCACAGCCTGGGAGGATGCTGATCCCACACTTCAGGGAGATGTGAATCTGACTCAGGCTGGTTTTGCTTAGGGACAGGCACCTAAAACGCTCCAGACCACACAAGGACAAGAGACCCAGCTCAATTTGAGTGTCTGTGATGCAAAACAGTGTGTCCTGACTATAGAATGATCCTATGCGTGAGCTTTCCTCAATTGCCTAAGTGCCACTTCAGAAATGTGGAAGTTGCCAACCTGTGACTCTGTAAAAAAAACGCTTTGATTGGCTGTAACAACCTCAGAAGGTGTTCATTTAACGTCTAGGAAGAGGTTAGAAATCTGGAGATGCAGCAGAAATCCTATAGAAAGACTACAAAAATTTCCAGGGAATGGCCAGGAAATGTTCTGAAATCTTCTGGAAAGGTGCTGGAAAAACAGAGAAGGTTCTAGAAAGCCTCCTGGGCTGGATTCTGTCCCCAGGCTAAGGCATCTGAGCAGTTTCCCTGAGGACAGATGGGGCCAGTCACTGCAGGCTCAGTGCTGTGCTTGGGGAATGGAGGCCACCACTGGCTTTTTGATCTTCAGTTTGAAGAAGACAAGGTGGGAGCCTGGAAACCTTTGGTGCTGCTTTAAATAAAGTAGCCACCGTGACTCATTAGCACTGATTTTTGAGGAAGTGCTGCTCTCCTGGGCCTGTCTGGGGATGCTGTGGAGCGACCCACCCCTGGGGTGTTTGCCAAGGGCTAATTGGACCTAAAGCTTCTGGGTCTGCTTCAGGGAGAGGCTGAAGTGGCAGGAAGCATGCTTCTGTCCCTCCTGACTAATGGGCCTCATCCCCCTTGACCTTGGTGAGAAATAAATCACTTCAAAAGCATGCCCCTTCTGACAGTGCCTGAGTCCCTCCAGGAGGCCCTGGACGTGTCATCAGTCTCCTCTTTCCACACGTTAGCTTGGGTAGCAGCCCCCTGCTTGGCACCACACTGGGGACAGAAGTGAGGATGGAGACATTGGAGGCAATGCTCCCAGGGCATGGGGTCTTCAAGGAGGGGGCCAACAGGGGCAGGTACTCAGCAGATCTCATCTTCCCACCTCTCCCTATCACAGTGGTGCCGCCCTCCCTATCTCTCCCCTTCCTTCCAGGGCCAGGCAAAGCTCTTCCTCCTTACCACTCCATGTGAAGGTTGGACGTCACTGATAAGGATGGCAACGTTGGCCATTTGTCTCCCTGCATCCCGGAGGCTGGAGCGTCCCCCACCCTCACCCGTGCCAGACCCCAGCCTGCCCTGGGCTCTTTGCCTGCCTGCTGCTCTCGGCGTGGATGACAGGTTGGATTTGCAGCCCAGCTCTGGGTGCACTTTAACCCTACAGCAGGGGCAGATGGGGAGCATGGACATTGCAGGACCATACAAGGCTTGTGGTATTTGCTTGCAACCTCTGATGGGACTAGTCTGAAGGCCTTCACCCAAGGGTGCTGATCTTTCCCAAGGGTTTCCTGATCTTTTCACAGGGAAACAAGCCTCTTTGATCCCTGAAGATAACTGGTTTGAGCAGACTCAGTTCAATATATTTCTTCAGCACTGGTGGGACTGGGCTGGCCTGTGCTCTCTGCCTTGGGAGAAGAAGCTGCCCCAGCCTCTGCTGCAGGGCTGCACCTCAGGACTGGCTTGGCCTCTGAAATCCCACAGGGTGTGGGCAAATGGTGCAGCTGGCAGCAGCCTAGGCCTGGAGCTTTGTTTTGAGGTCTGTATTCCAGTTCTTGGCATTGGCTACACAAATAAAACTTTTTTTTTTTTTGCTCAGAATAAATATGGTTCAGGTACTTAAGTGAGCCATTGGTCTCTTCCAGCCCTCCAGCACCTGAGGGAATGGGCATTACCCCAAGTATTGCAAAGAGGTTACTTGAGGCAAATTGTATTTCTGCCCAATACCTTTGGAGACCAGCTAATGAGAGTTCCTGTAACCATGAACCCCAGACATCTCAATCCTGTGAGCTTGGTCTGATGGACCCTGTGTGGATCTGTGTGTTTAAGCAACACTCGTCTGTTTTCCAGTGTGTTCATACAGCATGTGCAGAAAACAGTGAAGGGTCCAGGTGAAGCAGGTCCTGGTGAGCAGGGCAGGGTGCAGGGGGCTCACCCTGAGACTTGCTGCTGCAGCCTGGGTGCAGGGCTAGCTCTGGGGTTGGCCAAGGGAAAGGGCAGTCATTTGGTGGTAACAATGTCCTGGCCAAAGGTATAAATAGCTGCTCTGATGACCCAGGGAAGAATTGCTGTACAAGCGAGGTTAATTGTCAGCAGAAATGATGGGGACATTGTTCCTCCAAAGATAACCTGCAAAGGATGAAACATGGAGCAATTTTTTCCCCTTCAGACTGAAGGAAAAAGGCCTGAAATATTGGTGTGGTGTCTTTGTTCTCAGCTTCAGGCTGGCTCTCCCATTTAATTGTTTTTCTCCGGTCCTTGTCAATGAGAACCAAGATGGATTAACTTTTTGTTTCCCTACCATGTCCTTACAGAGAAGAAGCTGAGATAGCTCCTGTGGGACCTACTCTCTCTTCACACAGAGATCTTTATTTTTAGCTTAAGCAAGAAATCTGGGGTTCATGGGTGAATAAGAAGCAGCTGAAAATAATTTACTGGAAATATCTGCATTGGACAGCAGAGTTCATGGGCTCATTCATAGATGAGACCTGCTACTTGCTCCTCTTGTGAGCCTGGAGGTTTTGCAATTTGTGCCAGAGTGACGAGGCAGGTGGCCATTGGTCGGTGTTGGTGGCATGGGACAGACAGCCGTTGGTCTGTGTTGGTGGTACCCATGCAGTGAAGGCAGTGAGGCCCTCTGGGCCTTGGTGGAACTGGGAATGTTTCTCCTGAGGCTCCCTGTCCTGCCATTTCTGTGCACTCAGTTTCCCAGGCTATTTTGTCCTTTTTTTTTTTTTTTTTTTTTTTTAATGGAGCATCTCTAGCTCTTCCCTCCTTTCAGCCCCCTGCCATTTTTGGCTGGAAAGCTTTGCTGTTATTGCAAGCCAAGCCTTCCCATGCATTGGTGATCACCTTGGTTGGGGGTTTAATGACCCATGTCTTAGATGGGCAGATGCCAGAAAGCCCAGCTGGGGTTCCCTTCAGGCCCACCGCACTGAGCTGCTGTCATCCCCCACAGAGGTACCCCCAGCCCCACAAAAGCAGCAGGTCTCTCCTGGTTGTCAGCTGTGCCTCCGCACTGGGGTCTCTGAAGGGTGATCTCTGCTGTGGCTGGAAAGGCTCCAGGGGCTGATCTGTCAGGATGGAGGAGCAGAGGAAGCACTTGAGGCCTCCCTCCCTCCTCTGGCCTGGGCTGGGATTCAGCCAGCCTGCACCAGGGTGGTGGCAGCAGCAAGAAGGTTTTGTGGAGCAGCATCTCCTCTCCAGGCAGGCGCAGAGATTTGTCAGTACTGCTTCTGTCCTTCATAAGATATTTAATGCCTTCCTTTCCCAAAGAGCAACAGTCTGCCTCAGTATTTTATTCACAAATACCAATCCACAGCTGTCTGGCCGTGGAGCAGTGGTGAAACAACTCCTACAGGTTATGGATGGAGTGTGAGTGCCTACTTTGTCACAACTCTGCTTCCCATCACCTCACTCTTTCCAACATTTCACCTATTAAGCTGATAACTTTAGATTCGGCAAGAGTGTTCAAGAGTGTTGTGGTTTTGTTTTTTTATTTGTTTGTTTTTGGTTTGTTTGCTTTTCCTGCTCCTTAAATAGTCTTTTAATGGCAAAAGAGAAGATCCTTAGACCACCCTTAGATCATGAGCCGAGGGAAGGCTGTTCCCTGAACTGCATTCTCTCATGCTGGTGTTGGAAAGCTAAGGTTTGGCTGGGAAAGGCTCTCGGTGGAGAGCAGTGCCTCTGAGGCGGATGGTGAGATTATTAAGGGTCAGAACCCTTGAGCATGGGGCAGGCGTGAAGCTCCGTGTTCAGGTGCAGCTGCCCCTCTTCAGGAGCCTTTTAGAGGAAGAAAGATGGTCCCGTGCTGTGTTGGGTTGTGGGTCACGTGAAGGACACGGGGAGCCTTAGGTGCTCGTGGTGGAGAACCCTGGGCAGGACGTCACTGGTGACTGGACGTAATTTTGCTGTGTCTAGACAATGCCTGCTAGAAAGTTGGTGTTAATGGCAAGAGGTTTGTTAACACCACTGTTAATTAAAAATGGGACAAAGCCTCAATAAGGGGCTTGGCCAATCCTCCTGATGGCTTTGGTCAGGCTTCCCCGAGGTAACGACGTTGTCGGACGCGTGGGGCTGGAGCTGTATGTTCTGCTGGATGGTTGTCGTGGCTGTAACTAAGAAATCATCCAAGCGTCCCGCTGAAAGCTGCCGGCCGCCGGAGGAGGCCCTGTGCCAAGTGTTTAGAAGCCTTTTTGCCTGCCCAGGACGGGGAGGGGTACGTGCAAAACATCTTAAGGCAGTAGCTCAATTTAAAAATTCACTTGGCCCCAAACGCTCTTCCAGGCACGTCAGAGAGCGGGCGGGGGTGCTGGGGCAGGGGTCCCGGGGCAGCGGGCAGGGGTGCGGGGCCCGGGGACACGGAGCAGCCGCCGCCCCCGCCCCAGCAGCACCAGCCCCCGCGGCCCCCGCCGGAAACCCCCTTCGTGACGTCATGCGCCCCTCCCGGCTGCGGATTGGCTGCGGGGGATCACGTGAGGGGGGCCCTGCCCTTGCGGTTGCCAAGGCGACAGGCGGCGGCGGCGGCGGGGCACGGGAAGGAAGGCCTCGCCGCCCGTGGCCGTCGGGGTTTGCTCGCTTCCCGCCCCTCCGGCTGGCTCAGGAGCTGGTAGGACAGCGTGCTCTCGGCTCTGAAGGGGCGACCGCAGCGCCCCGGCCCCGGTTAGCGGGCGGTCGGGCTCCTGTGTGGGGGGCTGCTGTGTGGGGAAAAGTGCTGCAAGCGCTCCGCGGCCTGGCGAGAGCGGTGGTTGGGGTCGGCGAGGGCCGGTGCCGGAGTTTCCTTGGAAGTGCGTCACGGGTTGGGGGGGGGGGGGTGTTATCGTCCTCGTGCGGTTTGATTTGGAGGTGAGACGGCTAACGGGCTGTGCCGGCTGTGCTGTGTGGGGCTGTGTGAACTGCTGTGCTGTCTGCTAACACCCCCTTCTTTACGTTTTTCTAGGTTTATCAACGATGAGATGTAGCAGTGGCACTTAGTCATGATTGACACTTTAGACTCTGAAGCTCAGTTACTTGAACTAGTGAGAGAGGTTGTTTTTTCTTTTTTCCTTTTTTTTTTTTTCTTATTGTTGTTGCTGAAATGAGCATGACAAAACTTAATAATGCTTGTACTCAGAGCCAGTTGTTGTAACTGTGGCCTAAATTCTGGAGTTATTTAACTGGTCAAGTGTCTGCTGTAGCCTGAAATCACATTGACTCCTGTTATGCTCTGTAGGCTCAAAGGGCTCAATGTCCATTAAAAGCCAGCAGTCAAACAGCAAATCAATCTAGAATTATCTCTTGGTCATTGCAAATGAGGCTTTCATTAAAGGAACAATTAGGTTGATAAGATCCACATACAGCTTTGACGCTCAAGTCCAACCAGTGATAATGGTGAGATCTTTAAAACATTGCTGAGTTGTCTCACCTGATTCTATACATGTGTAGAATCACAGAGCCTTTAGACCCTAGATCTCACAAAGCCCAGGCTGAAGTCTTGAGACCACTGATCTCCATGGAGATCCTAAGCAGGATTTTCCAGCTGGGCTCTCCCCGTCTTGCCCAAAAGGGGTCATCAGAAGATACTCTACAATGTGAAATGGCCCTGCAAAACAGTGAGAGACAAACTGTCAAGGGCAGGTGCCTCTCTGTTGGTCTGTGCTTCAGCCTTCTGGATAAATTGCCTAAAATGGGATATTTATGATTTGGAACAAGAGCACAAACTGTGACCCCTCCTGCTTGTTATTGCCTTATTTCTTGGACCAACACTATGTTGGTAGCCTAGTCTGGGGTCCTCAGTAAACCCCAAACCAACAACCAGTTCCCCCCACTTTGTAGACTTGTGTAACCCAACCTGTTGCAGGGTTCCACAGCAGCTGGTGCTGCAGAGAGTCATGCTATGGAGAGCCTGAAGAGAATTTGACAGTTCATAGGTCACTCATTGAAGCATTAATAGCATTTAAAAATATTATTCCTTTATGGTTTTGTCTCATAGTATTTGGATTTTGCTGGATTTGAAGAAACAGTGAAAGTATTCACAGAGGAGTGTGAAATAAAGGAGAAGTCACTACCTAAACCAGGAGGTGTTTCCTCAAGATGTTCAAAAGCTTTGTCTGTTCAGGTAGTGCATCATGTACACTTACTTTGAGGAATATTAAAAAGAGTTAAAGGCCACTAACCACCATGTGAATTATGACAGCAGTGAGATTAGCTGAACTCTGAACAGATTCTTGAGTATTTGAAGACAGCTGCTATCAGTCTTCTTTCAGAGCAGGAACCTTCAAATTTGGATGTTTTTTTTTCTGAACTTCTCTTCTTTTGAACCTGAGACAGTACTTTTGATTCATGCTCCTTTAGGTTTTTAGCTTGCCATACTTTGAGAAGACTGATTTTCACATGTTGTAGTTTTCCTTTATGGTAAAATTGGGTCCCCAGATCAACATGCTTGAAAACTTGGGCTTTGCTTCTTGTATTGAAGGTTGATTCAAGCTCTCAAAGATACTAAAAATAGATGGAGAAAAAAGAACATTTAAGTGGTCATTGAATGGTGAGACTTTTCATGGCACTTCAATTCTTCATTCACTAACTTACAGTTGAAAAAGCATTGCTCTTATGTGTTTGTTTTTTCATCAAATGCTTTTCCTCTTTGCAGAAAGATCTGCTTACAGCATTTGAACATGGTGAGCAGAAGGTTTTCTTCCAGCTCTGGGAGGAGCATGTTTCACCTTCAATCCGGAGCAATGATCAGATTGCTCAGAAGCTGGAGTTCCATCTTCATGTCCACTTTGCCACCTACCTCTTGAAGAACTCTATGGAAAAGTCTGTAAGTTTAGGTCACATTTCACACTTCAAATTCCTTTTGTTTGTTTTACTTCATATATTTGTCCTTAGTGTGGACGAGGATGGATTATTTAGTAAGAAGAATTCCCAGAAGATGTATCTGCTATTTGGGCCACAGTCTGGTTTAGTTGAACCAGACCCTGTATTATTGTTGCTTTTTAGATAATAAATATTCTGAGATTTCAAACTTGATTTTAATGTATTTAGGTCGCTGCTTATATTTGACAGCTTTACAGTGCACTCAGAGCAGTAGTTCTCTAAATAAATACACTGCTTTATTTCCTAGGACAATGCTGAACTTGAGGAAAGGATTTTTCTTTTTAAGGCATATCTGGAAAAAAAAGGAGCTCCACTAAGCCAGACTGCAGAGTTTCTTCCCTTCTATGTTTTGCCTTTTGTTCCAAACCCCCTGGTACATCCTTCATTTAAAGAAATTTTTCAGGTAAGTATCTGTTTTGCAGAGATGGTATTTATGATTATTTTTCTCATGAGGTGATAAATATTGAATGAAATCTAGTTCAGTAATTGCTTTTATTGTTGCCATTTACAGAAACTAGACAGTCATTAAAGAACATATATTTGATGGAGGCAGGATTGTGAGAGTGCTATCAATACTCGAATACCATCTTAAATATATTTTATATTTGCTTGAGTCCTAAACAGTTTGCCAGCTTTGTGTCCACAAATAAGAATTGCACCGTCTCCTTCCTTTCCACACACCCCTGAGGTACATGTGCTTCTGGGGAACACTAGATAGTAGTTCAAGTCCACTTCCTTGCTTTGAGGTTGTTTCCCAGCCCTTCTATCTGTGTGTATATAGCTGGATTTAAAACATGCTAGGTAGGCAGAAGGAGACTGAAGTAGTTTCATTTAATGTCAAAAAGAGGAAGTCAAGTTTAGAAGTAATCCTGCTGTAACAGAAAATGAGTGACCATTGTCTGTGTTCTGAGGTTCTTCTCCACCCCCTAAAAAATGCTGGAAGAGCATAGTTGTGCTTAGTGATTTGGTGACTCTTGCCACAGACATTTTTCCTTTGTATTTTTTTTGTTAAGTATGTTTTAGCCTTTGCCACTGAATGGCTGTTGCAGAGTTCGGTTCTTGGGCTTGCACATGCAAGGTGAGAAGAGAGTGTGAAAGTTAGTGTGATTGAACTCCAAACTAGATCTCATTTGCAGGTGCCCTTTCAGTGTGATTATGATCTACACTTACTCTGTTGATGAAGGGGTAATAAAATACTCTTACCTTGACTGCTTTCCGGGCACTGTGCAGATAGTTCTTTAGGAGATGATGTCCAGAGCTGTGGTTTGATGTTCCAAAGCATTGGTGGCAATTTCTGTGGGGAGGGTGTACAGCCACCATTCCACCTGTTGAGGGCTTGTTCCTGCGGTGCAAAACTGCACCTTAACTACTTGGTTTTGCTGGAAATGGCTGGATGCACTTGGAATGTGACCAACCTACGTTATTGCTGGTGGTTGCATACACAGCTCTCGTGTACACGTGCTTCACACACGTGTAGATAGATTTGTTTGTAAAATATGAATCATATTTTGCCAGGTTGTATGATTGAAATGCTTCACCATCCTACCACATGGACAGTTGTGCTGGCTTATCTAGGGAGCCGTGGGAGCTACTGTGGTGGGAGGAGGTATCTTTGTTCTGCACTGCTGCTTCACTCTTTGATACCAAATCAAAGCTGAAGTGGTACTTGCCCTAAGGCTGACTTTGGATGTACCAGCTGATGAGGTGCTCCAGTTTAACACCAAAAAAAGGCATACACTGCCATTTTCCTTTGGGACTGGCTATAAATAATGAGATCTACTGGTTGACCTCAGAAATGGGATATGACTGCTCTTTTTAAATTATGCTTAGCATTTTTTTTCCCTCAATGCCTTATCAAAGATGAGATCCTCAGATTTATTCATAGTAACGCTGTGTCCAAGCTCTTAGTCCACAGTCACTTATATTTTCTTGTGGGAATTGTGCAGTGCATTCCATGTTAGTGTTGAGACATGGATTGTTTTACATTAGAGAAAGAACAGCAGTGAGTCACCACTTTGCTAAGCAGTGTTCTTAAGGCTTTTTTTTTTTCCTTAGGCATCTGATGCTTTATATAGCTGGAGTTCCCGTCTGTTTGTGAAATGCATCTTGAAAAACATAACAATCCTCTCTGGGACAGACATGGTGCCTTTGGTAACATACAGCATACTGGGATGCACCACTGTCTGGAAACTGAGTGGGTAAATGTAGCACGTAAATTGTGTAGGCTCTCCAGCTGGGTGAAATAAGGGCAAATCAGAGCTGCCAGAACAACTTGCAACATATACAGCTGTAAATTTAGGAAGCTCCTGCTTGGAAGGTGCTGCTTTTTCATGTTGGCTAGCTTTTTGCCAAGCAGAAATTAACTTAGCTAAAGGTTTGAAATAAAATAAATTAGTATTCAATGAATTCTTAGGTATAATTTGACTTTTTCCTTAACAATTGTTTTCTTTTGTTTATGAGGCACTCTGTCAGGCAGAAGGCAGCATTCCAGTTTGTTGCTGATACATGGGTCTGTTTTTGTATGCAAGCTGTCTCCAAATCCTTATTTTAGAAAGGTGCCCTGATCACTGGTGTCACGTCATGATGCTTGCAATAGTTACTGACGAAAGTTACAATTCCCAGATCTTGTTAGAAGTGAAGGATGACTACTCTGGTTACTTTCTGAAAGCTGATCTATGGAAAATTATTTATTTAATACTCTCCTTAATAAATTTAAAATTTAAAATTTAATCTTTTTATCTTTTTCTCAAGTTTCTCATATTTTAGGGGTACTGGAGTACCTTTAGGGGGGTACTGCAGTTGCTATATATAGGGGCAGTTGCTACCTGTGCATACAAGGCACCAACATCATGTAATGGTTTTACACTTGACATAAAGCTACATTGTGGCTTTAGAAGTCTTGTCTAGGAATAATACTGAACTCCCTTCTAAGTTTTGCACACTTCATGGGTAGATAGCAAACACATTCACTTCAATAACAGTGAAGGGAAATTCTTTTCAATACAATACTGGCTGCCTTCTTCCCTAGTGGCAGGTTGCTGTGATCCAAACAGTGCTTCCAGCAGAGTGTACATATTTGGTGAACAGCTGTCACTGTTTATTTTTCTTTTCAAGGATTCTTGGACATTGAATTTGAGGACAAGATTGGAAGAGTTCCTGTCTGTGACTCTTAAAACCAGTCAGACTCCACAACTTCTCACTTTATTTGTATCCTTCTGAGAAAACACTTTGAAAATAATTAGAATTACTATAAAGAGAAAATATAATTTATTGGAAGAGTGTGCTGCTGAGATTTATTGCAGAACCGGAGTAACAGTTCTGTGCTCTTACAATAGGAAGTTTTTATTATGTTTACAGATGACATTCAAAAAGCCTTTTTCAAAAGTTATGTAAAGACAATGTATAGGTGCATGTGAGCCTACATATTTATATGACCATTCATTACTTCCTTGTATTGAGTACAGGGTACCCCAAAGCACTGACCTGACCTGACTTCTTTCTTTCTTATTCCTCCTCGTGGAGTAATGGACTGGATCCTAATTGAGCGCTGAATATTTTTTGAGTATGAAACGTCATTTGCCCTATAACATTTGCATGTAAAATCAGTGGTCCACTTTTAATTTTGGTGTTAATACATTTAGACTGGAGTTACTCTATCTTACACTTGAGGGCTGGATCTAGTATCTTTAAAGGTCACCAAAAAGTCTCAAGTCTCCAAGCAACATTGTATATTATGCACTTATGGGATTTTAATGTTTTTATTATTGTTTATTTTGTTCTTGCCTTTCTGTAAAGCATCAGGCATTCACTGTTTCCTGGAACAGTAGGAATATCTGGCTTGGTTGGGTTTACCAGTAGGTTGAATTTCTCATTCTGTGTCTCTGGAACAAACACATCCTGAATGGATGCACATTTTCCTTAACTCTGCTGCTACTTGTACAACAGAAAGAGAATGGAGAGTGCAACAAAGGTAAATACTGAGATGTGGTTAGGTTATTCCGTAAGACTATCAGAGCCTATAATAATAGTGAAAAGTATGTTGCAATGACAGGGAAGCTAGTGATGCATGGCAGAAAGTCCTTTGCAGTACAGACCCCTATGATAGTTACTGCTGGACTGCTGAAAATGTATTGCTCTTTCAGTAAGAGGAACTTACATAAAATACTTTTCCTTTTTCAGTAAAATTAGTTACATGTGAGGAGATAGTGATACTAAAAATGGAAGATAAGTCAAGATTCTTTGACTCCCTTTTCTCAATAAAGACCTGTGTTTATAATTAATAATCCTTGGATTTAAGAGGCAAGGAGTAAACTGGACTCTGTTTCTTCATTGCCAAGACTAACATTTATGAGCTGCCTTGAGTTTGGTTATGTAGTTTTTCCTGCTGTCTGTAGTTGGATTTTCATCACTGGAAGTTTTCCCCACTGGGCTATGAGGAGCAAGCAAGTTAGGAGGAGATTTATGTCTCATGACTTGGTGCTTCCAGTTTTCCTCTGAGCGAAAGTCACGCTCTAGATACATCCACTGGAAATTTCTGAATGAAATGTGTTGTATCACAGTTGCATAAAAAATGTATTCCAATATTCTCATCTAGGCAAAGGAAATGCTGCTGAGTGGCTAAAGTTTTGTGCAGTGGTTGCTCTCTGAATCTTTATTAGTTTACAAAAATAATCTTGCTCTGGAGCTGTCATCATATTAAATCTGTAGTAACAGTTTAGCAGTGGTCGCTGTGGAGTAAAAATAAAATCAAAGTTTTGGCTGCCTCCTAGGAAGTATAAGCAAAATATCATTAGAGTGGCTTGATTTGCAGTTTGTATCAGGTGTCAGTCCCAAATCCTGCAGAATGCTGTGATCCATGAATGGTTCTCAGAAAGCAGCCATTCTTAGAGGAGAGGAGGCTTTCTTAACTCAAAAATTTTTAAAAAATACAGGTTAGAAATAGGAAAGTGTACCTTCTCTTTATCCCATGCTTTATTGTAAGACTGTCAGTTTATAGCTAAAGTCTATTAATGCACATTTTATCTAGAAGATCCAATTAAAAAGATAATTTTGTTAAATTTTCTGAAAGTAAAAATAAGCTGTTCTGCCACGTACTGCTTTTAATATAAATTGAATAAAAGCAGCCTATTTCAGAAACTCTAAAAATCCATAAGATGTGAGAAATTTTTAAAGCAATTTCCAACATCTGAATTCCTAGAGCTATCTAATTACTTTGATCTTTCTCTTTGTAACAAAAGCTTTATGAACTGTTCTATTTGAATAGTATTTTTCTGGCAGTTTTGCATCTCTGATACCCATGTGTTTGTTGCTTTTTGAGGTGTTTTTTCAGAAGTTGTTTGGCAGATATTTGTGCACAATTAGTACATTGATACCTGCAACATAACTAGATGGTCATTGTAGAAGACTTGCAAAGGCTCTACCAGATCAGCCATGGTGCTAGTAAAACATTCCCTATTTTTCCCTCTGCTGAAAGTGGTTACCCCTCTGCCAGCTGCTATGGGACAGCAGAAGTTCACACCTGAGTCCAGAAAGTAGGGGAGCAAATGGCAGGGGACAGTTTTTAAATGAGTGCATCTGAATTAGCCAAAACTTATTTATGATGTTTTTAAACACAGAGTATAACTGCAGTGAAACTTTGTATTGCTTAGGCTTCTCCAAATGAAGTTGCTGAATATTTCTACTTCGATCAGTTATGTTTTGTTTCCCAGTGTTTCTGTGTTACAGGAACATACAGTCCACATCTTTATGGAAAGAGATAGTGAATCATGAAAGAGGATAATGATTTCCTCAAAGGTTGTGGGTAAAGTCTGTTCAAAGCTGGGAATAGGACCTAGTTCATATATATATCAGGCTGTTTGGAATGCTCTACTCTATCAAAAGTGTTAAATCTGTGAAATAAAAATCCTGCTTCTGTCTGAAATTCTGTAGTCAATCTGATTCCTGCCCATTTTTTAACAGACAGTCCTATGGTAAATATTCCGTCTGTTTGCAGATGGGCAGGATGCCATTTTCACAACACTGGAGCAATACTGTCCTCTCAGCAAACTTAATTTAAAACATAATGTTCTAGCAAAATACATAAACACCAGCAGTAACAATAGAATTATTGTGCCTCCTTTCATTGTTTTTTTCAGTCATGAAGATGTGCAGTGCAGTTCACAGCTCCAAGCTCTGTGCCTGACTTCCATGCAGAGTTAGTTTGACTAGGTTGGAGGACAGGACGAAGGATGCAGGTTTTGGTGCTTGGTTTGCTTCTTTTAACCTCTAAAGTAATTGAACCTGAAGGAGCAAAATGTAGCAGGATTGTAACTTTAAAATAAAAGAAAAATTTGAGTTCTTTTCAGAACCTGAAGGTACTAGAAGTAACTAATATAGCTTACCATCAACCAATAAATGATGGAATCACCTGAAAAATTTTCTGTAGAAGTCGAGAATTTCCTGCAACTTACAGGAACTCAGTGATTATTTTAATAGCAGGTGAGGCATTGGATAACTTGAATGCTGGGTGTTGTCTTTTTTTGCTGTGAGTTGTACCATCTTCCTTAAAAGATAGAAGACTTAGTATTAACTTTAAAATAAGCAAAGCACTACATAATGTAAACATCAGTGGTGTTTTTCTATAAATTAACTGGAGGAAACACCCAGGCTCACAGTGTAATCTAACAAACACTGGCATGCATCTCTGGGTACTGTCTGGTCCTGTTGTTTTATCTTTAGAGTGGCAGCTTGACCGTTCCAGTTGCTCTGTGTGGTTATTTTTTGTACCTACTGTTACTTTAGTGAATGGGGAAGATGGTGCATGAATCTTACCTGCAGGTAGCAAGGTCTGTTAACTCAAGTCGGAGCTGCATTTTGTCATACATTCTTCTGACTCAATGCCCACAGCCTCCTTTTGTCTCTATGGAACTTCTTGTATTAACACAGCTTTAAAACCGTATCCTCTTCACAAATGTATTCAGTGATGTTTATGGTCTGAGAGTTGTGCTGCTGCTGTAGCTGTGATGGAAGTGGTTCTTGGGGCAATTAAGGCAAAATAAATACTTTCAACTGTTGCAATGAAATGAAATCACACCAGGAGTGTGGAATGCTCCTTACAGTGAAATTTCACCCTTTTGGTAAAAGTAACTCCACAGCAGCAGTTGAAGTTGTCCCTTCAGAGCAGTAAAAATGCTTGTGAGTTCTTTTTCTTTTCACTTGTAAATGTGATATGATTTCTTTTCTGTTATTGTCTTGACAGAAACGTTGCAAAGTCTTCAAGAACAGTTAGTGAACTCTCAGAAACAATATAATGACTTGCAGGAGAGCTACCATAATCTCATTACAGTCAGTGCAGATCTGGTGGATTGCTTGGAGGCCACAGTCAATGGCAAGACGGTAAGAGGGGGTTCAGATGTGTACTTGCTTCCCCAGCTGCAGAAAACGGAGAGACAGTGCCACTAAAATGTAAATTCAGCTTCATAATTATGAGTGTTTCTCTAAGTGCTGTCTCTCTTTACTAATGAAACGCAGCATTTTATATGAGAGATTCTTCCATTGCCCCAGTATACTAGGATAAAGGTAGTGCAAAAGATGAGTTGAATTGGGCTGGCTCAGAAATCTTCAAGAAACTTACCACCATGTCACAAGACCGATCTCTTGAGACTGTTGTTGTGAGCTTTGGCATCAGCAGTGATTAGAGAGCATTTCTGTGATTACTGATTGCAATCCAGCTCATCAGAGGTGACTGTATGTTTAAAACTGCTGCCAGGTCTGTTTTAAGTTACACTTTGGTGGAAACAAACTTCTGATCCAAAATTTTAGTGAGGAAAAGCTTGGCTCTGTTCTGCTAAGCTGTGCTTGTCAATTTAGTTAGCAAAGGGAACTGGGGTAGGAGTCAATGAGTTATTCCCTGTGTGAAATGGGCCACATGTTCATAATTGGAGAAAGCTTATGAGGTTTTTCTATATAGAGTTGCTCTTATGCTTCATCTTTTGTGCCCCCTTCTCTGTGAGCTTGCTTCTCTACTGTAACTTCTGTAGAACCTGAAGGTTACTCTTATGGCAGGCGTTAGTGACCTCTAGATGCTTTTAATGGAGCTGTGAATTGATAGCAGGGAGAATGACCTAGGAGTGACAAGTCAGTATGTACCTTCCTACTGTCATCAGCCTGAACATCTTGTACTTTGTTACTCTCCATCTGGGATCAGCCTGCTCACATCATTACTGCAGGAAGAATTTGCCTATAGGTGTGGATTTTGCTTTCCAGCAGATTAGGAAAGGTATTTGCTTACATGAGCTTTGATAACAGTAAGAAACACATAGTGATGAATCTGCTGCCTCCCATTTCACACATCAGCACTCTCTCTCTCTTACCTTCTGTGGTGGAGGAACCAGGCCCCGGTGATCTGTTGTTGCAGATGCTTGTTTCATTTCCTTTATAAGCCTTCTGCTGGATGGTCTTTTGGTCCTTCCCAAGTGTGTCCAGCTGAGGGAGCTCTTTCGTTATGAATCTTGGTTTCTGTCCTTTCTGAACCCCAAGTGGAGTTGGGTCCTCGGTACTATCATGTTGAATTTTCAACATTCTGCATGTGAAGGGTTTTGTTGTCTTGCTGTAGGTCTGAGAATATCAAAAGTGTGTCCATGCGCGTTCCTATAATCACAGTCCTCTCACCTCTGTGCTGGGAAGCTAATAACTGTTCTGAAATCAACCAATTCTTTTGTAGCATGGATTTTCCAAAACAAACAAAAAAAAAAACACCACCGAAACCTGCTGAGATGTTTTGCTTTGAAACATGTGTTGTACTGTGTAATTCATAATTATTCTCTCTGCTGTAGAAGACAGTTGTGCAAGTTCTGCTCTTTAGCTAGACAGCACATCAGCATATCATTGTGTAATTCTGAAACACAAAACTGCTTCCTACTTACTGCTGGGGAACTTACCTTTTGATTGAGGAAAATCTGTATGCAAACAGAGGTGTGACAAATTCTAGTTTTCTTCTAGACTCTCTGAAAGTGTTTAGTGTTAGTCTTGTGAATTGCATAACTATTCCCAGGGGAAAGAATAGTTTTCTGAACAGAACTGTAGTTGCAGTATATACATTGTGCTTGTCATCAGTGAGTCTCAGATGTGTGATTTCTGTCACTCTTAAAAAAAACCAAAACCAAAAAAACCCAAACGAAAAAACACCCCACACCTTTAGTATAGAAACGCTTGCCTGGTAGAAAGTGTAAGTTTTATATGACACTGTTCTCTCTTTGTTTTCTACTTTTTAGATCTCAGCAGAACATCTTCATAGCATTTGTGTTCGCTTGTGTAGCAATCAGATGAGACAAAGTGTAGCTCATAGTATTGACTTCACAAGGCCTGGAACTGTAAGTACTGATGTTTGGGGGTTTTTACAGTAACTATCTCAAAATACAATACTGCTTAAGATGTATCTTGAACAACAAATGTGAGATATTAAAGATAAAACATAATGTGTCCAAGGCAATTTAATTTAGCTAAAAAAGAGGTGTTTGTACTGTGCCCTGTTCCTTTCTGCTGTCAGTGATGCTCCTGTAACCCCAGTGATTTGGCTTAGCCAGCTAAAGGAGAAGCATCAGGCAGGATCATGAGAACAAATGGGTTAAAGAGGAGGAAGGGAGGATTTCCCTTTTTTGTAAGAACTGGTTGTTAGATGACCAGTTAGATGATACACCTAAGCAGACTTGTTGATCTATATGATGGGCTTTAACCCATGTCTAAGCATCTTTGATCTTACTGATAAGTAGCTCAGGGTGCCTGGGGTTTTTTTCTTCCCACTCCACCAGCCTCTTGTTCCTTTTCAGATGGCTGCAGTGTACCTATCAATGTTCTGCTTGTGCCCATTAATGTTCTGCTCAATCTCTTCTGCGGAAATGGAGAGGGAGGTGTTTGTTGTGGCTTTTCTTCAGCAGCAGAACCAGCCTGGGATAGTTTCTAATGTCTGTGAAACTGTACCTGGGGATGTGAAATTTTAAATTACTTAATGATAGTGTAGGAGCTGCTCAGTGGTACAACTTTTTTAATATCTAGCCTGTTAATTTTTTTTTCAAATAAGCTTTAACATTAAAGCATTTTAATGTTAGACTATTGTGGGCCACTACTTTACAAAAACAAGCCAAAATCATGAACTGTGCTTACTATTTTTGCTGTGGCAGACATTCATGTATACTTAATTTTGTAGTAGGAGAGCTTTGTGAAGTGTAAAAGGAAAAGCAGAAAAAGATAAGGTTCTTGCTCCTTATTCTAGCCAAGGTTTTTATAACAATGACGCTATGAGTACATTTTGTTCCTCTTGAAACTCTGCTACAGAAAGATGAGGAGATAATAAAAATGTTCCCTTTTCTCTATGTGCTGGTATTTTCAGAAACAAATATTATTCCTCATTGCTCTTCAAGATGTTTTAAATGCCCTCACTTCCCTGCTAGTGGTCAGAACTCCTTTCTCTGACTTATCCTGTGTTTAGGAGGTACTCTCTCAGCAGCTTTTGCAGGCTGCATATCCCAGAGTTTCAGGAAGAAACCAGGGTCTCTGTCTGCTACCTCAACATTAGGGGCTATCTGTAACTCCTCTCTTCTCAGATTTACACCATGTCTGTGGTGCATGGTTATACCATCTCCCACCCTATAATGAATACCCTCTCCCTAGCATTCTTCTAACCAACAGTTTTCAAGGGTCTTCCTTCTTTCCTCGCCAATGACTTTCCAAGATAATGCTTTTATGTACCCCAGTAGTCTTCTGCATTTTTGCCATCTGGTGTTGGGGCCTTTCTATCATAACTTGATCCTCTGATCTCTTGAACCCTTTGGGGAAGGGGGCAAAGGGGGGAGTGTCATCCTTGTGCCAGATGCTGATTTGTTTCTTAATCCTTTCTGCAGAGAGTGCAGAAGTGACTGAAAATGTGTCTTTTGATAAAAGCTGGGTGGATTATTGCTAGACTGGATATGTCTGTCTGTGCCCCTGTCAAATGCACTATTTTAGCATGAACATCTGTCCTTGTATGGTTTAGCCTTTGGGTATAAGTATCAGCTTCCTTCTCTGTGAAAAAATAAGTGACCGTTGAAGAAATGGGTAAGCTGCAGTGTATAAACACAGTATTTCAGCCAGAATCTCTGCCACTGGAGGTTTTTAAGAACAAGGTGGACAAACTGTTGCCATTTACCAGGAATGGCGGATGCTTGGCTGCTCCTCCAGGACAATTAGGTGACCACTCAAAATCTCTTGCAGCCATACTTCCTCTGTTTTACTAAAAGATGCTCAGCTGCAGCATGATTGTTGAGCTTATGCATCATGGTTATTTACTCCTGCTTCTATAAAAGTGCCTCTAAAAGCATTTCTGCTCTGAAAGTGCCCTTGCCACTATATTTGTGCTATTATGGCTGCTTTAGCACAGTCTCCAGCTATGTAAATAGGTCAGAAAAAGAGGATTTGGTGGCAGTGGATTTTTCCCCTGCTGGAAGTAAATTTTTGCCTCCCTTCTGTCCCAAATTAGCCAGGTTAAGCTCACTAAAGCTGTGTTCTTCTGGCGGAGTTGTATCTATTTTTATACCAGCCAACTATTTCTGTGTGACTGTATGGCTTCTTTACCCACACTTTTTGAGTTAGTTGCTGTGCCAGCAAAGTTCCCTAGTGAAGGATGAGGACAACTTTAGCACTGACACTGTTTAGATTAAGGGTTTCTCAACTGGCTTAGGTCAAGATCACCTTAGGTCACCTTGAGGGTGAGGTAATAGTAGCTACTGTAGTTGAAATCTAATGTTGTTTCTATTCAGACTCACACACCCAGGCTGTCTGAGGCACTAGCCAAGTTTTGGGGTCCTAATGGCAGTCTTCACTTGAAGACCTTCACTGCATCATAACCATATTTCCTCATCTTACCCTTTTATCCACACTCAGTTGATCATATTTTCTTCTTTAGTTCCCACTTGGAGAGTTTTGGTTTTGCTACATGAACTCAAACATGTAGTAACAAAAGTATTAGAAGAAAAAATATGTATAGCCCATCTTCTTAGAAGAAAAATGGAATTCCTTCCTCACAATCCCAAAATACTTCTTACCACTCCCTGACTCTGTTGATCTAGGAAGCCAGATGAGATGGACTAAAAGGCAAATTCTGACTGTTTGCCACTAGGCCACCAAGGCATCCTGTTACTTTTTCTGCAAGGACTCAGAATACCTCATTGTTATACACTGAGATGTTATTGTTCAATCCTTAAGTGGTTTCAGGTTTTCACTGAAGTTTTGGAACAAAGCTGGAGGCATCGTGACCCAGACTAAGTAGCAGCATGAGTTTGCAGCATCTGTGCTGGATTTGTGCTGGAAGGTCCCTTCACTTTTTGCTCATAACTAATGAGAGATGCTGGAGTGTGGTCTTTCCAGTTGCTCCATTTCACAAAATTCCTTCAGCTGTAAGGGACAGTTGCCTGTATAATTGCAGAGGGAAGAGACTAGTGGAGGGGCAGCTCCTTGGCTCATCCTTACCATTAGGTCACTGTGTAGGCAAGATAAATGAGATGTTTCAAAAAGAAAAAAAAAGTCAGTGTCTGCAGAGTTTTGGCAGGCATTAAATGTGGTGGTTTGTTACCTTGGTTTTTCAGGATTTGGCCCTGTCTCACTGACATCACCAATGTCAGGATCAGACCCTTAAACAAATTAGTTTTGACAGATTAGCATCTCTAAGTAGATAAGCAGAAAAGAAAATCATTAGCAAGGAGATTACTTTGTTGTACTGGTGTGCAGCCATAAATTTCTACCACTTTTGCTTAGAGGATGGGTGGATGTGCATTATGAAGTTTGGAAAGAGGAGGTGCTGGAGTTCACAGTCAGCTATACTGGCACAACTTGGGACAGCCCATGCTTGGGAGCAGGTTCTGAGAGGAAATGCTAAAGCTGCATCATTCTCTGAGATGTGGACTTGACCTCTACAGTGTCTTTTGTTAAATCAGCTGCTCTACACTGCTAGCTTTTAGTGATACTGGGAAGGAGAACTATAGCAGTGCTATAACAAAGATGAAGTATTGCCCAAGAAAATTAAAGAGTATGCCTTGGATTATATCCTTGGTAGCATTATTTGTCTGCAAACTTGATTTTGTTCCCAGTGCATTGTACTCTGTGCTTAAGTTTTAATGTCAGGAAAGCAGTATTGTGTAATATAAAGCCGTGAGGTCTCAGGCTTTGCAATTACACTAAAGGTAGCGTGTATCACTTACTAATTTGTGCTGTTATTGTACAAACATCAGCTTCCTGGTATGCCCCCCCCAGCCTGTAGGTGAAGAACTGTCCTTTCAAACTGGAAGAAATTCGTATCAGGACCACGAATCCCAGAACGAGTCTTTCTTACTGAACTGGCTTTGAGACCTGGGGCAATGACATCTCATAACCAAAAGTCTTTCCCAGTGTAATCATACCACAAAACCTTATTTAGCAAGAGCTTCTGGTCTTGGCTGTTTCCTTGTGCTCTCTGGTAACCTGACTTGGACCTCGTTCTTTTGCAGAGCAACTTGATGTCTCTTGCCAGCTCTGTGAACTCCTGGGTCAGCTTGTGAGCCTGCTCTGCAATCCATTAACAGGATGCATCTGCTGCATGTATTGGGAGAGAGGCCACACTGCTGTGTTACAGTTGGAAGATGTTTCCAAGGCTTCTCTGAAGCCCTGTTTTACCATAAGGCTTTTTTCCTAGCTGCATTTGAATGTTATCACCATCTTCTATCATAATATTTTACATGTGTGGTCTTGAATTGGGAGATTAGAAACCTGAGAGAACTGTAAAAGTGAAAGGTCTGGATCTAAGAGTAGGAGGTCAAAGCCCAGGTCTGACAAGTTGAGGAAACATTAATTTGAAGATTTAATCAGATTTGTGACTTTCTAATGTTTGGACAGGGAACTGATGTAGGAAATAGTAAGTTTGAGGAGAATAGTTTTCAACACAGCGATCTATCATAGTCCCTTATGTCTTTAATGCTCTTGAGATAACTGGAATTTTATTTTTTTCCTTTTTATTTTTCTTTCTAATAGTGATTTGTATGGTGGGTAAGAAGCATGGGTTGTAGTTTCTTGATTTCTACAATCCTCTGTTTAATATATATCATGAAGCCAAGAGGATTCTGGCTCTTTATCACTGAAGAGTGGTTCATTCCCCATTGAAAGTAGCTCTTAAGCATAGGTACAACTCTTAAACCCATCAACAGCTTATCTGATTCAAGTAAGATGTACACTTCCCTGGAATTTCTTGGATTAGGAATAATGTAATAAGATTCTCTAAACTTTGGATTAAAGAGAAAAAAGGAATTGCTTCTTCAGATGCACAGTGTCTGTCAAGAGTCAAGATGAGTGTTAACCACTGGAGAATCTTTCTATGACTAAAAAGCTGTACAGTCATTTGCACATATTGCTCCTGTGCTGTGGAATAGAATAAATACCTATTATGTTTTTACTGTTGTTCAGTCTGGTTATATTTACCTGTAGCTACAATTAGTTGAATTCATGTTCATTGCAAGTTTTAGGCCTCTTCTGATACAACTCTGGAAGCTGTGTAAAAAGTTTTAGTTCTGTCACTACACAAAAGCACAAGCTCTTCTGTAAAGTTAAGCTGTCACTTACAAACTGTAAACAAGGATGAATTTTTTTACCTTGCTGGTCTGTGCTTTTTTCCCCCCACTTTCTTTTACTGCAAATGTGAACATACCATCATGCTGTGATAGTTGTGGCAGTTACTCTGTTTCTTACTTGTGAAAGAGTTTTCTGCACCAGGAGACCACATGAAATCTAGGAGACAGGGTAACAGAAGTTGTGGGCTTTTTTTATTACTTTGAACCATTCAGAGTGGATTCACCAAGCATTATGGGAACGTGTGCTCTTTAATTAAAAAATAATATGCACATTACAGCAAACAGCATCTACCCTAAACAAGCTTTTTCTTAGGATGAAATATATCAGTCTTTTCCATCCCTGTCTTATACACTACCACTTATATTTGGGAAAGAAGAAACAAGCCAACCTCCTTAAGCAAAGATAAGTTTTTTTTTTCTGCTGATGGGGTATATGATGACTTTTTCACCAGTTGCTGCAGGTGATACAACTACCTGCAAGAACTTGTGTGGGTTTTTTTGTTTGCAGAAATCCCTCTTATCTAAAGGTAAGGTGTTGCCATCAGCAGAGGATTCCACAAACTTTTCTGTCTTCATAAGATTAGCCTGGGTTGGAAGGGACCTTGAAAGGTCATATAGTCCAACCTTTTGTTATTTTCTTTAATATTAAAACTTCCCTTTAATGTCATCTTTGTCTTGATGCCTACATGCATTTTCACTGGCCCAGGTCATGCGTGTGTCAAAATGTCGTCTTCTCATGAGACAGGTTGTCTCCTAGTTTCTTTTGCTCATTCACTTGTCTATCAATGTTGTCCATTGTCTTAAATCCAGTACTGTGAAAGTTAAAATACTCATTCACATCAGGGAATTCTGAGTGTGATGGTAATAAAAAGAATAGTAGCAGATTTTTAACATTTGTTAAAGTATAGAAAGAACTTTATCTTCTGCTCACAATGAAGAGTGGCAAGTTTCTTATTCCTTCTGTATAAGGCTGCATATGTCTGTTAAAGAAGAAGTTGCTAAATACAGTGTTTATGTGCTTATTCATCTCTACACGTGTCCTCTGAAGTAAGTTTTGTCAGGTTTGCCCAAAAAGACTAGAAGCAGAATAATTAGTGTTGGTCTTATTTCATTGTGTTGAACTATGCACTTTTATTTTTAGTTAAAACTGTCCTTTTTTGCTACAAATCTGTTCTAAGTTAAACATTTTAGTCTAATTAAAGAGAACATGGCTTATTTTGTACTAAATTACTCAAATCATGAATTACCACATTTTTTTTATTTTTGTAACTAAATCCTAGGTTTCCTTCCAGAGACTTTTCTTAATTTGTCCTTGGAGTCTTTTGGGATGAGGAATTGATACCATTGCTGAAACATCTGAAGTTGTGTGTCTCAGCTTTCTTTATGTGCTGATGAGAAACTCTAGCAAAGCAAGTATGGGGAATACTTGCAGCTGGTTTCTCAGAAGCTGAGGTCTTATGATCAGTGTCATGGTCATTGGTATCTCTCTCTTAGCTGCTTCACTGCAGTGACCAATATAAGTAACATATTCAGAGAAGTGTGTCAGTGCTTGGTACATAGTTACTCTAACTGACAATGAGAACGCAGGCATGTGCAGACCAGGTGTGTTTGCTGGGTGTTGAAAGGAGAGCTTGCTATGTAAATGTATCATGAGAGTGACACTGATTTCAGTCCTCAAACACAGAAGTACATAGATTGAGAGAAGATGCTTATTCAAAACTAATAGTGTGTTAATTTTTAGCTAATTTTGATTTTTGGGGTGGTTTTTTTTTTTTTTAGAACTGTGTGTTTCTCTGTAATTTATTTCTGTTAACTTGGTTTTTTTTTAATCTACTTTATTTTATTGTGTGCCTGTTTGCCCATAAAGGGATATTACTCTATGAGCCCTTGTGATGATGGATATGTAAGTGTCTATATCTTTATATCCTTTCACATTGCCTGCTGCAGTCTGTCACAGTCTGTATTTCTCTTCATTTCACAATGTGTAACATTTTTCTATGCATTTTAACTTATTATGGCATTAACTGTATGTTTTATAAAGACTCAACAAATGTGCAAGGCTTGCTTGGGATTTCTGCATGGAGAACGGAATAGGAGTCTTTATGAAGCCATACTTATGTAGCCATAAGTAATTTTATGGCTTCATAAGACATGTAACACAGCATGTCAACAAAAGAGCAGCTTTCTCCCCAAATTCTACATGAAACACAGCTTCTTTATATCATGCAGAAAGCAATTACTGCTTCCACATCAACATCAGTGTATATAGTGGACACAGTGTGCCAGCAGCAGCTGATCCCACAGCCCTTCTGAGTAAGCAGATAAATGTTATTGCTCAAGGTAACACAGCAAATCCACTTGTGCTCTTCAGAGGTGCATCTTATGTATTTGAATTTTTAATTGTAAAGTGAAACTTCCTCTCTGTAGTAAAGATTATAAAATTGTTTCTTACAATTAAAATGGATCCTCTTTGATTGTGAACTGGAAAAGGGAAGCAGTATTACTGCCTGCGACTTGTGTAACTCAAATGGAAGTTTGTATTCTGGCAGTATTGCAAGTACACCATAAGTATCTAATTTTGCTCACAGGGCATTCTTTGCAAAGAGAGGAAATGAGTCTGCTTCTAAGTAACTGAGTAACTCAGTGTGTAATCAGAAAAGCGATTGACACCAACTCTGAAAAATGTCATTCATTATTCTACTTTAAAATAATCCATATTTCTATTTTTCTGCTTTATTTGGGTAAAAAAGATTTCACCTTTCCATAAAAACAGTACTTCTTTTTCAAACGTATTCCTCACTTGGAATTTCAGTAACCCCTGTGGGTGTTCCACTTCCCACTTAACACAATATTTTGTTGTCTGAGAAATAGTCATAGATTTACTGAATGTAGTGGACTATTCCTTCTTTTTATCTTGATGTAGAGGGTACTGTCCGCATTCACCTCTGTTAAGAGGTCACCTCTGTCAATCAACCTGTTCATGTTGATGATGTGAGTGTTCACAACAGACACTTTTTTCTTGATGTTTAGCATTTTATTCTCTCTCAAAATGGTCTGTTTTGAGATTGAGGAAAGAATAAGGAAGATAAGAAATTATTATATTATCTTTGCTGAGGAAAAGTTTTGCTCTTATACAGGTAGCCTTAGTTAAATGTAACTTTACTCAGTGTGGAATATAATAACTTATAACACAGAGTTTATAAAATTGTTGTAAAGTTATCAGTCTCCAGTTCTGAGTTATTGCTTGAATACATAGAGAGCTTTGAGCCTCCTCTCATATTTATATATATAGTATTTTATACTTTTTCTGACATTTTGTCTTGTCATTACATTATCATGTAGTACAGTGTGACTTTTCAATGTACACTTCAAATGTCTTAACCTGTTTTATATGCCAAGGGGAAGGTTTCCATAACAGCATATGTCTTGTTTAAGTGAAGAAAAAAAAAAAATTAAAAACATCTGCTGATCTTCTTATGAAATAAATTTGCATAGCCCCAGTAGACCTGCCAGGTTACACAAGCTTGGAGTCAAACCCATCTTAGGCTGCATGTAGCAGTCTTGTCATTAGCATATAACAAATGAGCTCAACATACATTTTTGAGTTCTAATGATATGTACACATTTGCTCAAACTTTGGTTTTCCTCTTCACATATTCATCACATATATCTGATTATTAATTCTGAATCTGCATTGAATCGACACTGAATTCTTAGTGCGCATTTTCAGAGTGGTAGCTGAGGACAGGATCTGGCTTTCAGCTTTAGCCTTCAGCATATTATGAATATATACATCAAATAGCAAAGCAGGATTGGTTTGAATACAGGGCTACAGTATTTGATAAAATCAGTTGTGGTTTTGGCTTGGACATAAAGTGCATCTGTTTTCTTTTATAAATATTGATTTTATTTTTTTTCCTCCTTTGAACTTCTTCATTTTATTGCATGCTGTTCATATTCATGCCTTGCTTCTTTAAAAAATGAAGGGCTGCCATCTGTGGCTAATCTGCATCATGACAGAATTACTCGGCTTATGGCACCTGGCTGGGCTTTGGCAAGAACCAACACAAACAGAAGTCATACCCCATGGTCCTACCAGAATGAGCTATGCTTGGGCTGTTGTGTTCTTGTTTCTTTCCTTAAGACACCTACTTTCTGCATGTGTTTCAATTATGACAAATGGTTTTGTCTCAAGATTGGGTTTGCATGCTAAGTATTTGATTTAAGATGAAGTTAATTAATGCAGGGAGTTTTGTAATGCAGGTGAATCATGTACACCCCATGTTCTTCCCACTCATTCACTGGCAATTTAAGGAATACTGTTATTCAAAAGGTTGAATTAATATTTAACTTGTTCCGGGAAAGGTAAGACTGGGGAAAGGGCTTGGGAGAAAATGCTGAGGAAATAAATGCTTCTTGATCTAAGAAAACTGGTAGTAAAGAGGAGCTATGTAAACTTTGCTGATGGATGGATCATCTGGTGGTTGACATGAAAGGTGTGTAATGGGGAAGTTACCTCTCAGCAGTGCCTTTGACTGCCTTTCAGTCTGTGGCCTTGGATTCATTACCTGGAGACTGTAATGTTCCTGCTAACCTTATAGGAATATTAAGAATTTATTTTCTGTAGAGTGCTTTGAGGTCTATGAATGCTGATGGTTTTACTTTCTCTTGTCCAGTTATTTAAAAGCAGGTTTTATAAATAAGTCCCAACTTCCCAGCATCCAAATACTTTCTCTCTCCAAAACACAATACAGTTGGAGTTTTTGCACTATTGCCACAGAAACGACAAGATATCAGAGTTCAGCATTTAGAATGGAGAATGAACAGCTGGAAAGAGAAGAACAGATATGTGATGACCAAAAAGCCAAAAGGCTCAAGTGGGTTCTCTTCTGCCCCCTTCCAGACTCCAATATTAACCTTTTCCTCAGTTTAAAGTACCCCTTTTGTTCCTAAAAATAATTTTAAAAGACTTCATGATTTTACATGTGTCTGCAACATACAAGTCCATTTTAAAAGCATATGGCTAAACTTCTGTGAAGATTTAAAATTAGTTTTGTTATTTATTTGGTGGTAGGACAGGTTTTTTGTTGCTGAGAATCTCTAGCAATGTGTTCAAGGGGTGAAGGCTGGTTCAGCAGGCATTCCCACCAGAATGCATATGGGACCCTGGCTTTGGATCTGCTGTGTACAGAGATAATGGTGAAGACAATGACCTTTTTCCACAGGCTAGATTATATACCTTAAATGAAGTAAGCATGCTGATGTAAGCAAGCCCAAGAACTGATTTGTATTTGAGGTGTGGTTTTGCTTTTGTTAAAGCTAATCCGCAAGTGGAGAACTAGAGCTTAGCACAGTTTTTGTAGGGTTAAGTTATGTAAAGGGATTTAACTGGGTAAATATCCTGAGACTGGGGCATCTTGGATGCATACCAAAGAGGAGAAATGGAAACAAACAAACAAATGCTAGTGAAATGCCAAAGGATGTGCCAAGGTCAAGTGTATTTGCTTTGGTGGGCTGCCTGCTAGGGAATTTGTAATGTGCATTTGCCTTTCCCTGTTGTGTGGGGCCAGGGACTTTGTGAGGTGAAGAAGAGCACTCTGCTTAAGGAACAGGAGTATTAAACCGAGTTACATTAAATTTAAGGATGGGTCTGTATTTCACTCTTTTAATTAGAAACCTTACTGTGAAAGAAGCTATGAAATTTTTGGTGGAGTATGTGGGTCATATTCCCCAGGCTTAATTTCCACCTGGTCTATGAGCCAGTTCTTCCTATTGCTGAGGCTGCTGCTTCCAACTGGTCAAATCTGCTGGCATTAAAGATAAGGTGTGGAGCTCGGTACGAACTTAGGGCTGTCAGGGGTATTAGCTCAAGCTCTGTGTTGGAACCAGTGCCCTCGATGCTGGTGCTGCTGCGTAAGACAATGAAAGCAGCCAAGGAATGGGTGTAGAGGTAGTGCCCACCAGATTGGCAGTGATTTGGGAGCAAAAGCTGAAGAGACCATTGGATGAGGAGGAGAAAGGCTGGCAGGGTGGTGGAGCTCTGAGGATGTGGAGTACCACATCTTTCCTCTTTAAAAACGAGGATAAAAACGTTGAAAGTTGAGAGTCTATGGCAGGAAGGTGTTCAACTTTGTGATCAGCAGTCAGTGGTACTGTATTTGGGTCACTTGAAAATTAAACTGACTGTAAGTCAGAAGGCACATTTAGCAAGAGATGGAGAGTGTCCCTCAGGAAGCTGCGTGGCTGTGTGCTTCACAGGCTGCCTCTGATATCTGACCCAAAGTAGTGTGGACCCTGAAGTCATGGCCCTACATGCCACAGAAGAGCTGCTGGGTTCTACTGTTGCCAAAAAGTGCCCAGTGAATACATACAATTCTCTAGCAATATTTTAATGCAATCTCTGTTCTCATAAAATTTCTTAAAATAGAAGCCTAAATAAATTCCAAACCAGGAAAATACTTGTACCAGAGTTGTTACTGTACTGTGTCAGGTGTTGTTTGCTTATTTTGCAGAATTGTTCTGTCATAATCAAACACTAAATCTGTTGGGTTTCTGTTTATGGTGGTTGTGCCATGAGCATTCAATTGTTTAATTGCAAATTAGTAATTTTTATCTCTTGCTTGCACACTGCTGTGCTGTGGTAGATCTCAAGAACCAACTTATTCAAGAGATTGGTGCCTGTATCTGCTTTCCAGATGAAAAAAGTTGAGGCCCAGAGGTGTGAAATAACGTGTTTAAATTGAATCTACAGTCAGGAGCTGATCAGGACTAGAAGCGTATCTCCTAAGACGAAAGCCAATGTCTCTGTATGCCATACTGGATGGATACAGATTTGCTTACTTATGGCTAATTGCAATCATGTAGATGAAGATAGGAAATACCTGCCTATAACATAGTTGCATTCTTTTTGCTTACCAGTGGTGCTGATCGTAGTCAGTCAGATTCAGAAATAAATGTGCAGAGGACACACCAGTCCTAAAAAACTTTTCCCGTTTCTGTTTTGCCTCATTGAGCCTGAATTAACTGTATCCTTATTGCTTTCCCAGAAGCACCAAAAGCCTGAGAGAGCTTCCATCCTCGGGTCCAGGTTGTAGTCTAGTAAACTTGAGTCTGAGCAGGAAAGTAAATGCTGGACAAGAAGGTTCTCAATCAGTGGTCCTGCGCTTAGAGCTCCAGTATAGGGTCTGCTTCATCATCCAAATGTTTTTCCAGTTGCTTCTGAAGTTTGAGATTTATAAAAGTTTTGAGATTTATAAAATATTGCAAAATCCTACACTTGCCAAAAGGTTTTATTTGTGTGGAAGGGTGGTGCGTGTGTCTTTACCAATTACATTTCCCTTAGCTACATTTTGGTTGGAGCACACGTTTTTCATTCTAAGGCAGGAAAGAAGTGGCAGGTAGAAGAACTTTGCTGAGCAGACATCTTTTATATACATCTATTTACTCTTTGTGATTTTATTGTGCACAAGATGATAGGTTTTTTCACTGGGAAAATAGTTTTGTTTAAACAAAAATTAACAAAAATGCTAAGAAAAATGAACACAAATAATTGAGGGGAAAAAAGTTTGTTTTGATGCTTTGAAAGACTTTCCTGTTGTGCAAAATAAACTGTTTTGAGAACTGCTGTCAAGATGGGTTAATTCTGAAGTGTATTACCTGTTAATTATCTATTGTGTACAAGTCACTCATTGACTTAAGCATCATATAAAATGCTTTCCAACATGCCTATAAGTTTATTTCACCTCTAAGAGAGTAGTTCCTTGTATTAGGAAGGATACCCGTGAGGTAGTGTGTTCAAGAAAATGTCAGCTGGTGTAATTCAATATTCTCTATGGTATTTCATGCTTTTTGTCTCTTAAATCCCTCAGTTTTAAATCTGACAATAGACATCAATTATATAGCTCCCATGAAAGAGACTAGGTTAGAAGAGAAGTCCGGATTTAAAGGCATAAGTGGTAATGAGAGATTTTTTAGAAAGTGAGATCAACACAAAGAGATGACACTGAATATTCTGCAAATATGGCATGTAGTTGACAGCAGAATGCGTGATATGAACCACTCTTATGCCAGAATTGCTGCTTCTTGGCTTGTCTACAATTAGCTCTAGCAAAAAATTATTTACTGAAGCAGACAGCTTTTATATGGAACTTTTATATGGTGTTGATCCTTTTAAGATTTGACTTGTTCAGCAGTGGTACCTGCATATGCTCTGTGTCACACTGCATTAGGGAGGAAATATCCAGGGTATATTATCTTAGCACCACTGAGAATGTTCATACTCATATTCCGTATTGGTTTTATCCATATTAGAATACAGTGTCTTTACATACTAATAGTTATATGTAGGGGTATATATGAGTAGCAACAGGTACTCTGATGATGTTAGTGTCAAAAGGAAGGTTTATAGTACATCTGGATGCAGTAATAGGTGCTAGGTCTCCAGTGAAATGTTACTGCAACTTTAAGGTATGAACATTTTTTGAGTCAATAAATGTGTTATTAGGTTCTTCATCTTCCTTGATGGGCTTTGGATGGTTGTTTCCATCCACTTTTTTCCCCCTTTATTTATTTATTTCATTGTTTTTTTGTTTATTGCTTGAATTATAGGTAGTTTTGGGAATATGACAGTGAAGATAACATGGCCAGATCATAAGAAAAGAAGTTTTTAACTGTGAAACACTTTAAGGGAAAAGAAAGATAAACCTTGGAGACACTGTTTGTATGAAATTTGGATTAATCTGTTGTGGTTTTTTGCTTGTTGTTGGTTTTGGGTTTTTTGTTTGGTTGGTTTTGGTTTTGTTTGTTTGTTTGTTTATTTTTTTCCTTTTTTGATCCAGGCTTCCAAGATATTAAGAGCATCTTCAGTCTCTGTGTAAGTATTTAATTCTGAGCTTCACTTACCTGTAGATAAAAGGAGTGGTTTGTTCACTGAAGTGCATTCCCAGTTGTCTGCAAATGGGAACCACTCCTCCCCTGTGAGCTTCCTCTGATCTCAGTGAATACTGTGTGCAAATATTGTGTGATCTGTTTTCTTCTGTTGGGCAGGTTCAGTAATATCCTAATTTCAGCAGAATGTTGCTAATCCAGTAAATCAGCCACTCTGCACCTGTTAGTTGGTTGCTGTAGTTTCTTTACTGTTTCTGCACAGTGCAGCACTGTTGTTACAACTGGTTTGCTTCTCACAAATGTAGGGAAAAGGGAAATTGGTAACATGGATTTTTAGGTGCTTCAAGTTAATTTTTTTTTGTGACTGACTTCATAAATTTTGGCTTATAAGATTGAATAGAGATGGTATATCTGAGGTGAAGGTTTAATTAAATTTTCGATACATTGTTTTGATCCTTCTGTTGTTTACAAGGTAATTAAAGGGACAATTATACACATAACATCAAATTTGTTTTGAAAAGTCGTAGGGTAGGAAGAGAGTAAAAATTGTTTAGTGGAATAAATTTAAATAGTAAAATTAAGAACTGACTAGAAATAATTTTGTTAAGTAAAGCTTCTATTGCAGTATTAAAACTCAAAATAGCAAGATAGTACTGGTGTATGGAGAGTCATCATATATTCATTATTATGTTAAACCTGCATAGTCCAGCTTGTAAAAATCCATTTGGTCTACCACCTTTGTGTTGGAGAAGACATTTATGTGTGCTTGAGGGCTTAGAAGTGAAGTTGGGGCTGCATCTTGTCACTGTGTCTGTTTATAACTATGTGCCAAGAGCCACAAGCTGCTGCCCTCATGACCTTGTGGTCCACACAGGACAAAAAAGGATGTTACTGTACTGCTTTGTGCCACTAAAAAGCTCAGATCATCTGTTGGTTGGTTGCCAGAGTTTAGTGACTGCAAGTTACTATGTTCAATGAGCTGCATGCGTGGTGAAAAAATGAGACAAAGTTTAAAAAGCCTGTTGTTCTAATGCGGTAATGGTAATAAAAGTAAGAAAGGTGTACAAATGTGGAAGCTCTTTTCCTGAAGCACACTTCCTGTTTTGGCTCTTCTCACCTCAGCAACATCAGCTGCACTGAATAAGAAGAGAGAGCTTTGATTGATGTATTTCCCATTTGCATTGCAGGAACATGCAGGATGTGCCGTTGTTGCCCTCTGTGGATTATGAGAAGCTGAAGAAAGATTTAATTACAGGGAGCGATCGTCTCAAGGCCTTCTTACTGCAGGCTCTGCGCTGGGTAAGGGAGGTGGCCTCAGCAGAAATGAAGACATAGGTCCCTTCTGGAGGGGTTCAGGACTAAAATCCATCTTGAGAGCAGGATGATTGTTCTGGTGATCAGAGCAGCAATATAGGAAACTTCTCTGTCAGTGAAGCTTGCTGAGGCTCTTGGGATGATGAGGAAAGCCCAGGTAGTAGGTGTGGATTTGTAGCAGTACTCTCCCTGTCTGAGGAAAGCCAGATAGGAATTCCTGGGATCTTCAGTGGAAGTAACATCTAATGTGTTTTCAAGAAAACTGTTGTGAGTTTAGGCAGTTCCTTTTTCCATGTATTGCCCCTTTTTAGATGTATACAAATATTGCTGTATTAAAGAAATACCTGACTCTAATCAGCATAATCCTTTGTAATCAAGAAGTGCCTAGAAGTGCCTACGTTCTGCTTGACTTGGATCACATCACGATATTGCGGAAGAAGTAAAGGTGACAACAGGAAGTTACATTTTCCTGTTGAAAAGGAAGCTGATGGGTTCAAAGTGACAGACATGTAAGATGGTAATAGTGGAATTCCGATCAAGCTTCAGTGTCCGTTTTCACATTAAAAAACATCCGTTGGGTCTGACTAGTGGTTCTCCTAGCCCTGTAGTCTGTCTCAGATGTTTTGGAAAAGCAGTACATTTGTAGCTATTTGAGGGGTTTTTTAACTTCATGGGAAGTAGTGCTTTTTCCTTCCTCTGTGAACAGCTCCCAAGTAACAGTTTTGTATTGCATCACTGAACTGAGGTCAGGTCAGTTCATTTAATCTCGTTCCCTTAGATCACTGAGGTTGAATTCCTTCTCCCCATGGGAAAAGATTTCTCAGCTGTGGGGTATCAGCACCTTTAAAATCTTCAGTGGTCATCAATTCACATTATCATTTATTTATTTGACTGGTTTATTTATGTTCTTATTTATTTTAGCGCTTGACAAAATCATATCCTGGAGAACAGAGGGACACTGTTCTGCAAGCCTACATCAACCATGACCTCCTCGACTGCCACAGCAACTGTCAGGTCAGCTGGAAAGTGATTTCCTCCACCTTTTGTCATTGCAACAGTAAAGTGACCACAAAAGTTAAAGGACTATTAAATCAATGACCTGTTTTTCTCCCTGTAAATTCCTGTAAGAGGGAAGTTGTGTGAAAGCAGCACCTGAAGTAAAACAGATTGAAAATAGTTAGCATTGTGGTGTTCTTGATAAGTTACTGAGCTGCTTTTCCACACTCTTTATTTGTCAAACAAAAGTATTTCTATTCAGGTAGCATTACTGCATTTTAGCTCATCAACAAAGTTAACAGATTTTTTTTATTTTTTTTATTATTTTTTTTTTTGGTCCCTGACTAAATACTGATTTTAGCTCTCAGCTTTAGCTGATAACTGTGTTGGTTCATTATAATTCTCACCCTGCACCATGGTGTTTTAACCAACTGAGCTAAGGAGCTTAATTAGCTTACTTGTTCATTTTCCATTTCTCCCTCAGCACCTTGTCAATAAAAAAAGGAACGTGGAAATCTTAATTCACATTGTCATTATTTAAAATATCAATATGCATTCCAAGTTGGTTCGCTGAGAAAATGTAATAACCCTTTTATAACATTATAGAAGGCTAACTTCATTTTATCCTGCTTTGGTGAGGTTTTATTCACGTTTGGTTTCTTTTTCAGGGAAGTGTCTTTAAATTATTTTGTTCTAAAAGTAACATAGTCAGACAGTATACAGCAAGGCTCATCAATGCTTTTACTTCATTGTCAGAAGGTAAGAGATTTGTTGCAAAAAGAAAAAAACAAAACATTTTAATATAAAGCTGGCTTAGAGGTATTTCACAAGTGCATGTCACTGCATGTGGAAATTTAGAGCCTTATTTGCACCCTTTTTATAGGGATTCATTGTCTTTTGTTCAAAACATTTTTTCAATATCTGCAAAGCTTTCATTTTTACACTCTATGTTCAGCATTTCTGACTTCTTTTGTTGATTTGTGGCCTTTAATGTCGGCTTCAGTCTCTTCAAGAGAGTTAAAAAAAAGGAAAAAAAAAATCCCTATTAATTTTAAGGTCATGTAGGCAGACCTGCTACCACGCTGTGTAACAGTAGTTAGTGCAGCTGCTCTTGCGCCTTCCTGGTCCTCACCTGAATTAATCTGCTCCTCACTGCTGTTTGGCTGCATATATATGCAGCTTTGTGTCTCTGCCTGTTCCAGATTAGCCCTTTGTTTGGTGCTACTTAAGGAGCTAACTATTGCTAGGAACTGGAGTCCCATTCAAAGTCAGTAGCTGTAGGGCATCTAACTTGTTTGAGCTCTTTGGACATCTCTCTTCTTTTCCTAGAGTACACAAAACTGTGATAGATCAGAAAGCTTGTACTGAAACAGGGATAATGGATTCTGTGTGATACTAACTTGGCAAGTGGGGGCCTCTAATGCCCCAGGCAACTGGATTGAGTGCAACTGGTCTGCTAGACAACTCATTTGTGCACGTTGGGTGTTGGCAAAAGGTTGTGGCTTGTTAAGAAGAAACTGAGGTCAATCCTGCTTAGTTTTCTAAGGAGAGAGCTGTTCTGTCATAAGCTGATATCTTGGCATCTGTTCTCTCATCACTTTTTGCACCAGGTCGTGTCTACCTTTCTCAGAACCCAATGTTGCTGCAAATGCTGGAGGAGAGACTGAAAGCTGAAGACAAGGATTCCCTTACATGGAGGAATGTTCTGGCAGCTCTGCAGAAATTCAGCCTCAGGTGATGAAAGCACAGCACACAGTGGTGACAGCAGGAGAGGAAACATAGGCTAGTTAGGCTCTGTTCAGAGAGGAAAGAAGAGCACTTGACTTTCCCATAGCAATCATCAGAACCTCTGATGACTGATGAAAACTGTCATTTTTTATGAAGGAGAACTCGGATGTGCTGGCTGAATTAACCTGACTTCTTACCAGCTGTCAATACCCAAGTCACTGCACATCTGTGATAGCCTCCTGTGCTTTACAGGCATTCCTTAATTGAACAAAGTCAGAATCTTAATGTAGAAAGTTCTGGAGATCCTACACAGAAAAAGAGTTGTGTTACATTCCAAAGCATAAGGTTTTCATTATCCTTTCTGCAAACATTTTTCAGGGATTTTGTCCTCATCCTGTTGTCCCTCTTTCCTGGAGCTGTCTATGCATGGGCTATCTTGTTTCTTACTTTTGCATTAGCAGTCTGACTCAAATGCCCACCATAAGAGAAATATCATGCAAAAGTAGTAAAGAGCATGATGTTGCTGCCATTTACCAAAGAAGTATGATCTAGGAACACTTGTTTTCACAGTACTCAGGAGGAATATTCAGCCCTGAGTAGTTAGCTAAATATAAGGAGGTAGATGGTTGTATTTAGCTCTTATTTTCATTAATATTTCTTCTAAATTAAGAGTGTAAGTGTTGAGGGCTTTTTTATTTTGATTTGTTTGAGCTTGTTGAAGAATGAGGGCTTCTTTTGGATTTGCCTCATTTAGAACTTGTCTGGATAAATAACATGTGTATGTGCTTTTGGGTAAGATTCTGGACTGCTTCCTGACATGATAACCGTATACATATTTGAGATGAAAGAGAGTAAATCTTCATACCCTACTGCTTGAAATCCTAACTCAATCTTAGAGGAAATGATTTTTCTATTCAAGCAGTTGTTGATAGTACAAGCTAGTTTGAATTTTGGGGCCTAGGCACTAAGCTACTGAAAATTTGAAATTTTTTTGTGTTCTCTCAGATGGTTCCTTATTTTGTTCAGTCCATCCCATAGACCTACTGCGAGATCCAGGGCCAAGAAAGTATATGAGCTTTCAGGAGTAATACAAATCCCAAATACTAAAAGCAGGAAAATACCTGCTTTGATCTTTGCAATTTAGACTTACTTCCCATTCGAAACAGTGTGATTAAAAATTGTGTTCTTCAGTAAGACCTTTCTACCACTAGAGATTACAGTTTTTTGTATTGTAAAGCACAAAATTGCTGGTGTAGGAGATCACAGTCTATCACCTGACACTTTATCCAGTATATTCTTTGAGGACAACTATGGATTGAGTTAAGAGAATACATGATTTAAGAATCTCTACAGCAAAAAGCAAATAGATTTAAGCAAAAATCTCATTTATCAAATGAACAATACAAAAGTGCTGTAGTGCTATGGCTACCTGTGGCAGAAGTAATCAATTTGTTTTATGGGTCTGTTGATTATAGCTGGCTTTGTAAACCAATTTAAAGACAATAGAAAATGTAGTTTTAAGTAGTTAGAAGCCTTAGAAAACAATGAAGAAACTTACCTCAGCAGTTTGCAGGCTTAAAAAAAAAAAAACAACACAAAAACACACACCTACCCAACAATGTTTCAGTCCTCTAACGCTAGGAGGATCTGCAGCTTCGATTTCTTCAGGCTTTGTTAATTCCTCCTTTTAATTGATTCTACCAAAATGGATAGTTTGGGGGATTTTTAGGGTTTTTTTTATAGCAAGCTAGTGTATAGCAGGTATATGAAGTAGGTTTTTTATGTATTTCTATTAGCTGTAGATGTATTTGAAAGCTATTTACGATGTGGTCTGATTTTTGTGGGGTTTTGGTTTTTAATCCTAGGCGTGCTCTGCAGTCAGCAATGATTGAAGATGGGCTCATTTCCTGGCTGGTTGATCTTCTAACAGATATAGATTGCCTGTCTGATTACACACTGGAATATTCTATGGCCTTGTTCATGAATCTCTGTCTGCGGAGTGCAGGTGTCTTACATTTGAATTACAATCTTATTCCAAGAAATGGATAGGGAAGATTGTGAATCTTTTTTTTTTTTTTTTTTCCCTGATACACCTGGATTCTTTCAAGTGACTATAATTAGTAGCAGGGACTCACATGACCAGAAATATTTGAGTGTTCTCACCAATGCTTTTGAGCAGATCTCTTTCCCAAGAATCCCAGCCTAGAGAGGTTAGCTTGACCAAAATCTAAAGAATTAAGAAAACAGTTAATCAGTAGAACCCTCTAAGATGTTATGATTTTTTCATATCTGTATGTGAATACTGCCATTCCTACATTCCAGGCCCACTTTTTAAAGGACACTTTTTACTTGTGTATGAGATTTGTTTGTGTAAAACAATTTCAGAACTGAGTTGATCCATAATGGCAAGGAGCATAACCTTCACCTTGTGGTGTGAAATACTTGCATGCTTCACTTCTACAATGCACAGGCTTAAAAGAAGCTTAAAATAAGTTTCCTTTTAAAAAGGAAATTAAGGGTGAAAAATTCACTACTTGCCATAAGCAAAATAGTATCTTTGTTAAACTTTGTAAGATCCCTTAGTGTTGCATCCTGTACAAAATTGTGGTTGTATAAATCCAGAGTAACTCCACTGACTTCAGCTCAGTTATGCTGAGCAGCATTTGGCAGAGACAAGGAGCAGTATTGCTCTGTATAAATTATATTTAGTACTGATTGTAAAAAGTAAGCAGCTTGCTCTGATCTGTTACAATTTCCAAGCATATTTATGTTTTCTCCCTTTGCAGGGAAGAAATCGTGTGCAAGGTTTCCAAAACGTGTGCTGAAAGTTCTCTCTAGTCTTCTTGGCCATGAGAATCATGAGGTATTTGTACAGCAAACTTTGGGTTAAGGAAAAGGTGGGAAGAAAAATTCAAGATGAAAAAAGCAAGAAATTAAGAAATTGAAAAAGTAAACTTTTGTTTCCCTTGTTAGACCCTATGTGCTAAGTTAAACTGAGAGGAAAATGCTAAAAATTATTAGTTATTTCTACCTAATGCTTTTCAAACATCACTCTGATTCCTGCTGTCTGCTCTATATAGCATTGCTTCACCAGTCTTTGCAGAGGGGCACTTCTTTAACGATGGAGTAAAATTCAAGGCAGGAGAAAGTGAGGGGAAATACTGTATGTTGTTGAAGTCATAGGGAGGCAGAATTTTTACCAGGGTGTTCTAGACTAATTCCTTGATGACTGCAAGGTGCAACAAAGTATAAACCCTGGTGTCACATGTTAATATACAATGATTGTATCATCAGATTTTTTGTTTATCTCTTAAACTGAAAATAGAGAGTAAATTTGAATGAAGTGTTTACTCTGCATTTTATTAATTTATTAGAAGACAGGTATGAGTTCTTTACTAGCAGTGTTTTGAGATGAAGCTTGGCATACCTTTATTGCCCTATTTTGCTAGTTTTGTTTTTATGAATGATGAGAGTTAACACAGCACACATTAATATGAAATAACATCTCAGTCCCTAGACTGAAGTATTTAGAAGTGATTTCACACTGTTGGAGTCAGTGCCTTGGAATGACCTTGAAATTTCTCTCAGAGGATGCATTCTTACAACCTGGTTTGAACCAGCACAGCTGATAGAAGTTTTGTTATCAAAGATGAAGGTAGAAGGCAATGGTTTTGGGTGCCCGGAGAGCTTTCTGAGAAGCTATGGAATGAATTCTTGTGTATATCCCAGTCCCTTACCTTTCCATGCTTCCCCTGCTCCCTTAGTCATTGTTTATTTTAACACGGGTATAGGCAGAGGATGCCTGGAAATCTTAGTGCTCCAAAAGTAACTGGCCAATACAAAGGGTCATGTAAGCGCTGGTGAAACTAGTTTGACAGATCTGGTGGCTTTCACAAGCCATTGTATGAAGCCTTCATGGTAGCTGGTTTTTTGCCTCTCCTGAGGGACAGTAACAGGCAGTACAGAGGGTGTTTTAAGCTGCTGCAGCTTTTATCATCCTGCCTAAAGCTACAGTGCTTGAGGCCTGTCTTGAGTCCATGCTGGCACAGTCTTGTCCCTGTTCTTTGTCATATTTTTTGTTCTGCCCCTAGTGTTTGTCAGAAACTAACCCTCTTTCTCTGCTTTTTCCTTTCTTTTTTTTTTCCCCTTTTTTTTGTTTTCATCAATTTACAATAATAATTTTTTAGAAGGGAGGGGAGGAATCTGTATACACCTGTACTGATGTAGATCAACCATATCACAGTGTAATTGCATCCTAAAAGCTCACTGCTTCCCAAGTGGGAATTTTTGTGAGTGCAGGCTAGCCTGATTAAACTCTCTGAACCTAGCTGTTCTGTACCTTCACTCTTAAATTTTCCCTGTAGTCAACTGGGGTGAATGTAAAAGTCTTTCTTAGTGGTATGACTGTTTTTTCCTTCTAGATACAAAGGTATGTGAATGGAGCACTGTACAGCATTCTTGCTATCCCTTCTGTCCGGGAAGAAGCCAGAGCAATGGTAAGAAATGCTGCTTTGCATAGAATCATAGAATGGTTTGGGTTGGAAGGGACCTTAAGCATCATCTACTTCCAACCCCCTTGTATGGGCAAGGACACCTCCCACTAGATCAGGTTGCTCAGAGCCCCATCCAACCTGGCCTTGAACTCTTCTAGAGATGGGGCTTTCACAGGTTCCCTGGGCAGCCTCTTCCAGTGTCTCACCACCCTCACACTAAAGAACTTCTTCTTAGTGTCTAACCTAAATCTCCCCTTCTCCAGTTTTAATCCATTACCCCTTGTCCTCATCCCAGAAGTGATGCCCCAGCATTGTGAAGAATTCTATTGAAATTATAAATTAAAGGTGTTATTTTAGAACAGTGTTGTCCATCTGGCATTTCCTACACTGGATGTGGCCCAGGAGATGCTTTCACCTGAATTGCTGCTTCTTCCCCTTATTTAGCTCATTCTGCAAATACCCACTAAGAGGATAAGTTCCTCTTCCTGCTTTTGTTTCTGCCTGGTAGAGACATGGTGAGCAGAGGAAGGTTTTAGCAGATCTAGGAACTGATCTGTGTAAGTTGGTCTGATGGTAGCACGTGTTTTGACTTCTGGATTTGAGAAAGCCTTACCTGGGATAGCAGTGTATCCCTGTATCTTAAGGATTAACCTAGTGAGTTGTGCAGACATAGTTGTTGTCAGATGTTTTACCTCACAAAGCACAGAGCACTGGAAGTCATCCTACATGATTAAAGACACAACATCAAGCCTGTGAGGGGCCACAGAGAAACTGCGTTTAGGAGAAGGTCAAAGCTGGTCCTGCTTTTTGCTTTCCTTCTCTAAGCCTTGCATTGTTGTCTTTGTGAATGCTAATTTGCCCTTTTCTGTTGACTACTGTGCACTGAGTTCAGAGGGCAGAAGCAGCAGATCTCTTGTAAAAATTTGCTGTTCATCATGGACACTTCTGTATTTAAACCTAGAAGCAGCCCAGGCAGCATTTTTCTCTTGTCTTTGGGAAGCCCATAGGACAAGGTGGAATCTTAAAGCTGGAAAAGGTGGTTTGTTTCACACTACCTTTGTTTTTCCTGGCAAAACAATGACATTTTAGCTAACAAAACTCTGTCACTGTGGTCACATGAAATACTAATCCAGCAATGTTTTCCACTCCATCCAGGGAATGGAAGAAATTCTGCGTGAGTTTATCAAGGAAGGAAATGCAGAGATGATCCGTCAGATCGAATTTATTATCAAGCAGCTCAATTCAGGTCAGAAGGACAGATGCAGCTCTCTGAGCTGTAAATCTTTCAAAAAAGCCATAAGAAAGCTCCTGTTTTTACTTGGCATTGAAACTCTCAAAGAATAACAATAGTGTGATGGTCTGAGAGAGGGTGAATAGTGAATGTCAAGATTTGAATGTCAGAGGCATTTTAACATTTTCTTTTGTGTTACAATTATACAGAAAAAATAAAAGGCTGAGAAGGTCTCAATTCCAAAGTTTTGGGACTGTAAATAGAATGACCTATTTTCTAAATAGGAAATAGAAAACCTTTCTAAATTCTGTGATTTTTCTGTGACCTTGACTGTTTTCTTGCATGCCAGTAATGAGAGACTTGCTTTCCACTGCAAAAATAAACAAGTGATACAATTTGTCAAGTGGGATTTAGGGACTAGGTCCGTCTCTGCTCACCTCTTGCTCTGTTGAGGAGTGTACCTGTGTTAATCTGAAATGGCTTATTCTGAACTGGGGACAAAGACCTTCCTTTTTGGAGAGTATGTTGATGGGTCCTGGGAGTTGTAGATGCTGTGTTAGTACAGGGAAGTATGAAGAGGTGGGATATTTATTGTATTTTCTGTTCCCTGTGGCTGAAAGGAGGGCTGAAGAAAGAGAAAGCAAATAAAGAAAAGGTGAATCCTGATTAAATCTTTCTGTACAGTAAAAATAGAACAAGTTTGACTCCTTTTGGAAAGAGCAGATGACAACATATATTATGGTCCTAGCTTGTATATGAACAAATTTAAGTATTTAAGCACTGTACAATATTTGTTCAAAGTTATAGAATTGCTCCTTTTCTACCTGTGAATGGTATTTTTAAAAGGTTTTGTCTGATTGGTGTGTAAAAGCTGAGCATAGAGATTTCCAGTATAAACTTGGATGCTTTTTTCTAAGAAAATTGACTTGTCCAAAAGTAGTAAGTATTGTATGTGATAACTATCTTTTTATATATATAGTAACAGTATTGTATTGAAATGTTTGTAGGGAGAAGTAGTCTTTTTTAAACAAATTAATTGAAAAAAAGACAAACTTGCAAGTGCACACAGTAAATCAAGTCTTGTTGGTAAATACATTGAGACATTATAGTAGGATTTATGAGAAAAGAGCTGTTGTGGAGTGTTTGTGTTTCTGCCATTTTCCTGAATATTAATTTATTTCAGTGATTTCTAGAATGCTTTAGAGGAGCAAATATTTCCAACATTGTGCTGAAAAGAATGAGGTGTCTATATGAGAGCTAAATTTTACTGTTGTAAAAGAGGAGCAGTAGCTAGACATTCTGTTAAGTTGCACACATATTCTTAAGCCATTTTGTTTTGCTTTGTTCCAGAAGAGCCATTTAATGATAGTATCGTGTCTGATGATGAGGAGGAAGAAGATGATGGGGAAGTAAGTTTAAAGGCCTTCAGGCACCTTTTAGAAATGTCCTTAGCCTTCCAGACATAAAATATCTGTGTCAATAAGACAGATTTTGAGTTTGGGAGGATTTTTTTTCATTTGTTTGGGGTTTTTTTTTCTTTTTCTGTAATTACCAGACTGTATTAACAAGAAAATTGGATCTGTTTCCATTACCTTATCTTCATTTGAAGTCCTACTCTTTTATTTTGGCAGGTAGCCACCTCTGTGATAAATAAAGGATTGTAGCTTGAAATAAGTAAAGAGATGAGGAGTTACTGTAGCCGTAGAAACTTTGCTTTCAAGCAGACCCACTTCAGCAGTTCAAAATAAAGGAAGCAAATGAACCAGTGTATTGCCAGAACAGTTTACAAACTGGTTGTTACTTTTTCTTATGGTATCGTTATCTGCTCGGGGTGTGACTTCTTTTGCTGTTTAGAAGCTTTGATACATAATTAATAATTTTTCTCTATGTAATGAAGGAACACAGTAATTATCATCTAAATAAGTCCCATAAAAAGAGGAAAAAAACCCTGAGAAAATAAGTATGAGAAACTATATCATAGTAAACATAAACTAGTTAGCTGTGAACTTCCACGTCTGCTAATAAATGCATTTTATACCAATACTTCAGCATTTTTAAGGAATTGTCTACATAGATTAATGGCTTCCTGGGTGTAGACAACAACGCATATTGTATCATTTAATTAACAAGCAAAGCAAGGTGAAAATGATGTAAGGGACATGTTAAACCCAGTCTTCACTGGTGATGTCATTGCTGTGTTGCCATAAGTGCACAGCAGGGGTTGAAAAGAAAATGTGTAGACAATTAGATGGGTGTTTTATCTGAAAGAAGTCTACCACATAATACTTTTATTTCATGGGCTTGTTTTGCGTGAAAAATGTACAATAACACCTACAGTAGATGTCCTTGGAAGAGTGTTTGAACATATTTACATGGGTGTATACATGCACATACATTTATTTCATGTATCTACTCTGAAGATGTCAGTGACATTGAGTTAGTGATCTCTGCAAAACATTCTTGTATTAGAAATATCACTGGGGAACAGATACTTACTGAAAACCAATTTTAAGAGAAGACCTAAGTTTTTGTCCTGAACCAACAAAGAACAAGACACATAAAACTTACCAAGTCAGTTGTGTCCTTGCTCTACTAGAGTGTTGCACATTATTAACACAAGTGTGAGTGAGCAACTACAACCTTACTTCAGTCTAAAACTTGGCTTATTACTGCAGGGTCACCGAGTGCGTTTTCAAGTGCATGTTGTGCCTTTTATGTTTTGAAAGCAGAGAACTATCTAAGTGTCCCAGTTGTAGAAGGTGTGGTATGCCCTCAGCTGCCTTGCAGGATCCAGTCTCTGCCCAGCAGTGTCCCACAAAGCTTTGCACTGGTTGTTTTATTTAGCTAGTTTCTATGTTGTGGCACAATAGGTGGTGAGCATGTGGACTAATTACCCTTGTGACTTTGCCTAAATGTAGAGCTATGTGGAAATTTTAAGTTTAGAGCTACAAGGAAGTTTTATTTAATCATCAACTCTCCCCTTTTTGTTCTAAGGGGGTTCAGTAAACTGTTTTTTTTCTAATAGGATTCAATTGTTTTAATTGTTTCACCTCCTGAAGTGTGTTTTCGGTAATCCTTCCACTCTTCCTGCCCAAAATCAAAGCTTGATGTGCAAGATGGGCTTTCTGGGGATTAATTATTATAACCTCCCTTTCTTTAATATCCCACGTAACACCCATTAACTGATGTTCCAAGGCTTTGAGTGTCTTAGATGTATCTTCTGAATCCAAGGTGATGATATTTTTGCTTGAAATCCAGTATGCTTTTTTGAAGGATGCTGTGTTCTGTTGGGAAAGCTCAGAGATAAGGAGCTCCTTCCTGAAAGCTTTAGCATTGAATTGCATTACAGTGTTGAACACTTTAATTACTTTACCTAGTCTTGGGAATGAAAGGAAGGTGAATTCTCCTGTTCAGTCATACCACCTAGACAAGTTGCTGCTGCTCACAGTCCCAGCCAAGGCTCTAGGTCAAAGAAGTTTTAAATGCATTTTTACCACTGAACCATCATGTGATTAAAACAGATTTCTGTCACTTATTATTTGTCTCAAAAATTACAATAGGCTTTTGAAACGGGGAAGTGTCTGATTCTAGTTTTTTCTTTAGGTTTGTCATATTAAAAATACAAAGTCTCATTAAGACAATTTAAAAAATGTTTCTAGTGTAACATTGTGGCACATCCTAAATCCTTATTTCTCCTGGAACTATTAACTTTCTTTTGCTGCAAGGAGGCCTCGTGTCCTAGTCCCTCAGTTTAGAAAATACAGAGTACAAGCAGTATGGCAGCAAAACACTGCACGAAATGCATAACTTTGTTACTTTTCCAATAAGCAAAGATTTGTTGACTTGCTGGTTCATTGCTTGGAGGCCTTTTGTATTTTGGAAATGTGGTGAATTATTGTTCTTTGATGGGGTCTGTGATAACATCTGATGTTGTGATCTGGCAACTGAAAGTTTTGGAAAACTTGATCAGAAGCTTTGCTTATATGTAACTTTTAAAAAAATTACTACAGACTAAACATATTTCAGAATATGTCTGAACTTGACAATACAATGACATGCATTCAGACTGCTTACTGATACTATAATTTGTTGCTGATTTACTTAATACCAATATTTATACCTTTACAACTTAAGAAACAACAAGGAAACTCTTTTATGCTGACTTAGTTTGCAGGTTTTTGCCCCAGTTTTTATAGTTTCCAAGAGCATGCAAAGGTTCCCCATGCTATTACTGTTGCTTTCCATGGTTGTTTGGTTTTCACTGGGGGGGCTTAGGGATGGGGGTTGGTTTTGTTTGGGTTTTTTTTCTTTTTCTTTTATCTGTGTTTGATTTAGGATTGTTGAACTATTTCTTGGCTTTGAGCAGATCTTGTTGTAATGACTACTTTGTCCTAACCACTGCCACCAAGATGTGGATGAGCCTGTTGGAGGACAATTCTGTGATTTCTAAGGGCATCATACAGTCAGAAATTTACCGTTCTGTAATGTGTGACACTGGAGCATATTAACAGAATGAAGAATGTCTATGTACATACTGTTATTCAGAAATAAGTTTGCTTTTGGGTATGTCTGCTGAGCTTTACATTAACTGGTATAGAGCTCAGCATGCATTGGCCTCTGGAGTACACACCCACCTTCATTCGGTGAGCCATCTGGGGTGTGTTGTCACCCACAGTCACAGTGCATATTTTCTGGTGCTTAATATTCTTTTGACTGTTCTGTTAAATACTAAGTTCATTTATCTTCAGTATTTAATGTTTACATTTGCTTTTTATTTGACATGGACCATCTTTAAAAGCTGCTTGTAAAAGTGAATATGTGATATTATAGCTTTAATTCAAAAGTTTAGTTACAGACTTGAGCTATATTAGATAACTGTATGGTGAGAATTTAGCAGACACCCTCTAATCCCCCATCACTCAGCACCTGGCAATAAAATCAGTAAACTGCAGTGTGAAAATACACTTCAGCTAGAGAACATATCAAAAGAGAGAAGCTTAATCACAGACCTAATTGTGGGACTTCCAGCCATTACATTAAAAGGCTTTGCTGCCAATGCCTGCTGCAGCCTGTGGGCAGTGGAGAACAGGGCACCAATTGTGTTATTTCAGCAGTGGAATGATGGCATGTCTGTCAAAGCTCTTTTTCAGTATGAGGAGACAGAGGAGGAACATGTTCAGGCTCAGTTACCTGGTATTTTGAATACTGTCAGGGAGCAAGGCTTGCAGGCAGAAGTACTTCCCAGAAACCAGAAACTGGAGTTCTCTGATAAAAGGATGTCAAACAGAATACTGGAAGAGGTGGAACTTGGGGAAACCAAGTTGATCTGTGAGGAGAAGTTAAATACATTATGCTGCACAGATGCTGGATGGAAGAGCAGGCTGATGTTCTGACTGTAATGTGTAACACTACCCAGGCACAGTGGAGGCAGTCTGCTCTAAAGCTTCCTTGAAGAAAACTGCTCTTGATGCTGCATTAACATGTCACAGGAAAAACATTTCCACTTTTGATAAAGCTCACCTTTCAACTTTTTTTTTTTTTCCCAAGTATGGTATATTGTGCCATTTGGAGTATGGCTTTTTTTGTTTTGCTTGATACAGATGATTGTTGCCTAGTCTTCAAGTGTGTGTGTTTTTTGATTATCCGGATTATTTTTCACACTTACCCAGCATCCCAGATAATTAGGAGCTGATTGTAATTTATCTTGCTTTGAAGAGAAAGGCAGATTGAACATCTTCCTGAAGTCCTCTGCAGCTTTATCATTTCTGGCTGAGCATCTAAAGGAAGGTAAAAAGGATTAATAATCTGGGAACTTCAAAGCACTTATAGAAGAGCTAGGTTTTTTTCATTAAATCCATGCATGAATAAATACATTATGGAAAAATTTTACTCTAAACCTTACAACACTGTGTGGATTATTGGCAGGATTTCTGTAACTGCTTCAGTTGTTTGCACACAGGTATCTAATGTCTCTTAAGATCAGCACAGCATCAGAAGCACTTGCACAAGGCTGTGGGATATGACTTGGGACCTGTGGGAGGTTTGTGCACTTTCAGAGCTGCTGTGAAAGACCAGGCAGGATATTTCAGTGTAGGACTGGGTGGTGCTGTGGGCTACTGAATTGAGCCTTTTGTGTCTGTCCTTTTTTATCTCACCTTGACACCTGCAAATGGGGAGGTGATGACCAAGGAGAATAACTACATCAAAACAAATATTATGGTTTTTCAGCCATTTGGTATAGAAGTCATTGAACTTGAAAAAAGGCAAGCCTGTGGAGCTCTGGGGAAGCCAACACCTACTTGTTCTGAGTGATGGTAGTTTCATTTTTCTGCACCAGACAAAGTCTGGAATCAACCAGCCATTTCCATTGTAGGAAATACCTTCCCTGTACACACTTCCAATGTTTTTTAGCTCATGCTGTTTTTGTAGAGCACTGTCCAAGCATCCATATTATTGGCTAATCTTTGCAGCAGAGGTTATTTCTTACTTTGGCTAGTGAAAACTAGTTGAGTTAAAGTCTCTAAAGATAAACTGTTTTTTGTTTTCTTCGTGCTCCACGGCTCATCAAAGTTTGGCAGTCATTATTTTTAATGGAGTTTATGCCAGGCTCTCTCTGTTACTATTGCAATATACCTTTTTAGAAGGATTAATTTACTTTTTCTGACAGTCATTTACATTTACTGTCACAACCTGTTTGAAAAGCAAAGCACATTTTCTTCCTCTGTGGTGGGTCTTACTTAGGGTTATCTTGTGCAGCACAGAAGAGAATTATTTTCAGTAGTAAAACACAAGCAAAAGTACAGTCTTGTTCTTGCATTGCTAGAGAAATTCCTCAGACTTTAAAATGTCTTGGCTTATAGATCTGTAGAAGCTGCAGAACTCCCATGAAAGATATATCACCCATATTTACACCACAAGTAGGCTCAGGAGAGTGGATTCTTGGTACTTTTCACTAGAAAAGTTGATTACATTAGGGTTTTGTGGAATGAAGTCAACAGAGGTTGGTTGCTTTCTTGCATGGTATTTGTACCCCAAAGCAGTGATTCCAAGAATTCTGTCCTAGCCCCATATTGTCTGTTTTAAAGCTTCCTTGCACACCTTAGCAGCTGCTGTTGGACACCCATGGTCTCACTTTTCAGGAACCACAGCTTGAGGAGGGGTTTTGAATGCCCAGCAATAAGGATTTTTTTGTATTCAGTGATTAAAAATTATGCCTCTTTTCCTTGAAATTGAGTAATAACATGGTTTGGGATTCTTCTTCCTTCCTGGAGAATAAACAGCAATAAATTACTTCAGATTTTTTGTCGAGGTAGGGAAACATACCCCAAAGTCCTGAATATGCATATGGGTGTTTAAAGTCTCATGGAATGCTAGCATTATGTTCAGGAAAGACTATGAATTGATTTAAGGTGTGCTTACTTTATTTTTACTACTAGTTGTTATAATCTAACTTACATTTATGCTTAGATTATACTGATTCCTAAAAAGATCCAAACAAGTTTTCTGTTAAGTTTCCTTCCATTCTCCTTGATTGAATGAGAAATTTCTTATGCTTCTTTTTTTCCCTTCTAGAATTTACTTACCTTAAGTTTGAGGTTTGTTTTTTTGGGCTTTTTGTTGGTTTGTTTGTTTGTTTTTGTTTGTTGGTTTGGTTTTTTGGGGGGGTCATTTGTTATTGTTTTATTTTTTATCAAGAGTAACTTTTTCTCAGCCTCCAGTGTGGCCAAGAATTGCCATCAGGTTGCTTTTTTAAGACAATACTGTATGACTAGACTGACTTGGGCTGATAATGCAAAAATTAAAACTCCAAACTTCATCACCAGCTGCTTGTTCAGCATTGCATGCTGAAGAGCTCTGCACCTCCTCTCCCTAGCGTGCAGTGTCCAACACAGATACTAATGGCTGAGATTTTTCCTAAGCCTTTAGTAAGTGAAGCAAGGAATAATTCTTTGGAGTTGGAAATTTGAAAAACAACTTTTGAAAGGCCTACTGTACTTTTTGGCAAAGTGTTTGTGGAAGAAGGGGCAGGGTTTTTTCTTCTCTCAGGATTCTTTCGATTCTGTTTATATAAATAGTCTAGATGTGTTTGTCTTTAAGCGTCTAATTTTTGATAGAAAATGTTTGTAGATCACCACTTACATGTGCAGTACTAACAGTCATATATCTGGAAAGTACATATCCAAGTGACTATTGAAGTGAGAACTAAATTTGAAATGAAAACTTCTTGGAGCCTGGGCTCAGATAACTTGTGTGTTGCTGTTGCAGGAGAACCACGATGTCATGGAGGCTGATCTGGACACAGAGGAGGTTTTGCAGCCTCAACTGGGAGAGCTTGCAGGAGAGAAGCTGCTAACAACTGAGTACTTGGGAGTGAGTACCACTCACTAGCACTTGAAATAAATTCATTTGCTGGATTAAGTGTTAAATTTCAGCAGTTTAATAACTTTCTAAAATATTTTCTTCTTCAAATTGTTGCTTAAACAGTTAGGTTCTACTGGCATAGCAGTCCAGATCTTTCACAGTCTGTTTTATTAGCTGCTGCTCAGAAGAAGTGAAATAAATTTGAGCTAGGCTTTCACAGGAGGTGGTCAGGCTGTGGCTTAATAATAAGCTGAAGGCAGCCTCAGGGTTCTAGTGCTACATCAGTGGCTCTCTAGGCACACAAAGCAAAGTGCTGGGCAAATTAATACTGGAACACTGCTGGTCTAAAATTAGTTAGGGAAAAAAAAAAAAGTTGAAAAGTTAACTGTTCCTACAGGCATTATGCCAGATCAAGTATTGTGTGTCTTACCTCAAGCAGCAAAAAGCCATTAAGTAAAAAGGTGTGAAGTTGGCATGAACACCATTTGGTGTGCTGGGACTTATTTGAGATAAATGTCACTGGATGCCTTCTCAATCCCAGAGTCCATAGGTCTGCCAGTGCTGATGATGGAAATGTGAGCTGAGATAAGATGTCATGGAACAGCCTACAAGTGATTCCAGGGAATTTTATCTAGAGACACCAGAACGCAACTTAGATTCTGATGCAGCATTTCTACAACATTTTCTCTGTGTTATCTTCATATCTGTCATTTTCTCAGTTATCTGTCTTTCCCCTGCATTCTCTTTTTTAAAAAATAATTTCTTTTTCCTGTGTGTCAGATAATGACTCATGCTCCAAAACCCAAGAAGAAATCCTTTCCTGTTTTGCATCAGAGTATAGATGAGCCACTCCAGAGACCTGTGACACCAGGTTATCACAGAACCGTGTCCTTAATGTAAGTCCAAACAAATGAGACCATGTTGGTTTTTTTTAAATTCCTTTAAAAAACAAAACAACAATGCCTGATAAACTTTACCTGCCTAAAAGTGCATTGCAATTCCATAAAGATAATTTCAAAAAAAGAAAGGAGAGGAACAGTGTGGGTGGAGAATGGTCTGTTGGCTGAGGTCACATACCTGGAATAGATGAGTAAATGTTTAGTGATCAGTTCGATTAAAATTTGCATTATATCCTGTGTGTTTGTAGTCCTTTCACCTTCACATAATATATTCTATTGAGAAGTTGCATGTAGTGTCTAAAATGCCTGGGGGGATCTTGCTCCGTAGAAGCAAGAAGGTATATTGCTCTCAGGACACTAGGTACACACCTGTAAGAGAAAAGATTAAAAAGAAAACAGGGAAGACAAAAAACTTGGAATGTTGGATTTCCTGCTTTGCAAGAAATACTTTTTCCAGCAGGAGGGTCAGTGACTCCCTGCTTGTGGTGTTTCTGGGGTCAGAGGCAGAAGGCTGCATTGTAAATGGAATAAAGAAACCTTACAGTATAGAGCTCCAAGAATATGCTGTGCCTTCTCTTAGAACAACTATGTCTTAATCATTTAATTTCTGTAATAAGACTTCTTCATTTCACTGTCCTGCCTGAGGAAGCAAAATACGGATGTTATCTCAAATTTAAATGACTTTTTACTTTCAGTTGCATACAGTTTTGGATTTGATAAATCCAAGTAGCTACAATACAGGCAGCAGTTTATTGTGAGATGTTTTCATTTCTGCTGTTGCTTAAACTGAGAGTATAGATACTAAATATCTATACTCCAACAATGTGTAGATAATAGAAACTAAAAGTCACAGTATTGGTATAGGTAAGTAAGTTAAAATGAAAGGGTAACCTGAAATATAACAGTGTAATGAACTTAGGGGGTAGAGGTGGTTCTTAGAAGCACATACCAGCCCTGATGTCTGAAAACTGTCCTGTCTTGTCCCCTCAGCCACTCTTTGCTTTCGTGTTTGTGTTTTCTGTTCCTTAAAATACATTTCTTCCCTCTTTTAGTGTGGAAGATCCATATGGAAAACAGTGAGGACTGATTTAGGCTGTAGTTACACAGGTGCAGTTGAATCTGATCAAAGTCTGCTGTTGTGGACAGGGAGTAGGAGCTTTATCTTACCTGTGTTGTGCCTCTCACTGTCTTGTGCTGGCAATTGTTTATACAAGCAGGTGATCTGACTGGGAGCCCTCCTGAGCCATCCAAATGTGTCTTTTTGGCAGCTGTACCACTAGTATGGGATTGTATTGGTTATGTAACCAGGACCTTAGAATGGACAAGTGTAACATACCAGATCTAGGTGTGGAAGAAGCCCTGGATGGCACTTTTTTTCTTTCTCACTCTGTTTTGTTTTTTTCATTTTGGGTTTTGGGTTGAGCAGAGCAGTTAAACTACATTCAAAAATTATATAAATGCTTGCATTCAGAATTGAAATGAATGTAACTTGTTTGAAGTTCTTCATGTGAGACTCAATGTAACATGTTCTATTTTTAAAACACTGTGAAAGAGGAAGCAGTTGATGGAGATTCTATAACATATCTCTTTATGAGTGGTTGGTTCATACCTCCAAAAGGGGAGGGGGTAGGGGTGGACTTCTAGTGCTGAATGGAAGTATTCACTCAGAACGTTAATGCAGAATGGCCACTGCACATCTAGCAGCTATTCCATGCTAATTTTTCTATGAATTCCCAGTGCAGACAAGGCTGTAGTTACTTCAGATGAATTGTTGTGGGATCCTGAATTGGACAAGCTCTTGCTGTGTGGAGCTGAGGAAGCCAGGACATACTGGAAAGCTGGGGGGAGGTTCACCTTTTTTTCCTTTTCCCCCTCCTCTTTAAAGACTCCCTGGCTGTGATCACTCAGGAGGGAATGAACTACTTAATGTTCTGCTGTTTCCTTAGAAACTGATTTAGCTGTGAAATCATTAACTTCCTCCTTGTGCTGCATCTTTTGTAACCAGAAATACAGTTTAGTTACCTTAATCCAATACTGGGCAGGGAAACTCTTTGTTTGCCAACTTCCTTTCACACACTTTTCACACCCCTGTTGCTGTGCTTTGTTGCTTATTAGTAAGCAGACTTGTCTCTGTTCTGTCCTTTGGCTACTTCAGTTTCTCCATCCAACCTCACTTGGCTAATCAACAGATCTACTTTCAGTCTGTATTGCATATAGCTGTGTAAAGTTAAATCCTTGTAATATTCAGGAGCAAATCTTAAATCCTTGAAAAAGTATTGAAGAGCTCTCAGACCCACTACTACAATCTTTTTCTTTAAGTGTCTTGCTGGCATCTTGGGTCTTCAGGCTGCAAGGTGTTATGGTTTCCTTTCCTTGGCTCTTCTGTCGCAGCAGGAAAAGACGTTAATTTCAAACACATCTAACATTAGCTGGTTTGGGGGAGTCACAGTCATCCAGTTAAATTATGTCCTTAGCACTATTTTTCAATATGAAATCTAAAATAGTTTCAGTATTTCTATGTCATTACAGGCAATTAGAAAAAAAAAAACAAAACAGTTTTCTCTTATGCAACATTTTATACCACAAGCATTCATCACCCTGCATTCTCCTTTCTCCTCCAGGCCAGAAAATGATACCAGTTATTGTCCTGGTAAGGATGAGAAGCTGCAGTCTCTACCAAGTGGTCCTCCAACTGCTTGTGGTGGGAGCAGGTCCAGCACATCTGACACCTGCATTTTGTCTTCATGTAAGGTTATTCTGCAAATGCTGTTGTTAACTGTTGGTGTCCTTCCTGACTGGGGCAGGCTTTGGGGCATAGATTGTTGTAGATTGTTTTTTTACAATGTAGCCATGGAACTGACCCTCAGTTTGTAGACCCTGGGGTACTGTGCAAGACCTTGGGGCACACAGTAAGATCTATCTGAACGGATGGCTACCGAGGTAAGGTGTGGTCAGCAGCCACCAAAGGTCTCACTGGCCTTGCTCCATCTTGCCTCCTGTGGAAGTGCCAAGGATCATACGCAGGCCTTCCAAAGTGCACAGTGTGCTGTATTTCACTCCAAAATGTCTTCTGCCTAGGGAAAGAGCTGCAGCCCAGAGACAGTGCACTTCCCAACAGGCAAAGCCCCTTACTTGATCAAATACACCCTTGTTTGGATCTAAATGAATCACTGTCTGCTGGCACCTGCAGGCTCTGTTGGCTAGACCTCTGTATTGAAGTTGAAGGCAGCTGCAGTTATCTGCTTAGATTTGCAACTACATTCAAGCCATAAAATGCTGTGGAGGATGGGAAGCCCTGTGCTCTATAGCTGCATTGTGGGTGATGCTGCTAAAGATTCTGCCCTTGCAACTAAACTGAAATTAATGCAAACTCAGCTGGACCTGAGAGCTCAGAAACACGTGGCCAAAATTAAAAAGTTACAAGCTGCTGAAATACTTAATTTCTGAACTTCTAATATCCCCAGGATCGCAGAACTTCAGATGTGGGAGTTTCAACCTTCTTGCAGGTTTCATTAACATTTCCAATTAGGGATTTAAGGCAAAATGTTCTGCAGTCTTAGATAAAGGATCTTGCAGCATATCCGGTACAGAATTATTAATAAGTTCAGACAAAGCATGCCTTTATTTTGCTGAAAAATATGCTTTGAAGCAGTAAAGGAATAGCATACTTTTTTTTCTTTCTCTTCTTTTTTTAAATTTCCTAGAGGAAATTAAAAGGATTCTGAGAAAAGTAACCAAGGTCCTGCAGACAGGAATCTGCTTGCATAATGCCTAGAGCTGATGCATCCAACGTGCTGAACGAAAGGCACATCTCCTGATAGAAGGAGATTAAACTCCTGTTCAGAATGGGCAGCTGGGCTCTTGCTGCTGTGTAGGAATGAGCTGCTGTCCCCAAACCTCACTTTGCACAGCAACACCTTGAGTCTAGCTGAGCCTGTTATGGGAAGGTTTGCTGACAAATCAGAACAGCAGAGGCTGTAACTAATCAAAAGCATACTGATTTGGCAGATTTCCTATATAGAGGAAAAAAAAAAAAAAGGAGTTTTACATATTCATGCTTCTTAAAAAAAAAATTAAGCCAACCAGGTACCAAAGGTGTTCCTACTTGCTGTTTTGAAGTGTAATTGGATACAATTTCTGAGGCATTATGCAGCCACTAGGAGCCCAATGTTCCTTCGGAGCCACATCTTGATAGGGTCTTGCCAGTGAAATTTATTCACTCACGCTTGTCACCTTTTCTGTGCTGCTGATGCTGTCTGACAGTTTGCTTGTGGAGATTTGTGTGGAGGTTTAAACAGGGAACCTGAGTAAGTCAACAAAGGAAGTGTTCATTTTTTATGGAGAATATTGATTTAAAGCCTTGATGCTGATGAAATTCCTGCCAGCTTTTCTGGTCCATGTTGTCAGAATTTTGCTTGTAACATGTCTAAAACAATTTGGTAGCTGTTTTCAGTAAAAATTATATGCAAGTGATACTAACGAAATAACTAGATTATGGTCTCTTGTAGGAAAATCTTGGAGGTCAAAATGTACAGCATATTGCAAGTTTATATGCATTATACATATAAAAAGACAAACAATTTTAATGTGTGGCAGAGACAAGTCTTCCTAGCACTAATCCAGGCTATAAAACAACACTGAGCTTCTTGAAGGATCAGCAGAGGTTGGTTTCAGGTTTTTGCAAGTAGCCAGTGAAATACATGCTTCTTTTTCTTACCTCTTGGGATTTGGAAATGAGGATGGAGGAATGAGAAGAGAAAGGAGAGACTGCACTGCTGGATCCCCTGGTTGTTCATGTCAGTGACAGGACTTTAATTCTGTATAATGGTACCTGGACTGGGTCATTGGACATCCCCTGTTTTCCAAAAGGCAGTAGTAGGTTTTGTAATGCTTAAATTGGACAGACTGGAATTTAAGACTATGGAAAACAAGCCCTTTCTCTTCTAGTGCCTTCTAAGATATGGCAGGGAACAGTACAAAACAGAAAAGAGTCAAAATATTTGCATTGCTTCTAGAGACTCTCATCATGCCCAGCCAAACATCGTTTGCTGTGTAAGAAATACTGAATTTATTGAGTTCTGATCTTGACCTGATGGTCATTATGCAGTACAGGCAACATGCTCACATCAGAATATGTTTTCCAGCATCACATGAATAATTTGGGAATCAGAGTTTTGTGCAGTCAAGTTGTAAAATGAATAGTAAGAAAACAAGAGTGAAAAACAGAATAAAAGCTTCATGTAAACAGTGTAATCAAGGTCACATATCAAGGAAGCTAAGTTTAGCCTCGAAACCTTGATCCTCTTTTGTTTTCTAAAAATGAAAGCAATTCTTTGTCCTCTGTGCCTGGATTCATTCAGCTGTTCTTGAATTGGTCTGATTTTGTCTCGGTCCATCCTCCCTTTTTATCACTTTGGTAAATAATCAATAATTCTGGCTCTCTTGTTTTTTTTTTTAAATCTTCTGCAAGCAGATAACTTGTAGTCTAGAGATGAACACACCATTGCTACACTCATTATGCTGAGTATCAGACAGAACATGTGCTGGGCAGCCAAGTGCTTGTCTGAAAGTGATCTGATCTGCATCCATATCAGCGTGTGAGAGCAAACAAGGACAGTGCTCTGTCCTGAGCATGGGAGGAATGGAGCTAGGGATTTTCCCTGAACTCTTCTTAAACTTGTGCATCTTGGCAGCTTTGTGCCTCTCAGCAAACTGATTGTCCTTCTCCATTAGTGCAAGGCAGAAATACTGAACCAACGTGGTAGGCCCAAGTCTGACAGAAGTGTAAAACACTTTTGTCCACAGTGGCTGCCTGGTACTGTGGGCATGTACAGATGTCTGCAAGTGGTTGCATTCCTGTCACTTTGAGGTATCAGTCATTAGCTGATCTGTGTTAATCGATGGTCTGCATGCTCCTAGCCCATTGCAAATGCAGAGTATAGCTGCTTTGGAAATGATCCAAACATTTTACTTTCCAGCTGCAGAGGGCTGGAAGCATGCACACTGGCAGTGGGCTTGGATCAGCTGATGAGCTGTCATGTGCTCTGCCACACAAACTCAGTAGCCTGCCATTATCTCAGGGTCTCCTTCATTTAGCAGGAACCATTAATTGATTTTGTTTCTAACAAAATTGTAAAGAGACAGCTCCTCATTGAACTGTGCTTCTTTTTTTTAAATAGCAGATGAAATGAAGTCATCTGAAGTATTCTCATCAGGCTGTAGAATGGACCAAAGCATCCCAGATGGTGACAATGTCTCGTCCTCCCCACCTACCGACTTCACCCAGAACGAAGTAGATGAGCGTAGTCACAGGTAGGATTTATCCAGATGAGGACCTAAAAGTACAAGAGGTGTCTGAGGGGACTTACTAGCTAATTCCATGCTGCTGTAAAGACAATCTGTGAAGTCATTTGATGTATGATGTAGTCTGGTCTGAGACAGCTGTGGTGGTGCTTGCCAAACAAAATACCCTTAGCTGTGCCAGAGGCAGCTGTTCAATTTCTAGGCATCTGGTCCAGAACGGGAGAAGTATCAAGCAAGACATCATTAATGAACTTCACATGTATGCACAGCACAGCTTTCTGCAAATAAAACTTCCTGATAGCTTCTTTAAATGACTTGACTGTAACCCATGAAAAATCATTAGTAAAGAAGTACATAGGACTGTGGGAACAGGGCAAGAATTAATTTGCAAAAGGAAGAAAAATTAAGCATTTAAGTGGATTCAGAGTGTTGAAACATGCTGAGTTGATAGCACTGCTGACCAGAGTCCCTGATTTACCCACTAGACAGGTATAGCAAGGGAGACAATATTGAGAGTTCTCCCAGCAATGGGTTTCAACTCTTCTTTGAAACTGTTTCTGTCAAAAGAAGAGGAAAGATTTTGCTTTCTCCTGTTCATACCTTGAGCTCTCTGTGAAGCCTTTGTCCTATGCAGGACTGTGATGTTGTATCTTGGATGAGGATTAGGAATTCATTAGCACTTGGGCCAAGGTCTAGTGAAGTTTTTCAGGGCCTGCATGTGCCCTTCAGACATTAACAGCTTTTTCCTATAGCTAATTTGATTGGGCCAAGTTTTAAACAGTGAGTGCAGAGAAATTTTAAAAGCAAGTACATTCCAGAAGTAAAACACAGAATGGGTGGAGATGTGTTGAAGGAGAAGTTTTACTAACTCTTTATGGATCTGATTTTTCAGAAGTGCTTAGTTATTTGTGTCAGTTACAGCTCTAGCACTTCTGAAAACTGGAGTCTGCTTAAAGCTTTATTTCCTTCTGGCTTACAGATGCTGTGTGTGGTTTTGGGGGGTTTGGTGTGGTTTTGTTGTTGGTTTTTTTTCCCAGTTGTGCTGTTTCAGTGGTGAGATCTAAGAAATTATAGATTGTCAACAAATTATCAGTATTTAGTAGCTGAAATGCTTGGTAGTCCTACCCTTGTCCCAGTATTTCTGCTTTTATTTCTGTTGCCTGTCCAAACAGTAGCTAAGGACATACTGCAAATACAGATGGACTGTGAGAATTTCATGGCCAAATTGCTTGCTTTGTGTTGGAGAGAGTGATTATTTTGTAGGCTTTGGCTTGCAAGAAGTCATACATTTGCAGCATCTTGCCCCCCACCTTGGTGAGAGGCTTTGCTTCTCTACAGCCATAATCTATTATTAAAAAGACGTGTCCTTAGTAATCTTTAATTTTTCTCCATAAATGTCTGTCTAAATCTCAGTAATAGATGGATCATTAACTGAAGGCACAGGTGCAGCATCCTGCAGAAGATAATATCTTTTTATGACATGCTTCCTTAGCATGTGTACATAATTTATCTTTACAGACACAGCTTCGAGTTACGGATGTGGGAATGTAGCCATTCACACTCCAAGTGAACACAGGGTTTCCTATGTCAAGGGACTTTTGTTAATATGTTGGTGTTGCAATAGCTAGACCTGCCTTTTCATTCTTGGAAGCATACTTTAACTTGTTTGCTAAACAAACAGAGTGAATAAGTTGCTGCTGTGGTCATAGTTTTGACCAACTGTGAGACATGTCTCCTTCCTACTAGGCAAATTCCAAGACCTTCCTAGAAGAGAGATGTATGAGAAGGGGAAGGGTGAGTTGTGGTGGTGAAGTGGCCACATCTATTTCCCCTCTTCCTTAGCAATACATTGGGAATGTAACTGCACAGAGATTGGTGAAATTACACTAAATCCGTGTGAGAGAAGAACGAGGCCCTGGTAGTGACATGTCTATTGCAGCTGGTTTATTTCCACTGGAATAAATGATTGTTTGAGCTTATGTGTGTCAAGCTGGCAGCTGCCCCTGCATTGCTCTTCCCTGCTGCATTTTGATCATGTAAGAACATAGATCTGTTGTGCTTATCATGGATAAATTTGTGATAGGCTTGAGTTTACAATTGTGGTGGCTAGCTGAAAAAGCCCTTTTTTTTAAAATTGTGACTGTGTCCAGTATCATCGTCACAGAGAGCTTAAACTGTGCAGGGCCTTCCTAGGTCTCTAATGGTCTTGCTTTTCTGATAATCTGGTAACAATTGCCATAAGTCCAGATATATTTCTCCTGGAGAAAGTGGTCTAACTCCTCTGTGAATGTTCAAGTTCTGTCAGGTCTCCTGGTTGATTATTCTGATCCCAGTGTCAGTTTGTTGTGCACCTTTTTAGAGGCAGTTATTTCCATTTTCCAAGTAAGCAGTTTTCTTTCTTCTCAATTCAAATGTATGTTTCCCTGTGATTTTGTTGTGAGTTTGTGTTTTTGTTATGGTTTTGTTGTTGGGTTTGGTTTTTTTTGTTCTAGCACTTGCCTGCAAATTACCACACCTTCTAGTAAATGACTCCTTTACCAAATACTAAGGAACATTTTCCCACAGTAAATTTTCGTGCTTCTTTATTCATCTCATCAAGTTCTAAAGGATCCCAAATAGCGGTTTTCTGTGTTATTCTGAGGATTAATTCTTTTCTGTTGATCTTGGTCTATTTATTGATGTTGTAAAAAGATGAAGTGGTTCTGTGACACCTGAGCACATGGAGACAGATCTGCTCTGCATCCTCTCCGAAGAACAGCAGGGGTTTATTCAACCTAATAGTATTTTCTACCACCTTATTTTTTATAAACCTTTCCTGAAGAGTTTACAAAGATGTGAGCCATCCTGTGTGACCACTGTGTACCTGTCTGTGGGCTAGTGACACTGATGGCATTGCTTTGCTTTGTCCCCGAAGTGTTTGTAGTCCAGCTGCCTGGGTTACTGCAGTCAAACTCTGTGAACTTTGTTGATAGCTTTGTTGATAATTTTTTTTTTTAGTCAATGGGAATACAGATCCAGAGTTTTGCTATCTATTGCTGAATAAGGAAAAAAAAATTAAAAGCTGATTTATGTCTCAAAAACTTCTGCAAGGCTGTTAGATCTGCCTTTTTTATGTACATTAGCTTATCACAGTACACATAAGATTGCTATGAAGAGCACTGATTAATTGAAAGCCCAGCTCTTGAACCAAAATGAATAAAATTACAAAAAAAAAAAAGCAATAACAATGAGATGGTTTTGTGGAGAGATATATTTAAATACGTCTGTGATCCACAGCTTGGGGCTTTATCTAGCCAATCTTTCCTTTTTTGCTGGTATGTGTCTGCTGCCATCTGCCACCTCCTTCTTTTAAATGAGACAAGTGTGATACTCAGAGATAGGCAGACCTGTTAGCACGTCTCTGTCCTTAATAGTTAGATTATACATATGCAAAATACAGACAATAGATGCTATTTAAAATACAAAAGAAACACTTGCTCAGATCTTCCCTGCAAGGTGGAGCAGGGGTATGGAAGGGCTAATCAGCACTGACTCAGCAGCATTCCCAGGGGAGGAAGGGAGATTAAATGTCTTGAAAATCCTCCTAATCACCCTTTCTGATGGTCACAAAGGGTTCTTTTGATGGAGCTAAGAACTCGGGAACTTTCCATTTTAATTGCCAGTCTTTAGATGGCACCTTTTTCGATCTCCTGCCTTTGGTTCTGCTTTTATTTCCTTTTAAAGTATTAAAAGCTTTTAAATGTAGCTGTTATTTCAGTTTAACCTTTTAAGAGAAAACTGATTCAGTACAGCAAATATGAATATAGATTCAGAATTATTTTAGAGACTTGCTATTTCCTGGTAGCCTCCACTTTTGTACCTGGGAAGGAATATGCAGATGCTGGAAGCAGGGAAGGATGGTGCATCCTCACACAGTCACGGGGACATTTTAAAGAATTATATTCTTGCAGCACATGCAGACTGTGAAATAGCAGCAGCTGTTTTATGTTCTTGGTGTGAACAAGGAACCTGTGTGCCTAGGGAATTTATTTCATAGATGCCATCACAGCTTTTGGCTCTTCTGACAAAGCCTTCAGGGAATTCTACAAATCTTATCGCAGCTGGGAGCCAGGGAGGCTGCCTGTGTTTGCCAGCATTGTCACCCATTCCTGGGAGAATTGTCTGTGCCTTAAAAGGATGGATTCCTGTGCTGTAGCATGTCTATAGGGTTTTTTGCACCTCAGACTGCATCTCTGTGTGTATGATAAATACAATGGAATGCAGCTAAGGATCTTCTACGTGTTTGCAGGGGACTAAGCTGAACCTGTTGTGCAAAGAACCAGGTTTGAGTAGGATAGACAGGTCGATAGAGCCAGGTTTAGAGCCTGTGTGGTGAGTACATGCCCCAGGGCAGTACCTGTGGTGCCATGTTCTTTTCCATTTGCAGTCTCCCTGAATTTCCAGCAGTCCATCACACTTGTCACATCACATACTGCAGGTTTCACTTGGTTGCAGACTTACTATGCATACTGATTTCTCGGTGCATTGCTAACCCTTTCCATCTCCCCCCACAGCGAGTTTCTCTATGCCTTCAGCAGCAAACCCAAGATCCCTCGCACTCCTGAACCTCAGAATACCAGTCCTGGAAAGGAAAAAGTCCCAGCCATTACCTCCCAGTGCTCTCGGTCTGGACCCAAACAAACAAGCCTTCCCAGCTCCTCAGGATCATCCACAAGTGGCAAACGGAGTAAGTGGAAAAAGACATAATTCTCTTTGTCAGTTCTTGGGGTGAGGAAGGAGGGGGCACTGTAGTAGCTCTCCAGGAATGAAGTCGTAGGCTACAAACATGCCAGGAGTATATGACATTGTACTTATCATCTGCAGGATGTACAACCACGTAATTGTATCCTGCTGAACACTGGTCCTATTTCCAGGCTGTCATGTGAGCAGTTAAGAGACATGCTTTTTCCTGTCTCTGTGTGGAGAAAAGTGCCCCAAATTATCAGAATTTGATGGGGAAGCCTCTAGTCTCAGACTTTCTCCAGATGTCATCAGACCATTTCCTTTCCTTTAGACATGTGTTCATTCTGTTGTGCGACTTGTTTAATGTTCTTGAATTTGGATTCCTGGGTGTGTCTACACACTGCAATTCAATGTAGACCAGGTGTCAGGCAGTTCAAGAAGATGGGCTCAGGACAGCCAAGCATGGTGTGCTTCTTGTGGCAGTCAGGCTGCTGGGAACTTGCATTTAAACACCATACATATATGTGTCATTGCCTAAAGAAGTGTAAGTGGTACTAGGTTGCAGTGGACTCAGAAGAGAGGAGGGTATGGTTCTGAGGTTAGAGGGAAAAGATGGATGCTTGGTTTAAGCCAGGCAACACAAGCCCAGTAAAGTGGAAATGTTGATCTCAAATGCTTGCACAACAGTAAACATGTGTATGGTGTGTAAACTATGGGGATGTTGGGGACAGAGGGGAAAGAAAGATGCATTCTTTAGTAACAAGTTAACGTTTTGTCTGGAGTGTTGATAGGAGCAGCTGAATTGAAATACACCCCTGGGGCCAGCAGCCATGAAAATGCCAGGAGCTGTGTGCTGATGTTCTTATTCCAAACACATCGTGACAAGTTTAGTGATGATTATTTGATCACAGTGGAACATTAGCTCTACTCTTGATCTGTAACTGTTACCTTTAAACACTTCCCAAAGACATGATAGTTTATAATACTTTGTAAATCTTCACAGGAAGTTTGAAGTACATGTATATTATTAGCTCCTCATTATAGGTAGGCAAGGGAACCGAAGTAATCTAGTAAATCAGCAAGAGAGATGGAAAGAGCTTCCCAAGTCTTCTGTGTTGCTCACTCACTGTTTTTCCACACAGTTGTAGGTGCAGGGAGTACAGGTGAGGCAATGGAAGGGAGTGTCCTTGGTGGCTAAGGGAGGTGCTGACCCAGAGAGACTTGCTTGAACAGTCCTGTGCTTAGGTGATAACTGCCAGCTCTTTCAGCTTTATTTCTGCTGCATATGCCCTGTGTTTTACCTCTGACATCTGTGCTTTCTGTTTCCTGTGATCGGGAGCATTGTTCTGCCCTGACTGAATGTGGGGTTAACACCTGAGAGTCTGTCCCTGGTTCCTGTTTCGGGTCGCTTACAAAAGCAGTAGCCCACTGAAAAGAGCAGCTCTGCAGAAGGGAAAAGCTCTGTATGTGTGTGTGTGTACACACAAAAACTCCTCTCCATATTCTAGTTTCTCCAGGGTAGCTTTATGCCCCTGGGTGTGTGTTCTGTGAAAGACATAACATACACGTGTTGCTGCCCTAGGGCTCTAGAGTAAGTTCCTTTTCCAGTGGCACATCTTATTTTGAAGTTACATTCAAGCAGAGCATTCTACATCACTTGGGTTTCTCTGTTGATTCAGGATGTGTAATTTTTAAGTCCAGACTCTTGGGCTTTTATAAGTTTTATTGGATGGTAGTTGTCTTACTTTATATACCTCTTACCTTTGCTGTGTCTGTGCATTCTAAAACAATGTACATCTAATTTTGTGTCTGTTTACCTTATATCCAGAGTTTCTAATGAAGTTTCAGGTAACTCTTTTCTATCATAGCAAGAGACTATGTCCCAGTGGAAGACTGTCTTTAGGTTTTTTGATTTCTTGGCATTGCTGGAGAAATACATTTTTATGGCTGATAGGCATGATGAGAAAAAAATGAGTTTCTGATTGCTCTTAAACTTGATGTGCTCAGTTATTTGAGACACACATTGTTTAGCTTGCTTTTAATTTTTATTATAGGTATATTTTCTGGAAATAAGTTGTTTTTACATAAACCCAGTTGAAATAGCTGGACTGCTCCTCTTAGAGCAGGAGTGTGTGGAATGCCTGAGGAATGCAGAAGAAGCATAGGTACTTAGTGCAGATACAGGCCTGGGGCCAAATTCCTCCCTGAGCTGTAGCCCGCGGCTGTTAGCTGAGCTGCAGAGCTGCACCGTAAAGCAAAGCCGAGCTCCTCCAAATAAAACCAGCCATGCTGGGGTTTTCTGCGGATTCCACTTCCCAGCTGGTGCAGGGATGCCACTGGCTCCTCTGCATGGGCACAACTGAAGCTGTTTGCAGTGTTCCAAGCTCTGTCTAGGGCACAGTAGAGCTAGAGCAGCACAAAAATCTCTACCAGAAGAATGAGGAATTTATTTTTGTCAGGGGTGTGACTGGGCCCTACTGACTCCCTGCTCCTCCACAAGTTCTTCCAGTGTCCCGACAATGCCATAAATGCATTCTGTGTTTTTAAGTTGCAACATCAGTGGTTAAGGTGCCTTTGTGCATGTTTTTTGTGGTGTTTATGTCACTGTACACGTTGAACAAATGTTGCACTCAGGCAGCTCCTGCCCTGTAATAAATCCTGCTTTCAGCTGACAGACCCTTTCTTGCTGTTTTTCTGCAGGCAGACAGTCCAACAGGAAGTGAGAACAGTTCCTTTCCTCGAGAATCACCTGTCCGTTGTTGAAGGACAGAGCCAGCTTCCTGTAATGAAGCTTCACTGATGACCTCCTGAGAAGAGTGAGATTACTGACATTGCACGGTGTACACTTTGCACGGGGATTCAAGAATTATCTGATGGGATGCAGGTGTTGTCATCTCTAAAGCTGGCTAAGACAAGGGCTCCGTTATTACAATTTAAGGTCTGCCTGGAGCAGCCTTGTCTGGAGTGAGATCTCTGTTTGGTCATCAGAGACTGGAGAGAAAGAATTTCATCAACTTGTGGCTGACTTGTGGCAGGTGAAAAACTGGCAGTGCCCACAGCAGCACCCATGCTCAGCTCTGAGGATCTGATCACCACCTTTATCTGCAGCAATTATTTCTATTCTTTCTTCTTATCTTTGGTTTTTTTTGGTTGGTTGGTTGTGTGGGTTTTTTTTCCTTAATTTTGCTCTTTAAAATTTGGGGCATGAATAATATTTTTTTTTTCCATTTGAATGAAGAACTTTTTCTTCATTCATAGGAGAAACCATGAGAATATGAAGCCATTTTCTTTTTACATGTGGCTGTGGACAGTCTTCTTTGGTCTTTGTTGGTTTTTTATGTTCTTCACTTCTGAGCAGTGACTGATTATGTCTTTATGGAGTTGATCTTCAGTGACTATGAAGTGCTGGCTAGGCAAGAGAGATGGGGAAGCCCACTGCTAAATAAAAACACAGCAATTAATTCTCTCAGTGAATTATGAAGCTGGTGCTGATTGTCCTTTCTATCCAAAGTAACAGTGACCAGGAAACACTAAAGTCTTCACTGGGGGTTGACTTTATAGTAACATCCCCTCATGTGATGCAGCTGTTAGGACAACAGCAGCAACTTTTCCAGAAATGCAATTTATCTTGGAACTTGGCTGAGGCAGAAAAGCAGGGAGTCTATTCGCTGTAGGCAGACTTCAAAAGGAAATGCTTCAACAGGTACAAAAAGGGAGAAGGTAAAGTGTTTGTTTGGGAGAAACAAGCAAGTGGAAGACAGCCTGAAAGCTAAAGCAACTCCATGGTGACACCACCTTCCCACAGAGTAAACAGTTTTTACATAAAACCACCAATCATTTCCATAGGGCCAGAAAAAAGCTTTCTGCTTGTGCTGAGACCTTGAATTGTGCCTCTTGGTGTGTGGTGGCAACTGAAGAGCCAAGGCCATTTCCTTGTGTGATGTAGTTGCCATGAGACCCACTGAGATCAGTGATGCTGTGTCAGATGTTTGCAGAAAGGGCTCCCATGCCCAAGGTCAGGTAACACCTTTGGATAATAGATTTTGAATTGAAACCAGGATGTTTTGCAGGAGAAGACATCTGCCAGTTTAAAGTTCAGTTGCATCATGTGGAAGTTGCCATTTGCGGCTTAGTAACTTCAGGGTGTCCACAAGCCTAACACCAAGCAGGCAGAGCATGGGTCTTGCTTTACCTCCCAAACTACGTAGGACATGAAGTGATACGAGACACTTCATAACCCCTGTCACATAGATCTCCATGCTAGACAAAAAAAAAGCACAGAATATCTCTGACTTACACTTAGATTCATACACCTCTCAGAGTTGATAAACACAATTAATGGAAAAATGTCCTCTGGTTCACAAAAAGGCAGTAATGGAAAACAGCCATAAAAACTCACCTAGTGGTTTTCCAGGGTAGGCAGCTTTTCTTTTTCCTCTGAAATGCTGTCTTTTTTCCAGCACGTAATATCAATGGCCAAGTTGTTAGCACTGAAGTGCCAAGCATGTTCATTTGCATGTGTGGGTACCACAGAATGCTTCAGCAGCTTTATTTATTTTACAGCAATGCTGAGTTTCATGTTGGAGCTGATTTTCTAAGGTGCAGAGCAGCTTTTGAAAAATGCAGAGTGTATATATATATATATATATATATATATATAAAAAATATTTTATTTTGTTCTGGGGGGAAACCCCAGAATTAAACACCCCAAAAGCTCACTGGCTTTACCAGTAGTTGAGGTCACAATTGTACTACTCCTTAAAAGTCAGCTGAAGGAGGTGGGTAGGTGCCCTCCAGCAGATCAAAATTAGTGAAAGACAAAATACATCTTGCAGAACTGGACTGAAAGAAACAAGCTGCAGGGTTTGTGCTTCATTTCTTACTCAGGCCTATTGCAATACAGAACTTTGTATGTACATTTTTGCACGTTCAGCTCTTTGATGTTTTGGAGTGTGAGTATCAAAGCTGGAAAGCTGTGAGGCCATTTTTTATATATTGCTTGAGAAACTTCGTTTTCCAAATACTTGAGAGAAACTGTGGGTGATTTTCAAGGCTGACAAAGTAATGTACCTTCTTTTTCTCTGGTTTGTTCACAAAAACCCCCTATGATGCCAGTCAGAAGGTTTTGAAGCTAATGAAAAATGTGGATTCTGCCTTTGTTAGTAGGACACCACTGTTCAGGGTTGAAAGGATAGAGGCCAGTAACACACACATACCAAATTCTGCACCTCACTCTTAAAAGTTAGGTATTTTTTGTATGTGCCATGTAGAGGCTGCTGCTAGATACAACACCACCCTGGTAAATTCATAACAGGAGCAGTGGAAATTGCTAACCTGAATGAGAGGGGTGTCATTGTACTTAAAAGTGGCTGCAATTTTGTTTACAATAAGAAAATACCATTGCTGCATCTAGAAGGATCTGCAGGGGAAGGTTTTTTGGGGTCGAAGTGCTGTGTGATGCCTTTTGGATATAACTTCTAATTTTGTTCATGAACGGTGTCATGAGAGACACAAACTGCATAATCTATGTAAATTTGCACAGAGGGCTCATTCTATACAAGTGCTTTAAAATTATCTGGCAGTGACTGGTTAAAAATGCTTCTAAAGGGACTTTTTTTTCCTTTTTTCTCTCATTCATAGTTTTGTTTGGGGTTTCATGAACCTTTTGAATGTGCATTTGTTTACATTTCACCCTGATTTATTGTAGAAAAATTCTGTCCCCAACAGTTTGTCTCCACTGGGGTTGCAAGCACAGCTCCCTTCTGTTCTGCCTCTGCAGAGGTAGCTTTGTTTTCTCAGAAGTGTTGCAAAGGAGGCACCAACCACTCACTGTTCGTGGTCTCTCATGAGGAGAGCCCAGGCATGTGGGATGCCACCAGTGACATTGGTTTGGTGTCAGAAGTATTATTTGTTGGGAGGATTTAAGTGTGTAGGGGAAGACAAGCAAGGAAGTTCTCTGGAGGAAAAATATTGCTATGATGGGGAGGGACAGTGGTTGTTTGGATTGGCTCTGAGTTGTTTCCTTTTAAAAAAGTTCCAGCGGTCTTTATAAATCATGGTGGAGGTTACAGTGTAGAGATAAAGTGCTGCATTGTGTTCATGCACATCTTTGAGTAGCAGTAGCAGACAAGCAAACAGGCTGTCTTCCTCCCAGGTAGTTAATTACATCCAGAGTTACTGTTTCGCTTGTGACTTGAATTCATCTTTGAGCCAAAACTTCCTGGACCATCCTCACATGTGCTTGCTGTCTGGTTCAATATTGGAAAAAGCCCTTTCCCAGGAGAGGAAATGTTGGAGAGCTGGGAGCAGGAGCACCTTCTTCAGTGAGTGTAATCCAACCAAGGGCTGTGTGAGCCCTGCAGACCCCCTTGGACACACACCTGGCTGTGGTGTGTGGAGGACACAGAGGTGTGGGCATGGCTAGCAAAGAGGATGTAGATGTAGCCTTACAAGCTTCCACTGACCCTGGTGGGAACTAAGCACCAAAATACCTCAGTAACTATGCCTGTTGGCTGCTCCAGGCCATGCTGCGTTTTCCTAACCTCTGCTACTCATATAAATTGTAAAAGGAGTGGGACTCCTGAGGATCTATTGTCAAGTGAGAAACAGCAAGGTGTTTCAAGGCAAACAAAACAGACTTTAAGACCAGACTGGTCTGGCCAAGCTGTATGGGAATCTGCTGCTAAAAGACCAACAAACCAACTTCTGGGTGCAGAACATAGAACATTGTCCTCCTGCCTTGTCAGACCAGTAATTCTTCTAGCCTGGCATCTTGTCAGTGGTTGAGATCTGATGTTTCAAAGCAAGTTTCTTCCCAACTCCAGGCTGCTTTGTGCCCTGCAGTGGAAAGGCATTGTATTCAGGTACAGGATCATAACCCAAATTTCCACTCTTTAAGGATCTGATGCTCTCCAAACAGACTGAGTGGCACACCCCAGGACATCTAATAACTTTCTGGAACATGTCCACCTTTTATTACAAGTTCTCTTAATAGTCCTTCACATATGGTCCAAGTTTCCAAGAAACTAGGGCAGTAATTTATTGTGGTGAAAGTGAAAATGCTTCACACAAATTGTGAGAATTCCAGGTGACACCTTTAAATGTTTTCTCTGTTCTTCAAATATGGGAAATGCTGTTCTGATATGATTTTAAGTCCATGGGTTTGGGGAACTTGTGTTATTTTGGTCAGTCTGAGTGTGGGTGACCTAGAACTGTATTTAATTTTAAAAATGATTTCTTGTATGTTTTTAATTTTAAAAGTCTTTAAAGTAGTATTTAATTGTATTGGTTTTTCTTTTAGTGATGTTGAGAGCTAATAAACAGGACAGATAGGGAGGACAGGTTACCTGGAACAGTAACATTCATCCTGCAGATGTTTACGGTGCTTTATGTATTAGACTGTAGCTGACAGCTGTGCATGCAGAAGGCATCTGAAAATCAAACCACCTAGTGAGGGTTTTTAGGAGGTGAAGACACCTCCCTCTGCTGCTCTCAAGGAAAAAAATCAGCTTTTTTGGATCCAGATTTCATTACAGACACATAGTCCTCCTTCTCTGAAGAGTGAAAAAGTTGAGCTAGCGCAAGGATGGGATGTAAGTGCTGGAAATAGCAGCTCTGTGCCAAGTGATACAGTTCCTCATTTGGGCTGCCATGTGCCGGTCTGACTGCCCTGGCCCTCGTCTGGATCCGGTTGACTGTTGGCAGAGGTTGAATGCTTCCTGAGAACAAATCACCGTATTGTTCAGGTCTGCTCATGCACTGCCTTTTGGGAGCGTGCTTCATGTTGGTAGCAAGAACCAGGACCATTAGCACCAAATGAATTCTTTGTCAGGCAGCATGTCTTGCTGAAATTTTTACCCTTTTCTCCAACTGCTTTCCCCCTGGATTGAATTTGCAGGATCCTAATGGGCTGGCTCCTATTCAGCAGATGACTTGTTTATTTTTTTTTGTTAGTTCGGCAGATCGTGACTTACCATGATTTTCCACAAAACTGGCTCCTTTCTTTTTCCTTTTTCCAAGGGAGCAGCTGGGAACTGAAATGAGGCAGCTCTGAGACTTGAGGAAAACACTTCTGTTTCGATTAAGCCCCTTCCATCCTCAAGCACTGTGGAAACAGGGCTGTTGGAAACAGCCACAATTTCCATCCTGACAAGCTGTACCAAAAACTCCATGCCAGGGAGCTCCTAGTCATGAGCCACCACCTCAGGGACTGATCCACAGGCAAAGTACAATGGCAGCTCTCAAGGTCTCGTCACTCCAGATATGCCACAGCATCCGTTGCTGTCCTGTTTCTGTCCAAACCCAGGAATCAGGACCTTCTGGAGCAGCTGTGCCAGTGCAGCCACACTGCAATTGGAGGCAAATTATGGGTTGTGAACCAGCACGACTGGTCCTGTAGCTCATATTCAACCTCAGTGCTTAAATGACATTGGGACACAAGCGTCTTGGCCCATAACTAAGGCTTTTAGATGCTGCCACAATATGCAGTAACAGCAAGGAGAATTTGGCTTGCTACTCCCAAAACTTAAACATTGGTCTGGTTGAGTTTTCAGCCATACTTAACTGAAGTTTAGTGTCATCTCACTCAAATTCAGGAGAATTGCCCATGTGTTCAAAATGGGAGAGAAATAAATTACTTTTGATTCATTTTCCACATAGATTAAAAACTCTGAGTAGCTAAATGTCTGATTCCTGTGCCATAGTTTAAAATGTCAGAGTGATTTGAGCAGGGGCAAGGAGAGAGCATTGTAGGACTGTCTCTCCAATCCTTGTTATCCTGATGGCTCTGAAGATACAGGTGGTGAGGATACAGGTTTTTCACAAAGTTGTGCTGAGCGTTGCAGGAAGGTGTGGGTCTAAGCAATTGTGAACCTCCACAAATCTTGTTGGAGCTTCCAAGATTCCCAAAACCACCTTTACAGCAACTAAAGCAGAAACCAGTGTCAGCAACTGTGTGTTATTTCCCAAGTCACCCAGAAATGGCAGCAATGGGAATTGTTTTCATCTCAGGTGCCAGCTGGGTGCTTTGTCTCCTGGCTTGTGTTCATGCATGAGGCAGAGACCAAGGCTATTTAACCAAAACTAACCCAAGTGATCCTACAATTTTTTTTTTGTCAGTGGAACCCAATCTAAAAAAAAAAAAAAGAAATATCCTTGCTTTAAGTCTCATTATTTTCATTGCTGGTAAGACAGAAATAAGTCCTTGTTTCCACCCAGTCCATCTTCTGCTGAGCAGCTGTGAGGAGACAGCTAGTTTTCTACAAGCCCTCTGTCCTGGCTGGCATCAGGGGATGTTCTGAGCCTTTGTGGAAAGCTGATTGTCTTGTTCAGGTACCTGAAGGAAGTTTCAGAAGGAATCTCAGCACATACATAAAAATCTGGCCTTTTTTGCCTGCAGCAGTGGCCTCTAAAGAATATCTGTGTCGTTTCCTGTCTCTGCTTCCTTCCCTCGCTTTAACTTTTTTGGTTTTGGGGGGGGGAGGTGCCTTATTTTTTCCTGCAATGGGAATAATTCGATGGGGCTGGATCATGTTCCTGCTTTACAGAGGCAAAGGAGGCTTTGAAAGCTGCTTGTCCCAGGCTGAAGCTCTCTGATAATTGGCTGGATGTTTGTGCTTGCTGGCTGTGCCCCCTTTCCTTTCACCTGTACCACAGCCTCTTTCTGCAGTGCATACCTGATCCCAAAGAGCTCCCAAAGGAGAGCTTTTCTGTCTCTGGTATTATGCAGGAATCTCCTTCCTTTTGTGCTGGGGCTGATTACAATCTCTTATTAGCTTTACCTTTTGGCTTCTGACGCCAGTACTTCATGCAAAATCATTTCCTAATGAGAACAGTTCATGGCAAGCCAGCCAGTGAAGTGTTACGTGCTGAAGGGTGAGACCTCTGTGCTTCATTATATGCCTCTCAAACTATTCCTGGGTGGATGGGAGTGGGGCAGGGCATTGCTAGAGGATCTGGCAGCATTTTGCCTCGACAAAATTTCTCACGACACGGGCTGTTGCGCTGGGCAGAGCAACAGGTCACAGACTGCCTTATCTGCTGTGAAGCTGAGTGTTCCTGCTGCCTGGCATGCTTAGTGGTGTTGTCCACGTGTTTCTTTGAATGACCTTCCTCTGGGCTGTGAGTGTAGTTTGTACCGGGAATACCCTGTCCTTGCTAGAAAATCAGCTCCTGGGGAAATACGTCCTTGCTCAGGCGTGTTGGAGATGCTGGAGGGAGTGTTATCACCAGGACCTTAGTGGTGTGTTGTGGGTTAACCCTGGTGGGCAGCTCAGCTCCACACAGCTGCTGGCTCCCCACTCCCCCCACCCCAGTGGGATGGGGAGAGAAGTGGAAGAGTAAAAGGGAGATAACTTGTGTATTGAGATAAAGACTCAAGACTTTAATAGGTAAAGCAAAAACTGTGTGTGCCAGGAAAGCAAAATAAGGAGTTCATTCACTGCTTCCCACGGGCAGGCAGGTGTTCAGCCATTTCCAGGAAAGCAGGAATGTTTACTTCATCATGCATAACTGTTACTTGGGACAACAGATATAACTCCTTCTTCCCCCAGATTTCTGGGATATCCCTTTGATCAGTTGGGGTCAGCTGTCCCTGCTCTGTCTCCTCCCAGCTTCTTGTGCACCCCATGCCTGCTCACTGGTGGGACAGCGTGAGAAACAGAGACAGCCTTCATGCTGGGTAAGCAATAGCTAAAACGTCCCTGCCTTATCTGCACTGTTTTGGTCCGAAATCCAAAACACAGCACTCTTACCAGCTACTACGGAGAAAATTAACTCTGTCCCAGCCAAAACCAGGGCAGGGTGCAAGAGCATTTGCATGGACGTGGTGAGGCCAGAGGCTCTTCTGAGCCCAGCTGTGCACCAAGGGAGCTGGGGGGTGGCTACAGGGGCTGGTGCAGGGCTGGCACACTGTGCCTGGGCACAGGCCAGTTCCAGAGAGCAGAAACCAGGGTTTCAGTAACACTTGTGAGGGGGAGCTGAGAGGATGTGGCAGACAACTAGGCACCTTTAAACCCCCAGTTGGGGCAGGAGGGAAGGTAACCTGAAAGCCCTGCCGTGATGGGTGTCAGGGATCGGGGGAGTGTGTCTTTGTGCTTCCAGCTGCAAAGGACTCCCGGGAAACCTTTTCCACCAGCGTTTCTTCTCTGTCTTTCCTTTGTGCACTAGGACTGGATCAAAGAGAGCAACACTGCACAGGAAGGTGATGCACCCTTTTCACTAGCTCTGCAAAGGTTCCTGCTACTGCAACAGCTCTTCCAAGTCACGCTGTCACTGCCTGACTGTGCCTGAGCTTTTGCAGACTCTTTTTCAGCCCTAAGGCACAGGTTATCAGCTCTTTAATAATGAAAAGCCTTTCTTCTGTGTCTTGTCATGAGTTGATGCGATAGAGCAGCAACTGCCCCAAGCTGCTCCGTGCCCAGCTTGTCCTGAAACTGAAGGAAGCTAAAAGCTCTGATTTGGTGGTGTAACACTAGATAGGCGAGAAAGCTGTGCTCCACACTGCTTTATGACCTAGTGCCGTTATTATGTATGAATTCTCTCACAGCAGCTCAAATCTGGAGTTTATCCTGCACACCTCGCAATGTATGCAGTGGTTGGTTTCTGTTAGGCTCTTAGCCACGGAGAAGGTCATACGATAGCCTGGGTGCAGTAAGGGTTCGATCAATATGTAATAAAGGTTGTTCTTCACCATGTAAGAATCAGGAATAGAAACTCCATCACCACACCCGCTTTCAGAACTGCTTGAATATCACAAAGAAGTTGGGAAATACCTTTGTGGCTCCGTGCCGGGTAGTTGTCTCAAATGCAAATACACTAGCTTAAAAGTGTCTCCTCCTTTCAACTCCTTCCAGCCTGAGAGAGTTTTGCACCTGCCTCAGGGTAGATAGGGAGATTGCAGGAGACAGCAGGGGAGATGTGGGGCTGCCTCTGAGCCTCGCTGGAGCCAGCAGGCATGGGACGGGGCAGGGGTCTGGGTAGGAGCGCGGCTAAAATGTAGAGTGAGTTTTAGGGATGGGCTGGCTTTAATCCTTATTATTTAATCTGAGGTTCCTGTTTGTTGCTGGTAAGGAGTGACTCTTGTGATCCCTCAGTGTTGTTGTGTGTTCTGGCAGCAGGGTAAAAGGGTTTGTGCAGGGTGAAGGTGCCAGGGTTGCTCTTTGCGTGGGGAGCTGGGGCACCCAGAGCTGCTGTGCTGCCAGACCAGCCTTGCTGTGCTTAGGGGCTGCAGCTGGAGATGGCCTGGAAACTGAAACTCTTAACGTGGTCAGTACTAGTTTACGCTTATTTTCTTTTCCAGACAGAGTTTGAAGCTAGTATTTGAGACCCTGAGGGCTGGAAATAGATTTGGCTTGTCAGGAGAACCGCATGTCTGCCCCACTCGTGTGGCACAGGGGGAAGAGCTCCTACATCCTTGTCTCTGCATAAACTTGGCTCATGCTGTACCTGTTCAGCTAAGAGCTGTCACATGGGATCTGGCTTTTCCTCCACATCCACTGAACATGGAGCCCACATCCTGAGCTGGTCCTGTATCCCATGTGGATCCCAGTCCACTGGAGCAATCCAGAGGCAACTGTCACCTACTCACAAGGCTGAGGCCAGTATCTCCTTCTGCTCCCATTGGTCTTGGGATCAGGCATCCAGCAGCAGAGCCCTGGGCCTGCAGCACTGCCAGCAAAATTATCTTCACTGCTTGCAGAGGGAGAATCAATACATTTCACACCCCAGAAATACAAAGATTATTTTCTCAATAATCTGGGAATGCAGATAATACACATGTGGAGGAAGGGGAGTGGCAGAAAAATGGACACTATGTTTAGGGAGCTTTTGTCACTGGATCCTGCATGGCCAGGCCGGACAGCTCTAACCTGCTCTAACCTGCTCCCTCCTTTGTGCCAAAATAAATTGTCCAAGTAATACCCTGCAAGTGCACTGAAGCAACAGAAACCTGACAGATGCTGCCTGCATAAAACAGTGTGACATGAAACAGTAAGATTGAGGCTGTGAGCAAAAGGGAGAGCTGCCAGTATAATGATCCTCCTGGATGGACAGACGGACAGATGGAGGTACACACACGTTTCTGCCTGTGACCTGTATGAGTTTATGACTAATTTTTTCAGGTAGTTTGGGTATCGTGGCAAACTCAACAGAAAATCCCGGGCCAAAAAGGCAGTGAGAAGCAGGAGATTCTTGTGCAGCCTCGTGCCTGCAGGTTTCCGCTGGGTTTGTGTGCATTCCCGCTGTGTCACCCATGGTAGCGAGAGTTCACCTTTCTCCTTGTGTCCCTTGGGGTGTGCACACCTTGCTGGAGAGGCTCTGACAGCTGAAAAACCCTGGAGTTAGACAGTAGCAGGTGAGTAAGGCACTTTTTGGGCTACACACAAGCCCCACCCTCCCCTGCAACACCAGGCGTGCAACACCCGGGCTCCAGCATGTCACCTCAGGCTGTGAGATACGAGTCCCCAGGGAGGGCCATGTGTCCCCTTGCAGAAGCAGGAGCTGGTGCAGCACAGGGGCTGTTGCTGTCCCGCAGGGAGCGTGCTCCACCCCACTCGCTGGGCATTCCCAGCCCCGAGGAACTCCTGCAAACGGATTTTCTAGCAGCTCCTCTGAGGGAGGAATTTGCAACGTTTCCAGGCAAAGGGGCGGCTTGTGCGGCCGTGCCCATCCCAGGAGCCAGGGAACAGAGCAGCCCCTTCTCTGCCCCCGTCCCCGCAGAGCAGACAGAGCCCTGCTGTTGATCAGAGAAATTTTGGTGAAGGCCGAAGGGAGGGAAAGTCTCCTGGCAGGTTTCCTCTGTCGGAGCCAAGAACGGTCCCGTTAGGAGCTTGTGATCCCTTTTTGTCTTTTCAAATATATCTATTTGTTTTTTCAGCCTGCTGGCTGCTGCTCCCAGGGACCCGGGCTGGGAGGCCGGGCCGCCTGCTCGGGCCTCAACCTGGCTCGGCTCGCTCCGGGAAGGACTTTGGCTTCTGAAAGCCCCTCTCTGAGCAAGGACGCGGATGTCTCCTCTTGGCCAGGAGCCTGTGCCGGCAGCGGGCGCTGGGGGGGGGCTCGGCATGCCGGCCCTGGGAAGACTGGGGCAGTGTTCGGGGCTGGGAGCTGCTGAAAGGGCTCAGTGTGTGCTGAGCGTGAGTCACGGCGGTTGCAGGGCAGCTGGGAGCCGGGGAGCAGCGGCTGCAGGAGGGGCCGGCGCCCCGGGAACAGGCGGCGAAATTAATATCATCGGTGTGGAGAGGAGGCAGAAGGGCCTGAGGAAACAGGGAGTCTGGGAGGTGGAGACAGTTTGAGGGACCCTCACGTCACACCTGGGTGTAGGGGGGTGGTCAGAGATGGGAACAGGGAGTGCCCCGGGTACATCGTTTGACCTGCATGTGGCTCTGGGTGTCAAAAAAAGGCTGGAGAAAGGCTGGGAGAATCCTGGGAAGCTTTGTGGGGTCCTCAAGACAGGGAGCTGCCTTGTGTCACCCTTCAGTGCCCCACGCACTGGCTTGCAGGGCTGCTGCTCCATCTGGCTGGAGCAAAACAGCCCTGGAGTTACCAGTTTTCTTTGGCTGTAACTCGGGCTGGGTTTGGCGACATGCTTCCCAGCCTGGCTGATCCACACCCAGGTGGCTGCCAGGCTGTGCCAGCCCCTTATGCATCTCCCCAGTACCCAGCAATGTCACCTGCTGCGGCAGAACCAGGAGGTGGCTTGTCGTTCTGGTGGGTCAGTGCCAGCCCCTAAAGGGAAAGTGGCCTTCTGGGGACATTCCAGACAGGAGCTCTGCATCTGGGTGCATATGAGATGAGAAGCAGGGAGGGTTTTTGGTTTTGATTGAACACAAGCGTGTCTGGGAGCACCTGGGTCCGTCTCAAAAACAAACAGTCTTGTGCACATGCATGCCAGCACCAGAGAGGTCCCCCATGATGTATCTGAGGGTTAACTGTGTCCCTTTTGTCTTCCAGAGGCATTGTGTGCTCTCACAGGACACCAGCACTTGTGCAAGAGACGACTAGAGGCCCCTTGGGTTTCCAGTTGCCCCTGTCCTTGAGCCCATATCTGCTGGGGACAGCAGGAGGTGGGAACTGGTGCAGAGAAGGTGTGTGCAGAAAGTGCTCCAGTGGTAGCTGATCAGGAGATGTGCTCTAAGTGGGTAAGTTTGGTAATGGGGTTTTAGCTGACTGAACTGCAAAGACATTTCCCTTTAGCACATATAACCACAGCTCAAAAGCACTGGGTCTCACCAGCTGAGCAAATGGGGAGGGTGGCTGATGACCCTGAGCAGCCTGGCCACGTTCCTGTGCCTCCAGACCTGCAGAAAACCACTCCAGAGGCTGGAATAAATTTATCAGATTACTGGCTGCCATCCCAGGGCCAGTTCCTCCACCAGATCTCTGGTTTGTTAATCTGTGGAGCCCCATAGCTGAACCCACAGCCACATGCCAGACATTGGCACCATGAGCTGCTGGTGCCAGGGAGTGTCCCAGCTCCCAAGGATTGATGGGCTTTCCATCCTGCTCTTTCCATACCGTCCAGCTCTCCATTCTTTTCCACCTCCCCCAAACCTTGGGCGGATCTTCAAGGCTTTGGCCCCACAGGAGTGACCTCGTAGGGTGGTGTTTCTCTGTCCTGTTGTCACCAGTGGCAGCAGTAGGATGAAGAAGGAACATGGGGATCATGGCATGATGATACAAATGGGCTGGAAGGACCCATGAGAGCCATCAGTTTGTTCCTCCACCCTGCAGCAGGATCTGATTTCCCACGGTGAGGCAGGGATCAGCCCAGCAGCCGTGTCTGGAGCCTCCCTGGGCCAAGATGCTGGAAGCACCAGAGCTGTGGCAACGCGGCAGAACCGTCAGCGCACCGAACAGCACAGGGCTGTGCCTGAGACCTGCTGTGAATCAGGGAAGGAGCTGGATCCGTGCATTAACTCACTGGCCATCTCAGCCCACAGCATGACTTCACCGTCGGGTGAACATCCCACCATGGCAACCAAACCTCAGGAATGCAGCTGGGTGTGCCGGCTCTCTTCTCCTCTCTGGAGGGCTCTTGCATGGTTGAAATACTCCCAGGCTAGTGAATTGCTGCTGCCACCTCTGCCACCACCTGTGACCTGGGCTGGGGAGCCATGACCATGCAAAGGTCACCGTGCACCAGGTGGGTACCTGCCAGGGGTGGCACTGTGAGTGCTGGGTGCTGCCCTCCCTTCTTGTGCACACAGAAGCAAAGAGCTTTGCCATGGCCTTGATCCAGTAGTCTTGGCCAAGTGGGGGAAATCCCTAGCCATGTGCCCTCTTCTTCTCTGTCTCCATCTCTTGCTGGAGGTGGCCCCACCAGTGGCTGTAGCAGAGCCCAGGGTTTGGCACAGGCAAGGAGCAGCAGCGGAGTGATGATTAACAGCAAGAGGAGCAGCAGGGCCAGGGATGTCTGACTCGCTTCTGCCTCCCTCCTGAAGCAATTTGGCCAAAAAAGGCTAACGTGAGCATTTCTGCATCTGCCAGCCCGGGAGGGGGCCCGGCCAGAGCCTGGGGTCTCAGCAGGCCCACACTGTGCTGGGGCCGTGTGTTTTTCCACTTGGGCTGGAGAGGGGCCGCGGGCAGGCGGCCGCCGGGCTCAGGTGACTCCTGAGCCTCCCTTTCCATCTGACTCATGAGATGTCGTGAGCGCTCCTGCCCGATGGAAAAGAAGCCGCCTTGCAGCTCCTGGGCCCAGGTCCCCTCTGGCAGCAGGACAGGTCCTTCCCTTCCCCTCCCAGAGCCAAGTGCACCAACATCCTCTTCCCCCCTTTCTGGATCTGGGCAGCACAAACATGTCTCCCTTCTCAACCTCATGTTCTCATCCCTCTAGGCTGTCTCCATCCTCATGGACTTGTTTTCTTCAGTGCCTGGATGCCATTCTGCCACGAATTTACAGAAGAAACCCAGACCTCGGGGCTCTCTGTGTGAAGCTGAGTTGAGTGAGTAGAGTGGGGGAAACTGAGGCACACTGGGGTAAGTACTTCTTGTAGGGGCACTCTGGGCTGGGAGACACAAGCCAGAGCCTCTGGGTCACTGTGTCCAACCACAAGGCTGTTCGTATCACGCCGCAGAGGCAGCCCCACCATCCCTCTGCTCCCCCTGTGCCCACTGCCAGAGCTGCAGAATCAGGCTCCCCCTGCTCCTTTGGGAAGGGAAATGTTTTCCCTTTCCCCTCCCTTCCCTGTTCGCCAGTCTGAGTCTGGTTTCCCCCACGCACTGCCGCCAAGCGCCTCTGGAACCACTGGAAAATGCATAAAAGGCCTGGGCAAGGCTGAGGAGGGTTACTCACAATCACAGCTGGATCCAGCTGCTGATTTAAAGCAACAGCACAGCCACACAGGGCTGGGCTCACCAGGAGACCTGGGCATCCCAGGGGCACAAATTCCCTGGGGAAAGGAGGCAGCATTCCTGCTGGGGAAGCTGAAGGGGGGACTTTTTCACTGAGGAAGGTGCAGCCCAAGAAGGCAAACCCTTAGGTGGCCACAGGGGTTTGCTTACCTGGGTTTGCTAAGTGCTTCCTTCTGCCCGGCTCTTTCAAAGGCCAGGGCAGTGCTTCCCTGCTCGTGTCCCACCTGGGGACATGGCTGCAACACCATTGCCTCTGCCAACACTGTGCCACCAGCCTATCCTCTGCCTTTCCCTGAGCCCTTGGCACTCGAGTCTCACCCCATTGTGGCTCCATCATTGTGGCTGTGGGGTCTGTGCCCCTGCCCCCAGGAGCACCATGCTCTCGTGGGGTGGCCCAGAGTTAGATTGGGGCTGCAGAGGACAACAGTGGCTCGGGGACCCCTGAGCAGTGGTTTGGCTTGGCCATTGCCTTGCAAGGCAGCTTCCCTTCCTTCCCTATTTTTGGAAGAAATTATGATAAATCCCAGGGATTTTGATTCCAAGCAGGGCAGCGGGTGTTACTTTGGACTGTGGCTTAAGGTGTTCTGGCAACCTTCTGTGGTCGATGGAGCTGGAGGGAGTGCCCAGCTTTGGGAAGGCAGAAAACCTGCCTCTGCCCAGGAAACAGCACGGCCCTGATCTGGAGAGGTGCTGGGATGGAAATGGCTGCAGGGCCCTGGGGTTAATGTGGGTTATTTTACATAACCCACCCTGTGCTCCGGGTCTGGTTTATGGCCCTGATAACGATGGGCAGGTGGCGGGAGCTCTGTGGGGGTGGCTGTCTTTCCTGGCCTCCCACGTCAGACGGGGGTGGTACATGACGTCTGTCCTAGCTTCCAAGGTAGTGCTATTCACTCAGCAATAAACCAGGGTAATAATTAATCTTAATCACCCGGGGGGCTTTCTTTGTGTAAGGGCTGGGGTGGAGTCAGTGCTGGTCCCTGGTCAGAGCCCGAGCATCCTGTGTGGGAGCAGTGGTGACAGATGAACCTCAAACCTCCTGGGCTTACTCTCTATACGTGCCCGCACAGCCCAAGCACCATCACAAAAGGTGCTTAGAAAACAAATGTGCAAGGAGAAAGGGATGTTCCCTGTCCTGTTGCATCTAGGATGTTGGCCCCAGTGCCTGCAAAGCCCTGATGTGGTATGAATCTGGCTCAGCTAAACAAATAGAGACCCCACCAGGATGCCACAGCCTTGGACCCCCTTCAACCCCAGGATATGTTGCAGGTGAGTGGTTTAACAAAGAAAAACCTAAGAACGTGACCCCCCCGGTGCTGCCAGTTTCAGGTCAGGCTGAGCCCTTGGTCCCACTCCAGGAGCTTGGAGATTTGGGGAAGAGAGGGCTGGTTTGGGTGTCCCTGCAGGTCACAGGGCAACAGGACCTTGGCTTGTGTGGGAAACCCAGCCCGGGGACTGCACTGGCACAAGGGGCTGGGAGGTGTGAGATGCTGGGAGAAGAGATGAGACTTTTTTCTGTACATGTATAATTTGCTGGAATGGAAATAAATCAGAAAACAACACCAAATTAAAAAAATTAAAAATGCTATAGCAAAGAAACCAGGACAGCTTTTACCAGTGAAACAAAACCCAAACCATCAGTGGGAAAACATTGGCTGGGTCAACCTGCCACAAGCTAGTCTTCTGGGATTACATAAACTTCATAAAAAAAGCTCACTTCTTTCTTTGTATGTTGTTTCGTTTGTGTTTTTTTAACATTTTAATTCAGGTCCACTTTGAAATGAAAAGAGGCTTCTTGAAACAAAAAAAGCATTGTGGTTTGCTCTGAGAACATTTCAATGGGTGAATTTGGCATCACCCCAGTCCTCGCCCTTTCTCTTTGCCCCAGAGGATGCCTCGTAGCCCTGTTAGATGCCAGCTCCAAAGCCTGGTGTCCCCACAGGCTGCTCACCCCCGTCTCTGCTGGTGACACAGGGAGAGATGCTCAGGCTGGAGGTGTGTATGTGGCACTGGTACCAACTGTCCCTAAATGGATCCTGGGAGCCAGCGGCCGTGGAGGCGGCTGCTGTCAGGGGGAAGCCAGTGTCACCTCAGCTGTGACTAGGGTGTCACCTAGGAAGGTCTCTGCATTACTTTCCACTTCTGCCTCTCTGTATAATGCAACAAGGTGTGTTATTTCTCACAGATCTCCTGCCAGCTCTCATGGGACCTCAGTGGCTCAGCATTCCTCAAAATGTCACCAGTGTTGCACAAGGTGAAGGAGCTTGGCTTTCTCTTGACAAGGCACTTGCCACCTGAGAGCCCTTCTCCAGACACCCACAGCTCTGCCCACCGGGCTAAACAGGCACATGCTGCCCTCAATTTTCAGTCTAATGGTTTAGACCTAAGAAATAAGGGTGCTGCAGTGAAGGAGGGACAGGGCAACGGATCCAGCCACTTTGCTGAAGGCAGGGGTGGGCAGGGACCTTCTGGTGGCTGGGTTTGCTCGTGGTGAAGTGATGCTGCCCTCAGCTCCAGTGTTGGGTAAATTAAAAAAATGCAGGTTTTTCTTTCGGGTTTTACTCTCAGCAGAGGATTGTGGCTGCTCAGGTAAAACCTGTTCTCAACAGGCACTTTATAGAGGCAAGAAGGTCTGTTTTGACGTGTGTTGGTTTGGGTTTATTATTATTATTATTATTAATGCTTCCGGTTTGGTTTTAGCCTTTCTACCTTCTCAGGGTGGATCTGGAGGGCACGAAAACTTGGGTTTGTCCTATGCTTTTCTATGTAATGATGAAAGAAATGTAAAGAATGCTGCTGCTTCTTAAGATTCAGCCTTGAAATGGGAGCTGGTGGTGCCCAGGGTGCTTATCTCTGTCACTAGTAGCCCTAGACCTGACACTATTTGGGTCTTAGATGAATATCAGAGGCTGGTGGGAGTGGGGTCTGCCTATGCAGTGGGGGTTATCTGAGCCCAAACCCTGCACAACAGCACAGGAGCATCCAGGAAGTCCCCATGCTCACGGACCTGTGGCTTTCCTGCATGGAAGCAGCCATTGGAGAGGCAGGAGCATGGCTGGCAGAGGTCCCTGCCACTGGCTGTCCTGCATGTCCCTTCTGTGCTGGAGCAGAACAGCCCTTGGGCCCTGGGCTTGCTGGCTGGATGTACTGATGTTGGGGGATCCAGGGAGCCCCGGCAGCCCAACACACCCCCACAGCATCTGGGCATCCCTAGCAGCTACAGCAGCCCCTCCAGGGCTGGGTTTGGGTTTTACTCCAGGTCCCCATGGGGGGAATGCTGTCATTCCTGTTACCAGCATGGTTCCAGGGCATGTTGAAAGGAGGAGGCAGTGTTTGTGCTTTTGGAGCTTTGCTGTTTCCATCCCTTAATGCCTGTCCATGAAGGGGTGGCTCTCTAATGGGGGTCCCCCTCCACTGTGAGCTCCTCTTTGCAGAGTGGGGTGAATTCCCAGCACCCACCACCCCTGTACTACAGGGATGAGATGAATCCTCACATCCTGCTCTGGTCAAGCTGCTACTCAGTGTGGGTCTCCATTGTATCCCTGACACCCTTTCTCGGTGCGTCTCACAGCTCTGGTTTTCCTGAGGCCTTGAGTTTAGCAAGTACAGGTTTTTCTATGGGCAGTGGGAACTGACCAAAAAGTGGGGACCTTTGGCTGTGATGAGGTGGCGGGTGCTGCAGAGCTGGCACAGCCTCTTTGGGTAGTGTTTCCTGGGGAGTTTTCACAGCCCCCAGGACAGAGAACTAGGGGGCGTATGGGAAAGTGATAAGCCAAGATAGGTAGAGAGCAGCAGGTCTGGAGAAAGAAATGCAACTTCCCTCCCCAAACTGAGCTGGACTTGGAGGGTCCTTAGAACAGGGTGAAGTGCAGTTTGAGTAGCAGAGATTGTGTGGGTTGCACTACATGTCCAGCTGTAGAACAAAATAGACTTTCCTGGCTCTTTCACAAGTGCAATGTGTCCAGGAGGCTGTGAGAGCTGTGGGAGACCCTGACCCTAAGCACTTGTGCAAAATGCAGAGGGGCTGTGGGCAAAGAGACTGGGATATTTCTGTTGGTCAGGAAAAGAAACATACCAAAGGATTTTCTGCAGGCTTCCCAGCCTGGCTTTGTGGTTGACACAAGCAGCTGGTGGGGTTGGGATGATGACAAAAAGGGAGACATCAGAAATTATAGGGACTGATTTTCATGGCTGAAAAAGACCCTAAACTGAAGTGCTACATTTGAAAGGAAAGGAAGGTCTTAAGTCTCCTTCTCCGTGGGCAATGGGATGTCCCATGCTGAAATGGCTGCAGCAGGGATGCTGGTAGAACACTACTCCAAACCAGGGCTGAATGAAGATTTTGGAAGGACACCTTGCCTGCCTGTGGTGCTGGTAGAAATGTGACCCATGAGACAGATCCTGGCATGTAAGCAAGCAACTTCCTGCTGCAGCAATGCTTCCTCTCAACTGCCTGCACCCCCAGGTGAGTTGTGCGTCCAGGACATGTCTTGGATGTGGGTCTTGGGCAGAATGTGGGTGTCTGCTGAGGATAGAGACCTGGGCAGAATGTTAGTCCCTGACACAGAGTGGATTATGAGATGTGGGTCCTTGGGAAGGTGTGGGTCACAGGAGAGGTGGGGGACAAAGTAGGGGTAGGGTCCTGGGAAGGTGGATGTTCCAAGAGATGTGTGGCTTCATTGTTCCAGGGATCCCAAAACATTTTGTGCGCAGAGGCCAAGTTGGGATCTCAGTGAGAGAGGACTGGGCCCCAGCTCCCTAATGAGATTTATCCCAAAGTGACCTGCCTGTGTTGGGGAGGCAGAAAAGGCCCACATTCCTTTTCCAGAGATCAAATCCAAGTTGCCAAAAGCACCTTTCCTGGTGAACACTTCGATCCCCTTCCCATAACTGGGATCCTTTCCAATTGACAGCAATGGGACAGGGCTGAGGCACCCCAGAGAGCAGCACTGTGCCCGGGGTGCAGAAGAGCCAGCGGGGTGCCGGGGTGGGGTCCTCCCCCGTACTCCCAGATCCCATCAGCAGTGGGGGTGGTCCCCAGCGAGGCATGTGGGATGTCACCCTGAAACCCCTTCCCCTGCCAGCACTGAGGAGGTCACTGCCTGCTGGTGCAGCTGGGGGGACGGAGGGGCAGGGCAAGAGTTAACCTACCTGCTCTGCCATCCCTCTCTTGGCTCCACCTCGGAGAGCGAGGGGAGGGAAAAGGGAAAAAGTAGGGGAAAGAAAAAAAAAAAAAAAGGGAGGAGGAGGAAGAGGGCAGAGAGAAGCGCCCGGACCGCGGGCAGCCCCGGCCAGCAGCGGAGCGGCCGCCCCGTCACACTCCCAGCATGTTCCAGTGGTGAGTGGTCTCCGGGGAACCCCAGCCCAGCTCCTGCCCCTCCCGAGCCCCGGTGTCCCCTGCTGCCCTCCGCTCCCACCGCCCGGCGCCGCCGTCCCGAAGCCTGCGGGGCTGCCAGGTCCCCTTCCCACCGGGTCCCTTCCCAGGGGTCCCCCGCTCCCCTCCCGGTCTCTTCCGAGGAGCTCCCCGGTCCCCATCCCACCGGGTCCTTCCCGAAGAGCTTCCCGGTTCCCATCCCTCCGGATCCCTCCCGAGGGATGCCGCGGGAGTGACTGGCTGGGAAAGGGCGACTGGAGCAGGGAGGCTGCTGATGGGGAAGGGACGAAGCACGGCGTCTGTCCCCTGTGTCCGTCTGTCCCCGGTCTCCCCGCTTCGGCTCAGCAGAGATTCCAGGGGGTTCCTCCCCCACCACCCGCGGGCCGGGGTACCCCGGGGAGAGGTGTCTTAACTTGTCCGTTCCCAGCGCACACTTTTCCGCGTCCCGGGACACCGGAGCTCCGGCCCGGCGGGAGCCGGGACAGGGTCAGCGGGCAGGGGCTGGCGGTGAGTCCCTCCCGGGCTTCCCTTGGGATGCCTTTTCCAGCCAAGGGCTGGCTGGTGTGGTGGGGCGGTGGGGCAGCCAGACCTGCCCCGTGGGTCCCTGTCCCACGGCGGCGACAGCCTGGGGGGCGGGGTGGGGGCAGATGCCCACGAAGAGGGGGAACATTCAGGTTTTCTGCCCTTGCCTCTCCCCCAGCCCTGCAATTACCGCCTAGTAATTAAACCCGACATCTTTCGTAAGAAGGAGACGTGTCCCTGGGACAGCGTGGGACTGGGGACAGCTGTCGTGAGCTGGGGCCCTGCTTGGCGCTTGCACCCAGCCGGCACAGGCAGCTTTTGGAGACACTTGGGTGCTTTTCTGCCCAGCATCTGCTCAAACGGGAGATCCCCTCTCCCAGGCTGTTGGCACCGCCAACAGAAAGAGCTCTGTGCTGCTGGTGCCTCCGCCGGCCCCGGGACTGGGTCTAATTGAGGGGCCAGAAAAATCTAAATAAATAGATAGTCCTGGCCCATCAAAGAGGTTTTCATGCGCATCAAAAGTGGCTGTGTGCCCCTCCGGGGACCGGGGATGGAGAGCCCCAGACTCCTGGGGCCTCGCCTGCCCCGCAGCACGCAAGGGAAGCTGCCCACCTGAAAGGGAAGCTGCCCACCTCGAAGTTGGGCGTTTATATATTCAACCGCCCGGCGTAGCCGGTGGTGGCGTGGCCCTCACAGGGCTGCTTTTGAGCTTTTCCTGGTGGAGAAAAGGGAAGAGGAGGAGCGGGTTGGGACCCTTCCAAAGCGCTCTCGATGACACCGGCGGTTGGGGCAGGAGGTCCGGGTCGGCGCCGGTGGGAGCCCTGCCGGGATGGGCTCGGGTTGCTGCCGTCCTGGGCCCCCCAGCACCGGGTGTCCCAGGTTCTTGTGGTACTGCTTGGACATGCTGAGGGTTGTGCTCCAGAGCCGGGTGCTGGGCTCAGCAGGGTGACCTCTCTGTGATGGCAGCAAACCCGAAGCACCTTCCTCGCCTCCTGTTAAGGGGTGGTTCTTGGGGTCTCCAGAGAGCAGGACCTGGTTTTTGTCCCCTTTAGTACTGCCCAGCTGTGGCTGGGAAGGTTAATGGGGGCAAGTTGCTCCATGTGGTTCCTCTCTTTGTTGGACAGAGCCTGCCAAGGGTGGGACCATCAGTGCCAGCTAGTGCCAGTGGTACCTATGCAAATTTTAAAACATTATGTCAGTAGTTCACTGCCCATGGATTCTGGGGGCCAGCTGGCCATTCTTCAGGCTGAGAACGTTATCATGTGTTGTCCCTGTAGTGGTGGGAAATGCAAAGATGGAATGGGATGGGGTAGGGTGGGATGAGATGGGGTGGGAGCCAGGCTGGAGTGTTGGGATGGAAGTGGTGCAATTTGGGTTACTATACAGGCGTGACCAGGTTTATTTCTGCTGCAGTGCCAGGTATTGATGAGAGGATTTTAACGTGGCTTTGGATGGGCAGGGGTTAAAGTTGCTGCTCTATTGGACCAAAGGGTTTCTAAGAATAAGCTCAGAAGAGCTGTGGGGCCAGGGCTGGAAAGAGTTAAGGAAATGGTGAGATCTAATCAGAACTGCTCCCTCATCAGTCGCAGATGAGTGGCCACATATAAAACTGGACAAGGAATATCTATCCATTTACCCGTAATTACTTATTTCCACGCTCGCTCTCACAGTCCATGCTGGCGATCACAGTTTTCCCACGTAAATGCAAGGCTGAAAAGTTCTTTGTACTTGAGGGTGAAGCTGGAGACAGGAGCTCACGAAAGCTCCTGGTTCCCTTGTTCCCGTTCAGAGGGCTCCTGTGTTTCAGGGTTGCCAGAGTCCCCAAACACAGCGCTGGCCTCTGCCCTGGGGACCCTGAGGGGGACTGGCTTGTCCCACCTAACAGGTGCTTTTGTGCAGCCTGTGCCCCAAAACCCCAGCAGCTTCACAGCAGCACTGATCTCAAATCCAGTCCCCAAAGCCAGGAGAGTTTCAAGGTTGGTTTTGGTTTTTGTTTGTTTGTGATTATTTTTGTTGGTAGTTTGTTTCTTTTTAAATGTTAAATGTTTCAGATTTCTGCCCCGAGCTTGTTCTCAGAACTATGCCAAAATGAAGGTGCCATCTGTCTGGTAGAGATGAACTTGGATCTGTCTGGCTCTTTACAGGAGTGGGAGGCTGAGGGGCTGTCCCCAACAGGTGCCACCTGGGCTGGGACATGCTTCAGTCACCAAGATGATGGGCGCAGGGGAGCTGTGAGACTGGTATCACATCTGTCTCCTTCTGCTCCCCAGCTGAGGTTTCACTGGTGGGCAGGGAACAGGGCTTTAGAGGCTGCCAAACATGTCTCTTCCACATGGGAGCAGCTGGAGTCAGGGCTGCCCTCGGGAAGCTGTTGGGATCCTGGTAGGCACATGGAGACCAGCTGCCACCCCTGTGCCCAGCACTCATTTGTACAGGGAGATAGCCCAAGGCAATTGGAGCAAGCAGGACGGAGGCAGGAGGAAATTGGTGGAGATGTGCCAGCTGTGGAGGGATGCTTGGGCACAACATGGTGCAGATGGGCAGTGGCAGTTCCTCTCCACGGCAGCAGGGTGAGAAACCCACCTTTAACTGTGTGGAAAAGCAGGTTGGAGAGACATTTGGTGCACAAGTAATCTCTGGGCGCAGCTCTCCTGCTGTTGCAAGGACTGCAGGAGGGAAGAGCATGTGAGGTGACCCACAGTTTTTCCCACATGGCTCTTGCCCGTCAAAAGGTGATGGGACACAGATTGTGAGCATCCTATGACCTCTCCAGGACATGCATTAGCAGACAAACCTGTCATAGCTCTCAGTTTCCTCTCCTTAACCACCCTGTCTCTTCCCTTTAGGAGGAAGACCATCTACAAAACTGTGTGCCTTTCCTTCTTGCTGGTGATCACAGTGACAGTGCTGCAACGGGGAATGGCCCCCAGCCAGTTCATGCAGGGACAGCAGCAGAAGGAGCTGCCCCCTCTGGAGCCCCTGAAAACACAGAAGAGAGACAACGCCTTCTCCATCACCAGCACCTTCTGGAAGAGCAAGAAAGAGAAAGGTCCTCTGAAAGAGGAGGAGAGTGTGACAGCAAAGCAAGTGAAATCCTGGGATGTCACCACTACCAACTGCTCAGCCAACCAGAACTTCAGCAAGGTGGACTGGTTCAAAGGGCTGGAGCCCAACTTCCAGCAGTTCCTACTCTATCGGCACTGCCGCTACTTCCCCATGCTGATCAACCACCCCGAGAAGTGCAGCAAGGATGTCTACCTGCTCATCGTGGTCAAGTCTATCATCACACAGCACGACCGCCGTGAGGCCATCCGGAGGACCTGGGGCCAGGAGAAAGAGGTGGATGGCAAGAGGATCAGGACACTGTTCTTGCTGGGCACAGCTTCCAAGGAGGAGGAGAGAGCCAACTATCAGAAACTGCTGGATTATGAGAACCACATCTATGGGGACATCTTGCAGTGGGATTTCCTGGACAGCTTCTTCAACCTCACCCTCAAAGAGGTCCATTTCCTGAAGTGGCTGAACATCTACTGTGATAATGTCCGTTTTATCTTCAAAGGTGATGATGATGTGTTTGTGAGTCCCAGTAACATCTTGGAGTTCCTGGAGGACAAGAAGGAGGGAGAGGACCTCTTTGTGGGGGATGTCCTCTACAAGGCCAAGCCAATCCGGAAGAAGGAGAACAAGTACTACATCCCCAGTGCCCTCTACAACAAAAACAACTACCCGCCCTATGCAGGGGGTGGAGGCTTCATCATGGATGGACCCCTGGCCAAGAGGTTGCACAAGGCCTCGGAGACGCTGGAGCTGTACCCCATTGATGATGTCTTCCTAGGGATGTGCTTGGAGGTCCTTAAAGTATCACCTGTTGGGCACGAGGGCTTCAAAACTTTTGGCATTGTGAAGAACAAGAACAGCAAGATGAACAAGGAGCCGTGTTTTTTCCGGAGTATGTTGGTGGTTCATAAACTGCTGCCTCCAGAGCTGCTCCAAATGTGGGACTTGGTCCATAGTAACTTGACATGCTCAAGAAAACTCAATGTCCTTTAGCTCAGTCTCTCTGGAGAGCTGGGACTGGAAGGGCTGGGACCAGTCCCTGCCCTGGCATGGGGTGAGTCTCTGCTGGTGGCACACAAGTCCTTTGGGGGTAGCTCCCTCCAGGGCAAGGAGGGCAGAGACACTGCACTCTCGGGCAGGGTTTGTGATAGTGTTTGTTCCTGTACTGTAATGTGGTTCACTTATCTCCAGCTGGGTTGGGGGTTGCTGAAAAAGAGAAAAAAAACAACCAACAAATCTAGCACAAAATGGAGAGAGACAGAGAGAGGGCACAGAGAGGTTTGTGCTTTAGGTATCACCTCCACTAGAGTGTGATAAACAGTGGGGTGGGAGGCAGGGAGGGATGTGGCACATGGATTTTTTGGAGATATGGAGGGTCTGGCTGGCCAGGTAAGTCCCTTCAAAGGACCTGAGTGGTTTACAAGTGCATGTACCCCCCCCACGACTCACAAGTGGAGGGGATTTTATTTATCTCAAATTTCTCCTCCATGCAGGTCTTTAGTAACATTGACCCTGAGTGCATTGGGTTCATCCCCACCCAAGTCCTCTCTGTGTCCATACTATGCAGCTGGGGAAAGGGGGGGGTCTGCTCTGATGCTGGACCTCACCAGCTCCGAGCCCCCATTAGGGCTGCAGGGTTTTAGCCAGGTGGTTGGGGGACTGGGGTCTTTGTCCCCGACAGGGGGTCCCAGACGATGGTGGCTCCCAGTGCCAGCCCGGGCTGTGCTTGGCTCCTCAGCCCCTCTCCTGGCCTCGCTGTGCGTGTATTTGGAGGAATGCACCCAGCTGAAATTCCTCAGGGATTTATTCCTTCTGGCAGGAAAGGGATGAGGCAGCTGCTGCTGCCCGCGGCCAGGGAAGCAGCAAAGAAACTTGTTTGGCCTCAGCTGGAGTGGCCCAGGGTCTGGTCACACCCAGGACACCAGCTTGGATGCAGGTGGCCCTGGGACTCATTGCAGGGACACCCTCTCCTTGTAGCAGGGTTGCCCCTGGTGGGGGTAACCTCAGAGGGGGACAACAAACCCCTAAAGACCCCATGCATGACTGCTTTGGGCTCAGCCCGTTTTGCAGCAAGTGTGATGCTCCAGGGCAGGTGGGAGAACATCAGTCCCACCCTAGCACATGGAGCTGGGTCCAAGGAGATGAGGTGAAGGAGGGCTGGTGTTTTGCACCACGTCTGCTCCTCTCAGGGTTGTTGTGGTGTTTATTCTACAGCATGAGGCCAAGGAGCACGACAAGGAGTGGTATCATGAGACATGGCCCTTTTTTCTTTGGGCTGAAAGGGCCACAGGAGCTGTTGGGGGAACCCTGAGCAATCTGCTGTGATGGAAACCCCCCAACGTGGAGAAACATGCGGCCACAGATGCTCTCCAGCCACAGACTGCAAGCGTGAGCAAAGCCACAGGCATGTGCAAAGCCACACGTGTGCACTGGTGCTGGTGTGCCAGCTCCTGGGCACAGGCTCTGCACATACAGGTGTCCCCTTGCTCTGGTTTCGCACGCCCAGATGTCCCCACAAGGGTGGCCACAACATGGCCCCGACCACAGTGAAACGCAAGGCACATGTGCACCCTCTCTCTCTCTCTCTCTCGTGCCAGACATTGAAAGGAAAAAATTTCGACTACCTCAAAGGTCCCCCTGTGCAGTGCCTTTTTTTTTTTTTTCTTTCTTCCCTTTTCTTAACGTGTCTTGGAAATCTGCCCGTTTAATTTACTCTGAGTCTGTATGTCCCCCAGGTTAGAAAACAAACCAAAATAAGGGCATAAACCAGCCAAAAAAAAAAAGGGCACCCTCATGCCAAGCCACACCACTTCTCGGCAAATGCCCCTCGGCTGCTCAGATGAGCTGCAAATTTGAAAAGGAAGAGGCTGTTGCAGCAGCAGCACTGTGAAATGTGACCTGATGCACCCAGCAGCACCAGCACCGTGTCCCTGGGGCAGAGCCCTGAGGGCATGTCCGGTGTCTGATGAGCTTGGGCAGCAAACAACACTCCTTTGCGTTCCCATCCCTTCCCTCCTTCCAATGGGAGAGAGTTCAGAAATCCTTTCCAACATGATACCTCCCTAACTTATGGCAGGTACAGTACATTGGTCTGTGTTTATCCTCCATGCAAGGACAGCTCTCGCTCTCCGTTGCACCATGCATGGCCAGCCAAGGCTGCCTGCAGAAACCTCTCAGTGTTGCTCTTCACCTGGTGGGACCTGTACGGAGAAACATTGTAGATTTGGTGAATATTCTAGTCTCGAAATAAAGGTTAAAAGAAGGAGAAGAAGAAAATAAAACCTCAAGCACTTACCTTGTCTCATTGCTAGGGGGTTTCTGCTCATCAAGAGAGACTGGCTGGTTGGGAAGAAGACCTGGTAATGGGCTACAGTGGCAAAACCTCTGCTTGGAGCAGGTATTCGGGGCTGTGGCTGCCCTGTTCCAGCTTGGCATGGTTTCCCTATGGAGCCCGCTGTGGTGTTTAACAAGGGCCAGCAGAAAGTGTCTCTTCCATGCATTCTTCCAGCTGCATTTCAAAACCAGCTAAACTTCAGATTGGGAGCTCCTCACCCTCCTGGGAAGAGCCACTTGAGCAGGTTTGTAAACACATCTGTTTTGCAAAACACCCTCTCCTTGAGCTGAAGATCACTTACCTGTCTCTTGTCATCCTCTCTGTGGCAGGACCTTGGTCACTGCACAGGATGACACACCCCCTGGCCACAAAGGGATACAGATGCCATAGGTCAGCACTAACCCGAGTAGAGAGCACCATGTCCACAGGGATGTGGCTCACATCAGGTTTGAACCTGGCTGGGAAGAAGGGGACGAGTGCCATGGATGGGCCCATGAGTGTCACCTAATTGTTTGGGCACTGGGGAGTCTCCAGGGCTGGCATTCAGCTCCGTTGCTCTATGTGGTGATGTGGAAAGGCCAGCAGAGGAAACCAGGACATGCTGCACTTGGCAGGACACACCACCTGAAAGCAGGGGCCATCTTACCTGTGGCTCCAAAAATTTCACAGGTGGGGGACTAAAGACAAATGCTGAGCTGACCCACCTGTGGCTGCTCCTGCCCTTTCCCTCTCCAGTGGGACCCAGGACTGTCTCCCACAGCGACCCTCCTCCCCAGGCTACCAGGCTGTGAGGTAACGCTCCAGCCAGGGAACCAGGTTCCCAGCGTGAGACCACATTCCAGTGTGAAAGGGGCTGGGCCCCATGAGGCAGGGATGGGCTCACCTGCAAGCTGAGGTGAGTTATGGCAGGGGTAGAGGGTGGGCAGGACGCTGCAGTCCCCAGATCCCTTTGCTCGGCCTCATACAAGGGGATGGACGGACGGAGGGATGATGGATGGAGGGAGGGATGATGGATGGAGGGAGGGATGATGGATGGAGGGATGATGGATGGAGGGATGATGGATGGAGGGATGATGGAGGGAGGGAGGCACGGATGCCTCTGGGACCTGCGGACCCCGCGGCTCCCGCTGCTGCCCCCTGGTGGCCGCTCCCGCACCGCCCTCCGACCATTTGCTCGGTCGGCGGCTCCAAAATGGCTGATGCTCCGAGGGCTGGAGGAAAGGGGCCGGGGGGATGACATACAGACCCTTCTTCAGGTCTCCAGCTGAAGCAGCAGCACCACCCTCAAGCCACAAGCACTGGTTTGATAAAAGAGATTTTATCCGTAGGGAACCCCTTTTTCTTCCAGGGGCTGTGAGATGGGAATCTACAAGGAGCAAAAAACAGCCAGGTTCAACAAAGTGCTTGGTCCCGTGGGTCACAGCAGTCCCCATGAATGCTACATACCTGGGAAAGAGGGGCTAGAAAATTGCCCCCTGGAAAAGGACCGATACCCAGGTGAATATGAAGCAGCAGTGTGACCAGGTGGCCCAGAGCACCCTGCCATTCTACAACCACATCAGCATTTTGAGGCATTACATGGAAATTTAAAAGTTGCAAGTATTGCTACAATGCACAAGCCAGCACTGAGGACTGTTAAGACTGGCTGGCAGGACCTTTCAGCAGGACACAGTCAGTTGACATTTAAGCCTGCAGGTACCTGTGACCAGGGAGAGCTTCTGCTGACAGCTACACAGCCCTGCAGCCAATACTGCCCCTGTTAAACCAAACAGCTCCCATGGTTTCTGTGCCCCCATGCTTCTGCAGCCACGTGCAGCAGTCACTCAAGAGCAGTGCTGTCCCCTAACACCTGCCACTACAGGACACCAGCCAAGTGCCTGGCTGAAAAAACCTCCCTGCTGCTGAGGGAACCTAGCACCTTCATCCCCACTCTTCACCCTGGCTCAAACCAGGACAACCCTTAATGAGCCTGAGGAACAGCAAAAGACAGGGGTTTGGTCAAGGTAGCAAGTCTGTTACTTACCCCACATATTTGCTTCACACTCACGGATGAGTGAAGAGGAGACAAATTGGAATGAAGCACAAGAGGCAACATCCGTAGGAGCGTGACTGAGCTGCAGGGCCTTGGTACAAGATCCAATTTACTCATGTGTTAAAAAAGTAAAAAGCCATGGGCAAGCATGCAACATTCCATACATCTTCAGTGAAAAAGCAGGGCTGTGGGCACAGGGTTCAACACCTCAGCCATGCTATTCCTCTCCCTTATTCCCTCCTCCAAGCACAGACACATATATTGCTGGGAGCTGCCTCAGGCCAGAGCAAAGCAGGACACCAGCTGACCTTGAAGAGAGAGAAGGCAGCTCAATACAGACTATTTGTCAGAGCCCTGCTTCATTTAGTGGCACAGAAGTAACACGAACCAGTTTAGGTCCTTTAATCTGTCCAAGACAGGGTGCTGAAGCACAAATGATAAAACATTCTGCATTTTTACAGCAAAAATGCTATGGAAGTTTATAGGAAAAAAAATTTGTACATGGGTAAAACATTATAAATTCAAGACAACTCACAGACAAGGGGCAAATTCCCACATCTATCGCTCTTTTTTTTTTTTTTTTTTTAAAAAGTTCTTTGAATAGGCAAGCAGTCAAAATGGCTTGCTCTCTCTGCCTTGAAATGAAAGTTGTGTCTTCCAAGTGGCTCACAGTACTGCTTTGCATCTTGGAATGTCCTCCGAAGGCTCCGCCAAGATAAAAGGAGAATAAAAACCCCCGGAGTCCTTTCAGATAGTCTCAGAGAGCAGAAGGGAAAGGAAAGGGGAAGTTTATTCAAACTTTATCTTCTTCCCTTGTGGCTTGTGATCTCCACCTCCTCCTCTGCCTCCTCGGAAACCACCTCCTCTACCTAGAAAAAAAATTAGTTTAAGAAACAAAGTTATAGGTGTCCCTGGACAGATACCACTGCCCGCCCAACCCCATCCTGCTTCACATCAGGATCTCTGTGGTGGCACCACACTATAATCCCAAGAATGGGTTTGGGTTAGTTTTTGAGCACACCCCCTAAGAACAGCAACATTGGTCTCTCCTTACCTCCAAATCCTCTGCCACCACCTCTGCCTCCAAATCCACCTCTTCCTCCTCGGCCTCCGCCTCTGCCACCACCTCTGCCTCCAAATCCACCACCAAATCCGCCACCACGTTGAAATTCACCCTTTGGTTTGGCAAAATCCAGGATTACTTTGTTTCCATCTATCTCTCCATCCTCCATGGCTTCTTTAGCTGCTTTGGCATCTTCTGGGGAGCTGAAGTCTACAAACCCAAACCTAGGAAATGGTTTAAGAGACAGACAGTCAGACTCCACAAGCTGTAGCACCACCTGCAGGTCCTCAGTAGCAATCCCTCTGGAAACACCAGCCTCAGAGGGATCAGGACCCTGCTACTTGTAGAACAGCAGAGGCTAATGGCAACCCATGGAGCCCCACTTCAAGTCTGCCAGTGCTGAACAGTTAATATTCTTCTCGTGCGAATCCATCGGCTGCCACGGATCTGTTGGCAGGGAGGAGCTCATTGAGAAGTGAGTGTCTGGTGCCCTCTACAGACCCGAAGCTGTAGCGGTGTTCTCTGGCTCCAAGCACCAGCATGAACATTAGGAACAGCCCACACTACGTATGAAAGTGAGGCTTTCTGTAGCAACTGAACTAATCCCAGGTGATGTTGAACATACCCTTTAGATGACCCGGTGTCTCTGTCTGTGACTATTCTAGCACTGATAGAGCCTTCAAATGATTCTCTTAGCGTCTCTTCTGTGGTGTCCTCAGAAAGGCCTCTGACAAACAATGTTTTGCTTTGTTCTGCAGAAAGAGAATACATTCAGAGATCACGATGTCTCAACACAGTAACCATCAGTTTCTTAACATCACATCCAGCTTGCACCACTGGCTCCCAGAACAGCCTGCAGGGCTAAGGGACAAAGCCCTTGAAAATTTGTTCAGGACTGCACTTAGAATCTGATGTCAAAGTATCTCTATCAGCCAGCCTGGTACTGTAAAAAATTTCCACACACACACACACACCCCCCCTCCCATTTTTTAAATTTAAATGAGATGTTTGCATCTCATCAGTAGGGATATTAACCGGACAGACACTGCTGGATCAGCACTTGACTATCTAGAGGACTTCGGCAATAGTTTCATCAGCGTTTCAGATAATCAGTCATCATATCCAGCACACTCACCCATGAAGTCTTTTACACCACAGGCATATTGTCTTTATTTTCAAAGCAGCCCTGAGTTGGCATAAATGGCACACTCCTGCCACAGCTGGCTCAAGATCAAATGGTCTAACATGGAACACTTACGATTAAATCCTCCTCTTGCATTCATGGTCCCTTTCTGCCATGATGGTGAACTGAATTCCAGCCTGATTGTTCTGCCTTCAATCTCTGTGTTGTTATAGGAATTCAATGCCTCTCTGGCATCCTCAGCTGTGGGGAATTCTACAAACGCATACCTATTTGGAGAGGAAGGTATCAGTCAGCCTAGGAGCACAAGGCATCTGTGGGGACAGGTCATTCACAAAGCCAACTCAGGAGTCAGGAGAAAGGCCCAACATACCCTTTAGGCCTGCCCTGGTTGTTCTGTGGCATCTTGATGGAAGAAGCTTTCTTAAACACTTCTTGAAGACTTTCTTCTGAAGCAGCATATGCAAGGTTGTTGACAATTAGGGTCTTTGACTCTCCACCTATGGAAAAAGCACAGTGCTGTTAAGTTTAAGTTTGGAGGAGAGCTCTGCCTTCCTTTAGGTGCATCCTCCTTTCTAGGGTGACAGCAGTTGTTGCTCTCCCCTCACCTCGAGGCTCGAGGCCAAACGCTACACTGCTTTGGTCACCTAGACTAGTTGTCCCCCCCTCTGTCTGAAACAATCAGCAGAGACATAAAACACGTAGGGGACGCAGATTCTGAGTTAGGCAAAAGGTTCTTCCCTGGTATCTTATGGCTTTCCTGCAGTGCTTCAAGTATCATCCCTAGAAAATCTCTGAAACAAGTAAAATTGAATCCTAAATACAATTTGCATGCACATTATTGGTCTGGAAAAGTACCTTTCTGATGTTCTTGATTGCTCTTCTCACCAGTGAAGTCAATGATAATGGTACGACCATTGATCTCTGTGCCCTGCTTCTCCTCCAGAGCTTTATTTGCATCAGCTTCTGTTTTAAATTCAATATAGGCCATCCTACAGCACAGGAAAGAGCATAAGCAAATGCCTTCTTCCAGGAACAACAAGTTAATGGGGAAGAGCAAAGATATGGTGGAAAAAAGCTCAAAAAATTATCATGTTTAGTATACCTAAGGCAGCAGGTCCCTTAAGGCAGCTTAAGTACACAAGCTTATCAAAAGATGCCAGGAGCCTGAGGAACAGCAAAGCCCCAGCAGTCCTCTCAGCTACATACCCTCTGCTGGTGCCCTCCTTGTTCATGACTATCCGCACTTCTGCTGCGTTTTCAAACACATCTCTTATCTCCTCCTCAGTGATGCGGTAGGGCAGGTTCTTCACAAACAGGGTTCTAGCATCTCTCTCTGCAAAGCCAAAAATCCCTTCTTAACAACACTGCCAGTCCAGGGAGAACCAGAGTGAGCTGATCCAGCAGAAAATAAACCACAGTAAGCATTCACATTTTCAGAAGCTGGAAAAGGGAGAAGTCCAACAGCTGCCTAATTAACTGTGGTAATGTAACCATTGTGACACCTAATTAGGCTGTCACTGTATTTCTCTTAAAGGCATCAAGGTATCAACATTTTTTGAAGAGCCACATTTTCTCCTCAGACCCCTCAATATGAAGTTTATTTGGATCATGTTTCTAGATACACTACGTCTACACTTGCCCGTCCATTTACGAGCATTTGAGCTCAGAACAGCTTGATGTGGCTTCAAAGAGCAGAGCAGCTGCCCCCAGTAACACTGCAGCCCTGCTCCAAGGCCTGGGCATGGCGGCTGTTCAGTGATGTGCACAGGTATTCAGAGTTAGAGGCTGTACCTTTCTTATCTTCTTTCATCGTTTCCTTGCTCTTTGCCTTTTCCAGTTTGATTTCACTACCCATTAACTTCTTCCCATTCATTTGGAGAGCTTTATCCAGGTCTTCACCAGATGAGAAGTCTACATAGCCGAATTTCCTGAAAGAAGAGTAACCTTTGTGTTTACCCTGACCTAGCTCTGGCAGCAGAGAACACCAACAGAAACCCAGAAACAGAGAGGTCCCCACTGGTCAAGTTAGAGCATTGATAAAACAAATGCCAACTCGCCCAGAACCAAAACAGAGAACATCAGCTCTGTACTTATGACAGTTCTCCCTTTAGGGAGCTCTGTATGAAAAAGCAGCAAGCCAAGCAAATACAACCCCCTTATCAGCGCTGTGCCCAGCAAGCAACATGCAGGAGCCTGAAGGGAACCCACAAAAGCACAGTTGCATCTCTCTGAAAAAAGTACTGCCAATTAAAAGAAATAAGCAGCAAAATCCTACTGTTGAACTCACTTGGAAGAACCAATTCTGACATCTAAGACCTCAATATTCTTCTTCCCAAAGAATTCTCTGATGCCAGTCTTCAGTTCTTCATACTCCTTGGTGGGGACTAAATTTCCCACAAAGAGGGAGAAAGCTGACATGGGCCCTTTCACTGAAAAGATAATAAGAGGTTTTTTTTAAAGGCTATTAAAAGAACTGGAAACCAGACTCCAGGCAGCTTTAGCACATCAGTTTTAGCTCAAAAGTTACATCATACTTCAGTATTAAGTCCCTTAGAATCATCATTTGTGCTGGAAAAAAATCCCACTGAGCATCCTGCCCCTTATGTGCCTTCCCCAACAGTCCAACAAGAGTCCATCAGACAAGCACCATTTGATGATCCCACAACCACCTACCCTCTGTTTTCTTTTTCTTGGCCTCCGGAGCACTTTTATTGGCCATTTCTTTCTTCCTCTTTCCAGGTGCTTCCTTGACAGGCTCTGTGATAAAAAATAAACAGCAGCACTGTAATAGAAGTACAAAACTACTTTACTATGCTGGGTTGATAGAGAAGCATTAACCTTGACAGCAACCACATGCAAGATGTTCTGCTCAGACATCTTCTGTTATTGGAGAGTTATGGTCTCAAAAAAATCTAAACTTACTTTCATCCTCACTGTCCTCCTCAGCATCCTCTTCATCCTCCTCCTCCTCTTCATCCTCATCATCCTCCTCACCCTCTTCAACTTCCTCATCTTCAGATTCTGCCTTGGCTTTCACTGGTGCAGCCTTTGCTGGAGTAGCCTTCTTCACCTGAACAGGCGTTGTGTCCATGGCTTCATCTTCAGACTCTGAAACAAGATGAGCACAACATTTCAGACACATTGAAGATTAAGCCCCTTTTGAGACTAAGAAAAGTAAAACAGTGTTCTTCACTAATCTGAGTTTACATGTCCTTAGAAAAAGAGATTAATAAAATTATAGTGTTTATAAACAAGCTGCTTCTGCCTCAACTTTTACTGGATTAAAACCCAGTATCTTAAGCCCAAGAGAAAATTAAGTTTTACTAGCCATAAGGAAGTCTCACATACCATCATCTTCCTCTTCATCATCATCCTCCTCATCATCATCCTCCTCTTCTTCAGACTCTTGCTTTGCTACCACAACTGCAGGCTTTTTGGCTGGTAAAGCCACAGGCTTTTTGGCTGCAGGCTTCACAGGCATTGGTGGTTCATCCTCCTCATCTGCAACAACAGCACAGCAGATGTTCACCCACACCACTCAGCCTTCAACTTCACTAGTAAAGTACTGTTCCCACAAGATTTTTGCAAAGTTCAGGAAAGAAAGATCAGGAAACTAGAAGATGCTTGATGTGTTGCGTGTACTGCAGCTGCAGTCCCAAGTTCTCCTCCAGCCATGACTGATTCCCCACCTCTCCTTCCTCACGACCTTTAATGAATGAATCCCCCTCTGCAGACTCTTAAACCACACTAGACTTTCAATTCCAAAGCTATTCAAACTCATCGACTTGACTAGACCAGCCTGAAACACCTTCTATAAGGATGAACACATATTTCAAAAGTAACTTACCAGAATCATCCTCTTCATCATCATCCTCCTCCTCATCATCATCATCTTCATCATCATCTTCATCCTCCTCCTCACTTTCTTCCTTCTTGGCGTTCTTTCCATTCTTTGCTCCTTTGGTGAGGACAGCAGCCTTTTTAGGTGATGGAACAACAGCTTTCTTAGCTGGAGTAGCCACAGGCTTCTTGGCAGGGGTAACTGCCTTTTTTGCAGGAGTGGCGACCTTCTTTGCAGGGGTAGCTGCCTTCTTGGCTGGTGTAACTGCAACTTTCTGTTTCTTCTGAGGGATCATCTGAAATACACATCAGTGTAAGATTCTTACCTGGCCCTTTAAACTACTAGTACTTCAGTGTCAGACTAATATTTAGCAACTGCAACCTCGAGCAGATCCTTCTGTCATACTTATTTCCTGCTGAATGACCGTAACTCTCTCTTCTGTTGAATTAATAAAGTTTACAATCTGATTTTCCCTGCTTTTAACAGGCTGCTTATGAACGTTAAAGCATCTCCTAATTCTCTGGTCCTGAAGCAAGACCAGTGACCTCCAGCAGCCTGAAAGTTTTAGTCTTTTGTATTACTTGCAATACATTACTTATTGCTGATGCTCTACTGGAGTAATGAATCACCCACATGCTCATCAGTACTAGGAACAGCTTTGGGATCAAAACAGCCCTTCCAAGGGCTGAAGTACAGACTTAGCCATTATTCCCCACACTGCTTTCCTCTGAGGAAAGCCAGTTTGTTCATTCCCCACACTGACAGATGCCAAGTGTTCATTCATGCCCATTCTCTCTCTGCCCCCCAACCCTTTTATAACATGTTCATACTTTCGACTTCATTCCCAGCCCGGTCACCTCTTCTCCGCTGCTTTCCTCTAGCTCAGAAGACTCTTCTTCCTCGCTTTCCTCGAACTTTTTGGGGGGAGGAACCATTTTTTTCTGTTTGATTTGATTCTTGGGAGCCTGGAAAAGAGAGAACCAGCTTGTGAGGTGGCGGCTCCGGGGCACAAGTGTCCCCAGCACGTGGCCGCCCCAGCGCGGCGGCCGGACGGGGCCTTCGGGTCCCGGAGATGGGGGGGGGGGGGGAAGGGGTGTCCCGGTCCCGGTGGGTGGGGGGTTCCGGTCCCGGACGAGGGGGTTGGGTCCCGGTCCCGGAGGGGGGGGGGTCCCGGTCCCGGTGTGGGGGGGGTTCCCGGTCCCGGAGGGGGGAGTTGGGTCCCGGTCCCGGAGGGGGGAGTTGGGTCCCGGTCCCGGAGGGGGGGGCTCCCGGTCCCGGTGTGGGGGGGTGCTGCCCCCCGGGCTGTCAGGGGGGCCCCGCGCGCCCCCACGTGCTCGCCCCCCCCCGCCGCACCACGTGGCCGCGCGCCGCCGTAGCCCCGCCCCCTCTCCCGGGCCGCGCGCGCTCGCTCGCACGCGGCGCGCCCCGAAATCCCGGCCCCGTCCTTCCCCCCCCCCCCCCCCCGCCCCCGAGCCCCCCGCCCCGCACACCGAGACCCCCGCTCCCCGCCAGCACGACGGGATCGGGACGGGCCCCGCGCGGCTCCCGCGGCCCCGCCCCGCGCCGCCATCTTCGCAGGGAGGGCGGGGAGGCCTAGACAGCCCCGCGCGGCCCGAGGGCATGGTGGCGGGAAGGCGGCCCGCATCGCCCCCGGTGACCCCCTCCTCCCCCCCCCATCGCCCCCCGCCCGCCCCAGCGCGGCGGCTGCCGCCCGCTCCCCGCCCGCTCCCCGCCGCGCGGCCCCGCCCGCCGCGCTCACCTTGCTGATCTTCACCATGATGGCGGCGGACGGCCCAGGGGCGGCGGCCCGGCTGCCTCAGGAGCGGGGTGGGCCGTGCGGCGGGGCAGGCGCGGAGCGGGCCGCGGGCGGGCGGGAGCGGCGGGCGGGAGCGGCGGGACGCGCCGGGCACCGAGCGGGGACTGACCCGAAAGAGCGAGCGCGGCCCCTCCCGCGGCCTTGCCTAGCCCCGCGCCGCGCCCCGCCCCCGCCGCCCCCGCCGCGGCCAATCGCCGCGCTCGCTGCGCCCGCCGGCCAATCACCGCCCCCGCCCCTCGAGCGCCTCCGCCAATCGGCGGCGCGCTGCCGGCAACCAACGGGAGAGCGCGTTACAGCCGGAGGCGGGACTGAGGCTGTGCGGGGGGGGGGGGGGGGGGCGCGCTGCCCTCCCGGCAGGAGTTGTGCTCAGCCAATCAGAGCGCAGCAGCACGGCGCCTGCGCGCGGATTGGGCGGTGGGGCTCGGGGGGGGGGCGTGGCCGGGGCCGCGGGAGAGCACGTGGCCGTCGGCGGGACACGTGGGGGAGCCGGGCCTGGGCTGGGGGGGTCCCGGGATCCCGGGGCTGGGGGGCTCGGGGGGCGGTCCGGAAGTTCCGGGGCCGGGCGGGGGTCTAGAGGTCCCAGGGCTGGCGGGGGGGGGAGGTCCGGCAGTCCCGGGGCCGGAAGGAGGGTCCGGGGTCCCAGCAACGGCGCCGGGAGGGGCGTCCCGGGGCCGGGAGGGGCATCCGGGGGTCGAGGGGCCGCGGGGCAGATCCGGGGGTCCCAGGGCCGGTAGCCAGCCTGGCCGCCGCCCGCTTCCCAGGATATGCAGCAGGAACTCGGCCCCGGGGGTGGATCTCGGCCTGAGGGGGCTTCTGCCTTTTCCTTTGCCGTGGCAGAGGGACGGGGCTGCAGGATCCCCAGCACTGCCTTTGCCACCTTCCATCTGCTGCCCGACTCGGGTGGTTCTGAGCCCTCCTTGGGCAGGTTGGAGCATCCCCGGGAGCGGGTCGCTGTGCAGCTGCTGAGGCTGCGGTTGGCACAGGAGGACTCGGCAGCTGCCGCCCTGCTGGGGAGAAGCGGCCCAGTGCTGGAGAGAAAAATGTGCCTGCGCTTGCCTGCTGAATGCTTTGGACATCATTCGTTGAAAGAAGACATCAGCTTTCTTCCTGGGGAGTTTTAGCCCAGTGGCTATAAAGTCAGGGCAGGAATGGCCCCAAGGCAGAACGTGACACCCCTGGTTAACTTGCCTGCCTGCTGGCAGGGCTGAGGGCTGCCTTGCCCCCCTGCCTCATACGGTGCTCCCCAAGGACCTTCATAGCTACCTTACATCCCCTCCCACTTCAAACTGGCTGTCCAGTTAGCTCTGGGGGGCTCCTGATTCGGTCGTGGGTGACTGTAGCTGCTTACCCTTCCAGGTCTGCTTGTCCCCAGAGGAAGCAGTGACACGGACCCAGGGTGGCCCGTGGGAATGCAGGGTGATGGAGAGGGAGTCTTGGCAGGAGTTTTTTAACTGTCTGGAGCAAGAGCTGATTGCACCCTCCTCACCATCCCGGCACAAACAAAATCCCACATTATTGTTGCTGGCAGAGCTCTGCTGCCAGTGCTGGGGCTGGCCTTGGTTCCTCTCCATGCTGTGGAAGGGCTGGTTTGCCATGGGAAAGGAACAGCTGTTCCTTCAGCCAGGGGCAGTTTTGGCAGCAGGACCTTACATGTGTCTAATAACATAGTGCCAGTGGTGGGATCAGCAGAGGGTTGGGCTGGCAGCTGGCCTGTCTTGGTTCCCAGCCCTGGCAGGGGACATCTCAGCATGGCCTGTGCTCCATCTCTTCTCCAGCAGTCTGCTTGCTGCTGGCAGGTTGTCCTCGGTGCTGGCCCCTCAGGTTGCAGCAGGACCCCTGTGTGGAGAAGTGAGAACTGGTGCTGTGCTATCACATGCACTGTGTTAATCCAGGCACTGCTGAGCAGGTCAGGGTATGTCCCAACCCTGTCAGCTGCTGCTGTGGCCCAGGATGCCACAGGGTTCAGGAAAGCAGCTGGAGCACCACTGGCATTTAGGTTGGACTGTTCCCCATAACCCACCTGTGGTCAGGACCTCCAAGCAGCCATAGCAGTGGGTAGGAGGATGCAGGAGCAGCAGCAAGGCCAGCCTTTTCCCGGGGATACACAACATTCCAAGGCTGTCCCAGAGAGCCCTGCTCCTGTGCAGGCACCACCAGAAATTTCACAGCCAAGGGAGATCCACAGGGCACCATCTGTGAGAAGAAATTTGGCCACAAGGTGGGTTTAACAGCTCTATTTGTGGAGTAAATGTATTTTAGGTGCTTTCACGGCTGTCTCTTGTAGCATGACTGCAGCTTGGGAGCGCTGACCTAATTCCACAGCTAGAGGGAATTTAGCTGGTTTAATGGAGAGCCCGGGAGGGATTTGCCAAGGATTCCCAGTTTCTGGAAGAAAGAGACTCGTCCCCTGAGCTTCCCCCCAGTCTGGCAGAGCTGGGGACACCTTCCCTGGCTGCCGGTGCCCCATGGCCAGCCAGGCAAGATGGGGGGGACACCCCCACGGGGGCTGTAGCTGGGGTGTGTCCCCGGACCTGCTCAGCCTGTGCCTGGTCACGGCTGCGTGTTTCCACTAGATGGTGACAAAAGGCTGCAACGCCGGTCCCGAGCGGGACCCGCGGGGCTCCCCGGCCTCCCAGAAACACCCCCCGTGAGTGCAGCTGAGCAGGACATCCCACCCTGCCTGCTGCTTCTGTCCCAGGAGACCTGGGGACATGGACGGGAGGGTCAGAGACGAGCCCTGCATTTGATACCCACCAGATAGGTGCAGCAGCCAAGCACAGTCGGGACAGGAAATGTTTTACCTGTGGCTTGGGAAAAACTGCCAGGGACCTCCAACCAAACACCCCATGGGTACTCAGGGAGGGGGGACACAAGCTAGGAAAACCAGCTGTGCCCTCAAGTTCCCTGGCCCCTGCTACAGGGTCCAAACAGTGGCCTGGTGTGGGTATGACACAGCAAAGGTGACAGTGAAAAATGGCAAATTTACCCATCCCAGATCTAGGCACTGCTTAACACCTCTTAGGCATCCCCCTGTCCCACCAGTGAAGCCCCTGCCATTCGCTGCCAGCCAGAGCCACTGCAGTGGGTACCACAGAGCAGCTGATGGGTAGAACCCAGCAGGGCCAGGCACACAGAATCACAAAATGTTAAGGGCTGGAAGGGACCTCTGGAGATCATCTAGTCCAAACCCCCTGCTAGAGTAGGATCCCTGAGAGCAGATCACACAGGAACATGTCCGGACGGGTTTTGAATGTTTCTAGGGATGGAGACTCCCTGAACAGCCTGTTCCAGTGCTCTGTTACCCTCAGAGTAAAGAATTATTTTCTCATATTCAGGTTAAATCTCCTGTGTACCAGTTTGTAACCATTACGCCTTGTTCTGTCACTGAAACTTGGCCTCTCTTCCCAACCACACAGGTCACTTCACATACCTGATAAGTGGAGAAAACTTTTCCCAGGCCCTTATTAATGCAAGGCATCAAATTAGATGAGTCTGTGTGGTACCCTAATTACATATTTCCTTCATTACTCACCTGGCTGTGCCAAGAGGAGAGCCCTTGAGAATGTTGACAGTAAAGTGGGTGCAGGGCTTGCTGTGACAAACAGATTTCATTTGAGTGGCCACACACCAGCCCAGGTCCTGTGCCTTGAAATGGGCAGTTGGGACACAGTGAGCTGCAGGGCTGGAAGTCAATGATGCCTGGCAGAGCATGGGGCTTCTTCTCTGAGGAGCATCCTTTTTGAGATGGGATGCTGCAGGGATTGGCATGGTCCCCTGGAGCCAGGCACACCCCTCCTTGCTCCAGCCGATGATGGGCGATAACTCAGCACATCCCTCTGGGATAAGGCTGTGCCATTCCCTGGGGAAAAGCCCTGCTGACACACAGGGTGTTTCGTACGTGCAGCATTTGGTCTCCCCATGACCTCCAAGTATTCCTTGAAATGGTCATTCCTGGTATCCTGCAGAGAAAAAGGGCTTCTCCATTTCCAGAAGATGATGGTACCCCCTGAGATGTCCCTTCTGGCTGCTTGCTTCCTCTCCCTAACCCCCCTTGCCTGGGGCTGGCAGCAGGACCTTGCTGCCTGAGATCTGCCCAGAGCCTCCGAGGCAGGCAGGGTTCCCCTGTGGCTCTGCTCAGCAGAAAGAACAAGTACAGCCCTGGAAAAAATGGTGCCAGGGAGAGAAGTGAGACTGAAACAAAGAGGGCTTGCATTAGGTGTGAGATAAAGATGAGAAATCAGGCTAAGGAGATGTGGAGCAATTCAGGAGGCAAGAGTGGAGCCCAGGAGTGCCCTCCTCTCCCCATCAGGATGGAGAAAGTTGGTGAGATGGGAACCAGGAAGTATTTTGAAGCAATACATGCAAATGCCTTTATAACCCATGGGGAAGTCAACCTGGGGAAGAGTTAGAGGTGAACCCAGTTCAGCAATCCCAGGCTAGCAGCCAGTGCACGTCACCACCCCAGCAACTGCACATCCCTGAACTGCCCTGCTGAGCTTGGGAAGGCTCTGCAGGACTGCTGTGGGGACAGCCCAGAGGGGGAAGTTCCTCTTGGCACAAGGCATTTCTGTGCATCCTATTCATCTCCAGAGCCAGGCACCAGGGAATGGGATCCAGACAAGCACCAGGTCTCTGGGGATGACTCAGGAGTTGAGTAAAAATTCAGCAGACTGCTCATGGCTCAGCACAGCTGCCCCATGGCACAGGCCCATGGTGCATGACACGTGGTTTTGCCTCCACTCACTCACATTTTACCTGCTGGAAGTTCCCTCTGCTCTCAGGCTCGTGTTGGGCTATTTCCATTTCACAGCAGCTCCTGGGCATGGGGCCAGTAGAAGGCAGACACTCTGCCTGGAACAAACCCATCCAGGGAAATGTTATTCTCTTTTTTTTTCCATCCTCAAACAAATAACAAGAACAACAAAAGAAGAATCTTTGTTGTGTCCAAACTGGAAAAAGTAGGAGCCTTTCTCCACACCCCACTCCCATTTTTGTGTCTGGGTGCAGCAGTGAGCTCAGCCCTGCCTCGGGAGCTGCTCCCACTGCTCAGCAAAGGCAGCGAGCACTGTGGCACCATCACCCAGGGCTTCCCCATATCCTTACCTCTAAAGCCAGGAGAGAGCTAAACGACAGTGGGAAGAGCAACCACACAACACGCTGTTGCTCCCAGGGCCTCCCTTGTAGACCCCCCTCTCCCCCAAGTCCCCAGTATGACATCCCAGCCTCTGCTAGGCGAGCCAACAGGTCCTCGCCATCACAGGCAAGCCCAAACTGCCTTCAGAAACAGGAGCTGGTGCCAGTGGAAAGTGTGCTGGGTGGCTTCTCAGTGAGAAATTATCTGTCCTTTCCCCAGGGAGCTGCCATTCTGTGTTGTTCCAGCAAAAGTTGCCCACCAAGCCCCATCCATAAGGTCTGAAAAGCTCCTGCCAGCAGCAGGGACCAGCCACCCTGAGGACTTTTGTGTTGCATCAGGAGGTCAAGCCACGAGCTGAGCTTTTTGGAAAAGGTCATTTGACACTTGACTGTGCCTGCAAAGCTCAGGTGACCCAGGCTGGCATCAAGCTGTACAGACCACCCAAGAGCCTGGGGAAGGTCAGAGCTCAGGAGCCACCAGCAGGGTGCCAGGGATGCTGAGCCCATCCAGCTTTCACCTTCCACCTGCCCCAACCTCTGCAGCAAGCTCCATCTAAAGGACATTAAAACTAAGGGCTGAAAGTGCTTCCCCATCCTGGGCAACTCTCAGGCTGTTTGTGCCTCATCCCAGCAGCACATTGGGTTGTGTCACTTACCAGCTCTTGCTTCAGAAAGTCCCACTGGCAGGGTGTGAGTTAAACCCACTGCTTTCAAACTTTCTACAACCATAGTTAAAAATAAGACTAGGAGTAGTAATTTCCCCCACTGTCAGTGTTCTCAGACCCAAAACCTGGTCCTGAGCAGCCTGGTGGTGTCTCATTAATCCAAGTGAGCGTGTGATAACGACGCCTGCATCTGGGGAGGGAGGCGAGAACATGTCTTTTTGGGGAAAAGTCCTCTGGTTCCTGTCCCTTACAAGCCATCAGCTCATCTCCCTGTGCATGGGGGAGGAAGCTTAAAGCAGACTGAAAATTACACTGCTCCTCTCCTGCTTGGTTTTAATTGCAGAGCAAAGAAAGAAGCCCATCGATTCATCCCACTGGGTAATTAAATGCTTAATGCTATTGACTATAAAGACATTATGTTTCAGCAGCCCAACACTAATGCATTAATAATTGCTTATATCACGGCAAGGAAGGGACAGGAGCTGCTCCTGGGGCACATAAGAGTTACGTGGGATGGGAGCTGGCACTGAAAAACCTGAGGACCTGAATTAGTGCCATGGTGAGCTGCAGGAGTGAGAGGTTCTCCCAGGGAGCTTGAGGCCAGGGAAGGGCTTGAAGGACCATGGAGGGGGCAGGTGGCCCCTGCCCCAGGGAAGCCCCCTCCAGCCAAACAATGGATGGATCTGGACTCTGAGCACCAGTGCTGCCCTGGGCACAGCTCTGGGATGTTGTCAGCTGTGGGATCTGGAAGATAAATCTGAGCAGAGAAACATTTTAAAGCAAGCCATGATACAAGTGTGGGCAGGGTCTGCCCACCCCCTGCCAGGTGCTGCATTTCCAATAATTAGCTCACTGCTTTAGCATGTATGTTATGCAGATGATGTGAAGCACAGGGCAGACCCTGCACACAGCTTGGGATTAACCACAGCAAGATGTGGCCAAGCAGGCTCTGCTCTGAGCTGGAGAGGGCAATTTACTCATTGGGAAAGGCAGTGCCAGCCCTGGGAAGATGGCATGCTGGTGGGCACCGTGCACTCCCCGAGGGGTCTCGCCTGGCAAAGGATGGAGCTTGTCATGGTGGCTGCACAACATCCCACCTGCAGGGACTTTCAGAACAGGAGGCCCGTGCCCAGCAGGAGGGATAAGGCCCATTAGAAGGTGGAGGAATGAAGAACCCTCAGCAGTCTGGGGAGAAGGGACCCTTCTCCAGACCACCCTCTGCTGAGATTTTTCCCGCCTCCCCATGGCCCTCCAGCAGCTCCCCCCTTTCAAGGGACAGAGCAGCCGTGGCCCAAAAAGCCATCAGAGGCACAACTTCCATCCAAGCTCTCTAATCTACATCAGCCACCCCCTGCCCAAGGATAAGAGGAGACAGCACAGCTCTTCCTGGCCTCCAGCATGAAGACCAAAAGCACTTGCAATTTTCTCTGAGCAAATAGAAGTGCAGATCATGCTGTCAAAGCTTTATTTGATTTGTTTCTCTGATGGCTCTGCACCTTTTGCCTTCATTATTTTCTCTGTCCCACACCATAGTCCAATAATACAGCATCTGTCCAATAAAAGGTCCATTAATATAATTTATAAGTAGGTGGCACTTTCTGCCTTGCCCAGGAGAACTGGCTCCCTGGATACCCTGTTGCTTGGAAAAAGTATGTTTTAACATTATTCTGAGTGAGATAAGTAACATCTGAGCACTGTTTATTGCCTGATTTATCTTTGTGAAGTTACATTTCTGTTAAAGATTTGATTCACAGCTTGAAATCCAGCCTTTTTAACTCTATTTCTGTAAAGACTTTTGCAAAAAAAATAAGGCTGGAAAGAAAGAGAAGGGAAGATACCTTCCTACAGCTCCCAGAGATGAGCAAGAAGGTGCTTCCAGATCTTTGGGAATGACCAAAGGGGGACACTGAGCCAATGGAGGAGCAGCTGGTACTCCAGTCTCCCACCTCACCAGGTGGGGCAGTCCTGACTGGGTGAGCTGCTGCATTTCCTCTAGAAGAATCTCTCTGAGCCTGAGATTAAGCCTAAATACATCCCTGTGTTGGTGCATACGTGTGTATAAAAGCCCCTCTAAGGGTTTGTTGGGATATTAGGAGCAAAACATGTTCCCTGAAGATGCTGTGAGGGTGAGTGAAGCTCATGGCTGTTGCTGGGTCTCTGCACCCCTTTGCTCTGGGGCTTCAGGACATGCCTGAACAGCCACAGGCAGAGCTCGGGTCAGTGCTGCAGTGCTCATCACTCTGCACCCTTTTTTGGTGCAGAACAAATCATGACCCCTATGGGTGCTGATCCAGCAACCTCCTAGCCATGAGCCTTGGAGCCTCATGCCTGAACTTGCTGAAATCTGTTGGGGCTCTGGCACCTTTGGGCCGAGGAGCACCCAAACTGGTTCCACCACCTCGCTGGGGCTCCTCCTGTACCCACATCCTCACCCTAGCTCAGGGCATCTCTCCCAGGGAAACTGAGCTGCTCTGCACAAGGGGCTTCCCACCACAGGGCCAGCATCACCCAGACCTTGAAGTCAATAAAACACACCCAGCATATGATTCACAGCCGGGGAGGGGGCAAACCCACCTGTGGAAGGAGATCATGCTGGGAGAAAGATCCAGAAGGTAAAGGGGAAATTTCAGGGAAAGCCCAAATGTCTCCAGCCACAGTGATGCCCATTTAAATGGGTTTTCTTTGGCCTTTGGTTTTGAATCAGCTCTGTCACGTTGCAGGTGAAGGCTGCTTGCACACAGAGAGACTGGCCTGAGCCCTCCTGCACAGGGGGCAGTGGCGACGCAGGGGTTAATGTGGAGCCTGGTCTTGCCATTCATCTCCTGCCAAAGCCTTTGCCAAAATACACACTGGGGCTAATGAAATGATCCTGTGGATCTGCTGAGCCCCAGCAAGGGCAGAGGAGATGAGAGCGTCCCAGGTCCCTGCCCCTGGAAAATCAGCAAAAGGAAAACCTTGATGGGCCTGCAGGAGCACTGAGCTGCACTTACCATTAGTGCAGGATTTGTGCAGTGCTGGGTGGCCTAAACCTTCACCCTCTGTTTAACACTGGAGGGTGCAAAAAACACGAAGTGGGGAGAGTCCTGCTTTGCTCACTCATATTCAATCCTCTCTCTCTGCCCTGGTGTCTTGTATTTGCGCAAAATCAGGATCTATTTGTCTGCTTCTGCTTCTGCCCTCACTCCCCCCTGTGGAAGGAGGATCCTCCTCCTGAGGCTGGAGTGAAGGCAGCCAAGCTAGGAGGTCTGGAGGGGATGGCAGTGATGCAAGGTCTCACTGCTGACCCCAGCCTCTCCCAACCCACATGTGAAGAATATAGTATTACAAGTTTCAGCCAAAGGCCCTGCTTAGCTCTGGAGTTGTTACACCAGGGTCATGTTAAATTCTGGGGGCAGCAAAGCAGGGCAGGAGCTGGGAGGAACAGCAAGTGGAAGTAGAGACCTCTCAAAGACTGGAGCTCCCAGCAAGGGAAGAGATGCTCACAGATACGACCCATCAGACCAAGCTCAGCTCCAAGGATGGGTGGTTTCCTACTGCAACCTGCAACAGGGTTAAACTCCATTAGGTCTCCTAGTTACATCTGCACAGGGACAATCAGCAGAGACACAAATCCTCCTTCTAGGAGGAAAAACTTCTAAATGCTTCAATTGCCATGCTCACCCACCCTGACTGGCTGCAAACAGGTGCTTTTCAGTCCCATTATCACAATTTATTGTGTTTTCTTTCTTTCAGCTTTTTACTGCCATATATTTAACTCAACCATCCCCCACACAGTCAGTAGAAATCACTCTCACCTACCTCCCTTCTTGCATGGCAGGGGACCGAAGAAGTCCTCACCCAGTCCTTGTCCTGCAGGGCTCCTGGCTCATGCAGATGATGCTTTTGCACCTCACTTGCTGCTGTTGTGTTTCAGGCTCCTGCCAGATGGAATTACTGCCTGCAAGCTGGGAGTGCTGCAGAAAGACAGAAGCGAAACCCAGCTCAAGCCATTTGCTTTTCCATCTGTGCCAGGCAGTTGCTGAAATCAGCCCCACCAAAGAGGTTTGGAACTGAGGCCAGGATGAGTTTGGACAACTGAAGAGCTGGAGGGAGATGTGGATCTCCCTTTAACCAGAACAGAAATCACCTGACAACAGCAGGAGGAGCAAAGAGCTCTTAAACAGAAGGGCCCAGACCCTGGTGTGAATACAATACAGTACCTGGGAGAAGGCAGCTTGAGCCTGGTTAACAGGCTCCCTGGGTAGCTGTGGGCTGGAGGTGTGAGAGAGAAGAAAAGGGCAGGCAGCACCAATCTCCTCCCCTGGTCCTCATTCATACAGCTGTGAGGCTTGATGGTCTCCTAAATTATTATGACTTTATTGTCATTAACTTGATTTCTTTCTGGTGACAACAGCAGTGAATTGGTCCCAGCTGTTCTAAGTATGGGCTGAGAAATTAAAAGGCATTAAACCAAACCATGTGCTGGAGAGGCTGGTGTGCAGGGGAGGGGGTGCCTTAGGTCAGTGATAACTCCAAGACTGCAGTAATGGGTGTAATAGGAGATGCCAGGGGGGTATTGGTGTCCAGGTCTTATGTTCTGCCTGCAGGCAGGATACTGAAAAGCAGGTGCCTGCCATGGTGGGTTCTGGCCAGGAAGGGGACACCTGTGTATTCTGAGGCCACTGCCATGGGAAAGGACACATGGAAACTGATGGACTGTGGGTTCCAGCCCAGCCAAGTGAGACAGGCAGCCTGTAGTGATGTGTTTTGGGGTGAAAGTTGCCTGGAAGCAACTTGGACCAATAAGCCAAAAACCTGTCCTGAGGAAAACAGGACCTTGTCCCCCACTTGCCACAAACCTGCAGCCTCCCTGGGATTTCCCCTCCCAGGAGCATCCCCTGGTCAGACCCTGCCTGGGGGTGAGGGAGGGCAGTGCTGCTGAGCTGCTTTCTGAGCCTACACAGACAAGTGCCAGGCAGCAAAGAGTTTTTATCAGCTATCCCTGCAGAGGTCAGGCACAGGACCTGAGGAAAACCAGATTTAATTTATATGTCTTTATTTTCTGCTGCCTGTTGGCACTCCTGTGCCTGCAGGCACCTGCCAGGGCATGGAGAGGAGCTTGCTTGGGGAAGCTGCTCCATCCTGTCTCTGCCAAATACCTGCTGGGGACTTATGTCCTCCCTTCCTGGCAGCCCCAGGCTGATTGCTGTGGGAAATACAGCTTTTGGCCTGGCTTTTATCCTCAGGGCCAGTTGGGACTGTCCTATGCATGAATCGAGCTCTGTGGGTGGGAGAGGATGCCTCACACTTGGTGTCAGCATCATTAATGTGCGATGGTCATTAAAACAAGACAGTCTTTTTACCTGCCCAGGAAAGATAACGAGAAAGATGCTTTTAGACTCCAGATGCCTCTCAGACAGTTTTCTCTAGTGTGCCACATTAAAGAGTCCTGAACAGTGAGGACAAACTGGCCCTGGCTGCCATGATAAGCACAAAGAGCAATAAAACCCTGTAATTAAAGTCTGCTGCTGTAGTGACGTGGCAGCAGAGGCAGCTGGGGTCTAGCCCTGAGCACAGGTCCATGTTTTGGGTTTTACTTGTTTTCATTTCAAACTCATTTTGGAGGGGGTCCACTCAGGTACTGCTGGGTGCTTTGAGTGCCAGGAGGGAGGGGAAGATGCTGTCTGGACACAGTTGAGTGCAGGAACAAGGACTGTCACTCCCTGACTCTGTAACACAGACTGGGTTCTTAACAGAAGCAAATACCCTCAAAAACACATCTGAAGAGGAGCTGACCTTACAGAAATGCACCCAATCCATGGGGAGGCATTTCCCCTCGAGGGACTCCACCACCACCCTTTGGAAACTTGTGTTCATGTTTCACTGGTCCTAAACATACATAAAACTAGATAAAAGTTAGCTTTATCCAGTCTGGGCATCCCAGCCCTCCTCTTCATGCTGGAATTTGTTCCAGCCCTATGAGGACAGGAGAGCTGATGGCTTCTCATTCTCCATCTCCCAGAGGGGTCCAGGCAGACCCCTGGGACATCTTTACAGAGCACCATAAGCACAATTGTGTGGGCTGTGGGGAAGCCCTTTGCAGACTGTTGTCCTCCAGGTCAGTCTCAGGGTCCTCCACTTGCACTCCACAAGCCCCAGGAACCTGCTCAGGAATGATGCTCAGGGATGATATGGGGTCCTTGTGCTGAGCCTGATCCCCCAGCCCCACTGGCAATGGCAGCAGTCCCTGCTTGCCTCAGAGCTCTGCCATCCAGCCAGCTTTAATCCACTTATTGCTGTGCTAATTATGCATCACTTTCATTCCTTTACCAAAGTGTCCCCATGAACCAAATTAAGCATCACACAGGCTCCTCTGACATCAATTCTGCCATCTTTAGCAACCACACACCGTGATGGGAGAAGACGTGGGCTAACCAGACAGTCTGTCTCTTCTAACCCATTGTGGGGGTTTCACCCTGCCCCAGATGATGCTGGTGAAGGTGCCTGATGGATTTAAGGGGCCACTTTGCCCCAGAAATTGTCCCTGCCTGTTGCTGCTAGGCTGTGGGGCAGGGCACTGTGCATCACACCTCTGTCCTTCCCACCACCCTGCTGTGAGGACAGTGGGATTTCAGGCAGGGAGGTGGTGAAATAACACACAGACCTTCGCTTCTTGGAGATGCCCTTTGCCCATCCAGTCCCAGTGTGTCCCTTCCCTGGTGCCCAGGTACCCTAAGATGGGGAGAGATGGGGCATGGGGAGCCCATCCCTTCCCTGTACATGGCCCAGGCCCTCCAGGGCTGTTGGGCTTGCTGTGATGTGGGGAAGACTGTCCCCAGGGCAGGTGACAGTCACACTGCACTGCAGCTGAGCCAGCCCAAGCATTCAGGCTGAGTGACTCCACCCAGACCCCTGGCTGGGCTGTGCTGCCTGTGCTGCCTCTTTCCAGCCTCTCCTTCCCTTCCCTGCAGCGTGTGGCTGCATGGAAAGCTGCTTCCTATGTGACTCCTGGCTCTTTGGGAAGCTGGGGGGGAAGATGGGCTTCCTTCTGCATGGGGCTAAACAGTGAGCTCGTGGGTGTCTCTGAGGAGCAGAACCAAAGCCTGAACATAGTTTTCTTGCTGTCTGTTCGTCCTCCTGCCCTGTCAGTCTGTAGGCACTAGGTGTTTGCTTTTCACCACCACAACCATCCTGAAGCAAGAGGAACAATTGAAATATTGTTCAAAAAGCAGACTAAATCAGTGCCGAGCTCAAACCCAGCACATCCCTGTGGATTCCTGACTTTTCCTGCTTCTCTGCTCCCCTCACAAAGGCTGGGATCTCAGTGGGAAAGGCTGCCCTTCTACATCCATGGCTAAGCAGCCTGAATCCACCCCATAGTCCAGCCCCTGCCAGGACCCCTCACTCCCAGACACAGGAGGGCTTTGCCAAATTCACACTGGATGAGCTTTCCCCATAGCATGGCTGTGCAAGGGGAGCAAAAAACAACCCTTCCCTAGGTTCATTGAATAGAGGCAGCAAAAAATCCACTGGCACCCTCTGGGGCCATCTATCATGGCTCCAAATACACAAGGCAATTGCTGTAGAACTTGAGTTTGGCCCTGTAAAGGAAAAAAAAAATACCCCATGCCTGTTGCACAAAAAAAAAGCCTTACAAGGCTGGGGCAGCCTCATAGATGGATTGCTTTTTAATCCCCGAAGCTGTGGTGATAAATCTTTTTATTGGAAGCTCCAGAGATACTGTGTCACTCAGGGCGTGCAGCAGCTTTAGGGGAAAACAGCTCCCTGAGCTGCTGAGAGAGAGGGAGTCTCCTGGGAGCAGGGATGGAGGTGATGGAGTAGGGATGGGTGCTGGTGTGGGGGTGCTGAGCAGGCATGGGGGGCAGGGGGGTTCTCCCAGGGCCAGGAGGTGGTTGTTAGACAGGAACACTGCCATAAATCTGGGAGGACAGATGGACAATTATTGGGGAATGTTTCTTCAGAAACAAAGCCTTTGGAGAGGAGATGGTGTCATGGAGCCCAACGTGGCCACGTGCTCCACATTGCAGGGACAGAGAGGTGCTTCTCCCAGCTCCAAGCAAAGACCCGGAGCAATGACACCCGCAACCCCCCAGCTCCCAGCCCCACAATGTCCCTGTGCTCTGTCCCCTCCTGCCTCCCTCAGGTCCTCAAAGTATCATTTAGTTGGTGAAAACTCCCAGGCAGTGTCTTGGGATCCTCCTTCCCCCATGGCCATCCTGAAGCACAGGTCAATCCCCCTAGCCAGTTACAGGGGTGGGAATAGTGGGAGCAACCTGCCCCATCCCTGGCTTCTGCTGCCTCCCCCTGCCCCACAGGGCTCTTTGTCCTATATCACTCCCCCTTGGTGGGAATAATCCCTCTAATTTATACCAGGAGGGTGGCAGGGGATGAGGCCAACCCCAAGGGTGCAGGGCAGTGGGGAGCATCATCCATGGGGCAGACAAGCCCTGTAATTCCTTTCCTGGGGGCTGCAAGTTGTGAATGAGTGATTTAGGTGATTTAAAGAACCACTTTTGACATTGTCAAAAGTCATTTTAACATGGTGTGGTAAAAGTGCAACTTAACCAAAGTTTGATGGCAAGGTTCACTCTATTACTGTTCAGCCCAATCGTTTGAACAATGATTCAAAACTATCAAAACTACAAATTAAAGTTACTGAAAATCAAAGTTGCCAAGGCAAAATCAAAGTGCAGCCGTCACACTCCACCCCATGACTACAGTCAATCCACTTTATTGACTCCCAGAGTGATAATAGAGTCACCTCTTGTCTCTATGTCATAAACACGTGGCATATTGCGGATCAGTGGTCAGAGACCAATTATTTGATAAGTAGTTTAGTTTAAGTGTCATGATTAATGCCAGTTATATATATCTATAGATACATTTCACATACAGTTGTTTGTATAAGTTTTTGTGTAAGATTGTCAGAATTTGTTTCATCTTTTGCCTGACTTTGATATACAGAATGATTATAAGCAATAAACACAATAAGGTCAAAACTAACAAAACTACAATCAGATGCTGCGTCAGATTCCAAATTCCAGTTGCTCTTGGTGACCATCCAAAAAGAGTTCCCACCCATGATGTTCTGCATCCTTCCTCACTCTTTCTAGGACTACAAAGGTGTATCTTCTCTGCATGGACATGGATGGTTGTCAGAGTTCTTGTTACTTCAAATTAGGTTTAGCAATTGATTCAGACCATTGTGTTGCAACAGTTTTCATACCGATGTGAGACTCCTTCCAGTAGGGGTAGGTAATACATCTGATGTATTGTATAGTTAGATTGTAGCAATTGGTGGGTTGCCACAGCAACTGAACTGTTAAAGTCTCATCCTTTGGTTATTTAACTTCATCTGCAATTTGTGTCAAGTACACACACCATTTCCAGACCATAAGTTTTTTGTGCAACTCCTTCTGGGGTGGGAAGTCCCATTCAAGATTGCTTCCAGCAAATTAAATGGTCTACTGGTTTGCACAAGCTGTCCCTGGTGCATTTCCTCAACTTGTTTTACTGCTCAGACTAAGGATGAAAGTCCCTTTTCCCATTTGGAGTGTTTCAGTTCTGTAACTTAAATGCAGTCCAGCTGAATAAAGGTCTTTTTTGACCATCAGAGCCAGTTTGGAACAGGTTACAGCAAGTGCCACGTTCAGCAAACCCCCATTTGGCTGTAACAGGATCCTGATGATGTACTGGTCCCAGTGACTGATAGGTTTTTGATTCTTCAATCAGAGCTTTTATCACATCCTTATGTTCTGATTTCCACTCCCAGGGTTTGCCCTTATGTAAAAGTGAGTATAATGGATGAGAAATGACAGAAAATCCAGGTATGTTTTCTCCAGTCTCCTAATGTTCCCAAGAACTGTTGTAATGATTTCCTAGATGGGGGTATATGCAGGTGCTTGACTTTTCTTGAGGTATCTGGAGGAATCACTGCACTACCCACAGTCCACCAAGTACCCAGGAACTTTCCTTGGTTCCTGGCACTTCTCAGGTGGGATCTCAACTTCTTCTGCATGCAGTGCTTGCCAGGCTGCTGCTGCTGCTTCTCCCACCTTTTCAGGGGAAGTCTCTCTGATTAGGATATCATCTATACGTTGGTACAGTTTCACATCTTGAGGAAGAGAGACTGTAAAAGTCGGGCACGAGCATCATGAGCAATCGTGGGTGAATGTTTATAGCCCCACGGGAGTCTGTTAGAGGCTCGTTGCACACCTTCCTCAGTAGAAGCAAGTTTCTCCTTACCCTGAGAGGAGGATAAAGAACCTTAAAGAACATACCTTTCACATTGAGCACGGCCATCCACAGGTGTGGGGCTGCCTGTAGCCTGGTGTTGAAGCTGCAATATTGGGCACTGCCACCATTAGCAGGGCCGTGTTGCCTTCAAGCGCCGTTGCTGAGTTGTTAGACACCATCTCCTGTCCCACTTTCAGACTGGCCAGACCAGTGAATTGTACAGGGAGTGGGTTCAGCAAACAACGTGCCATTTTTCCAAGCCTGCTATTACCTCAGAAATCCTCTTTGGTGCCACAGCAGAAATCAGGTATCGTGGCACAAGCGATTTTTTACTCAGGAAGCGCAGGGGCTGCACAGAGCACAGGCAGGGCAGCCTCCCTGCTCCTCTGCTGGTGGGGTCAGTGCCTGAGCCAAAGGGCCACACACTGCTTGCTGTCTGGCAGGCACCAGCTTTGTTAGGCCAAGACACCAAACCCCAAAATATTTTCGTGGCTCTTTTTAATTGCAAAGTGAGTAGAGGACATGCTCTGCTCACCCGGGAGCCATAAATTAACTTCCATTGTTTGGCAAATTTCCCTGTTTACTCCAGTGAATTTAACTCTCTGCTGACTGGGTCACATACTCAGCTTCTTGGCATCCTGTCACGCCACTACAGAAATTTGTGCTCCCCTATCTATTAGAATTTTCACCAAGTGTCAGTGAGGACCAGCTGGAATCAGAATGTTTCTGCTTTAGTGATCAGTCTGGACTCATCTTCAGAGAAATCTGAGGGGAAAAAGGGCTCATCATTGCTCCCATCATAGTTATCAGAATCACCTCAAATATCACTACCCAAATCCTCTGGGGACACTATTGGTTTCCTAATTTACATGGGGTTAGAAGAATGCCAGGCCTGCATGAGCATCATGTCTATTTTTTCTTCCAGCTTTTATTTTTCCTCCTTTTGTTCCTGTAACTGTTCCTGCAGCTGTTTGATTTTCAAAGACAGTATTAATACAGCTGCCTTTCTGCCTTCTGTTTCTTCCTGCAGGTCCTGTTCCCTTTTATTGTTATTCTTCCTATCCCGATAAGCAGCTTCTAAACAGGCACCTAACATATTGCAAATAATTCCTTTCCCTTTTCCATCCTTTATATGCCCTTTGATCATCGTTACCTGTTCTTCCACAGCTTCCCAATCATGTCAAGTATCATGAGCCCCTTCTTCTGAAAATTTGGGACTCAGATTTACTCTGTTTCCACAAATAATCAGTGATACTACTTGCCAACCTGCCAATTAGACTAATATGTCACAAATGAGGGATTTAGATCACTTAAAGAACCATTGTCAGAGGTATCAGCAAAAGCGGTTTTCATATGAAGTTTTAAAATTGCAACTTAAGAAAGTTTGATGGCAAATTTTACTCTATTACTGTACGACATGATCATTTGAACAATGGTTCAAAACTACCCACACACAAATCAAAGTTACCAAAAATCAAAGTTACCCAGACAAAGTTACCATAAGTACAAGGTTGTGCACGATACCGGTCACTTACCAAAGATCTGCTGTTGGTGAAAGGTCTCTTGGCCTCGAGGAGCAACCCAAGAGGTGTCCCTGCTCAAGGGGTGATCACCACTGTGCAGCCAGGCTGCCGTGCAGGGAGAGCTCAGAGATTCCTTCAGGCTGCCATTTATGGAGAAAGTGGCTGGCTCATAGTCACATTACATGTGATGGGAAAGGCACACATGATACCCACAACTTTCTTTGTTCCTTGATAAACGACTCTTGGAAAAGTTCATGTATTAATTGCATGATCAGTGTCCCAAGCTCACATGCATTGATGCTTACTGTGTCACTTGGCCCCTTTGTGGGTTTCAGAGAACAGATTGGAACAAGATGAGTTCTTGGCCCAGTTATGGCTCAGTCCTCCACCTCCTCCACAAGGCTGGATGAAGGCAGAGTCAGTGCGTCACCCTTCTGTCTGCCCTGAAATCCACTCCAGCTGTTCTGAGCCCCAGAACCCCCAAAAAAATCCCTGAGGACACACACACTGTCCTCTGGCAGTGGCCAAGGAGCTTGAGCTGCAGCAGCCACAGCTGGACCCTCACACAGCCCAGCTGCTCACAAGCAGGGGGACACAGCAACTGTCACTGCATAATAAAATGATATCACCTGCCTATTAAAAAAACATTCCCCTTAAATTTGTGGCTGGGGAAGCAGCCAGGTGAAGCCAGATGAAGCAATAATGACCATGAAGGAGGCATCAGTCGTGTCCACCTGTACACCAGTGACAAGGGGCCCCATACATCTGCTAGAGTGTTGTCCCCTGCTAAGACAATCAGTGATGAGAGCTGGAGAGGGAAGGAAATAGAGGGATCCTGATGGTCTTGTCCATGATGACATCATCTAGAGAGAGGCTGTGAGCAGATGGCAGGACCCTGAAGTGAAAGTTACTGCAGCCCCATGCCCACCCTCACCCAGAGCACACAGCAGGACCTCACCAAGGGATTTGCCCACAGCAGACCCTGCTTTGGGGGTGGGGGTCCAGCCACACTGCTCCTGAGCCAGGAACCAGATTGATGGGGACAGAAGGGAGTTTCAAAGCCCCAAATTGTGTCCTTTCTTGGTCTCTAGCCTGGCCACAGCCCTGTGTGGTGTGCTTGGGGAGCAGCAGCAATGCCCCTGCCAGTGCTCTGCCTGGGGCTTGCTCCTCCAGTATTTCTGCTCAGGTCCCCGGGCAAGATCTGCTGGCACATCCATCCTGCCCAGAGGCATGGCCATGGGATGCTGAGCAAGGGGAGCTTCCCTGGGTCTGGGGAAACCATGCAAGGCCAGAGCTCAAGCTGCTCAGACAGCCCCTCAAGCAGCATTTTGGAGCTTGGATATCTCATGCTGGGGGAGCACCTGGCATACTCTGGGACATCAGCAGCATCAATCTCAGACAGTAAATCGATGGGTCCTTCCAGCCTGGGGCAGCACGACCAGCCAGCCCACGTTCCCTGGCATTTTCATGACATTTCTTGAGTTGTGTGTCTGGGGACAGATTGATTGCCATTGTTTTGGAGGCAGCTCCCCCTCTGCAACAGCCCCAGCCTCAGCTCAGCCCAAGCACACCTGAGACTGGGAATGGTGCCTGCATCCCACTCCCACTTTTTCTGCCTTGAGCCTGCCCAGCCCCACAGGCAGAGCTGGTGGGACACTCCTGGTGCCCATCACCCTGGCACATGGCCTACCCATGACCCCCCAGGACAATGGCCTGGGTTCAGTCTCATGCTGGGAGCAGAGCTGGGTCCTGAGTGACACAACCAGGACACAAATTAGGCCAACAGCTTTTTTTAATTCTCATTGTGTCTTGACCCATATGGGGCAGAGATGGAGAAGGTCTCCCCACATTCCCTGGGAAGGGAGGAAGGCTGGGAGCAAGGAGCTGTACCAGCACCCTGCAGCCAGATACTGATTGGCACCACTAAAGGGATGTGCCAGAAAATCAGAGGCATGTTGACACCAGAGGGCCCTGGGGAGGTCTGGAGGGAGAAGACACCCACAGACCTTTTGTTCCCCACTCCATCCATGTAAACCTCTCCCACCCCATGTGAGAGCACCTCTTGGGACATCCATCCAGCACGGTGTCCTGAAATAGGCCAAAGTGCCTGGCACCCCTGATACCTCCATCCACAGGCTCACCCCACTGGGCCGGGAGAGATGGGGGGATTGCTGGCATAGACACAGAAGCCAGCCATCCATGCACCATGAGGGACGTCCTGGCCTTGGCCAGCCCTGGTGCTGAGCATGGCCGGTGCAAGTCACCCAGGGCACAGCATGGCCATCACCACTGTGTCCCCAGACCACCACTGCCAAGAAAATCAACCTTTGCATCCCAGCAGGAAGGCACAGGGAGGCAGAGATGCCTCCATTGCTCCTGTCCTGCTCCCCACCACAAGATGGGGGCCACAGTCAGAGGGATGCTGGTGGTGGGAAAAGCTGGCCCCAGTCCCCCCATGTCCTCTCACTCTTCAGCAGAGGGATGTTGTGTGGGTGGTCGACTGGCCCCCTTCCACCTCCTCCAGCTCTAACTCCTCAGCATCAGAGAGGGGCAGCCCGTTGGTGCCAGGCATGGGCTCACACTCTGTGCTGCGGGTGGTGGCACGGGTGACACTGGGCGAGTATTTCCATGACTGTGGCAAGCGGTGTCCAGGGTGGCACATCACCTCCTTGAACATCTCCCGGAAGCGGGTGGACATCAGGTTGTAGAGGATGGGGTTGGCGGCCGAGCTCAGGTAGAAGAAGACACCCGAGATGATGTGGACGTACTGGAACATGTGGAGCATGTGGCTGGTCCAGGTGGAGACAAAGCTCCAGACAAGGCGGTCGGTGTGGAAAGGAGCCCAGCAGATCCCAAATACCACCACCAGCACAACTGTGGGGAGGCAAGGAGCTGGTATTACTGGGGGAACAGGGCTGGGTAACCCCTCCAGAAGACCTCCAGTCCCTGGCCAACTACTGCCCTGTTTTAGCTTTAGTCACAGCAAACACCCAAAAAAGCATGGGAGAGAAGAAATGGGAGAGGGGAGGGGTCTTCATCACTGCCCTGAGATGGTTGCAGAGGCTGTGGGCTGGGTAGGACCTGGTCTCTCTCTGGGAAATCCCACCACCACCACCAGCATGTGAGGTCTGGGCTGGGGGATGTGGAGCAGGTTCCCCCATCCCAACCCACCTCCTTTCTCTTTCTCACCCAGCACTTTCCTTGAGGAGGGAAGCTCTCACTGGAAGGGAGCTGGCACAAACACTTCTCACCCCTGAACCAGAGCCACCAGATCTGCCTTTGCCTCAGCACCCCACAAGCAAGCCCTGCAGCCTTCTTCCAGAATGACCCAGCATCAGTGCTCTGAACTGGCTGTGCCTCAGTTTCCCCAAGCACCCTCCCAACACAGTCCCCTGGCTCTGCCCATCCCCAGCATTGGACTCACACAGCATCTTTGTGACCTGCCTCCTCTTGACTTTCTTCTGCCCCTGGGTGTTGTGGCAGTTGTGGCCACCACTGGACTTGGCTCCCAAGGCTTCCAGCATCTTTTCTTTCTTGAGCTGCAGGCCAATGAGCAGGTAGAGGATGCTGATGGTCCCCATGGGCAGGAAGAAGAAGATGATGGTGGTGATCTGGATGACAAGGTTGTAGGTCAAGCGCGGCTTCACCAGGGTGCAGATCTCGGAATCAGGCACCCACCCCCGGCCAGGCACGTAGAGAGGCTGCAGCCCATGGAGGCTGGTGTTGGGGATGGAGCAGATGACTGACAAGAGCCAGATGGCAATGATGACCCTCTTGGCGTGGTTTCTGGTCACCACATACTTGGCCTTGAGCGGGTGCACCACGGCGATGTAGCGCTCCACGCTCAGGGCTGTGACGTTGAGGATGGAGGCAAAGCAAACAGCCTCGAAGAGCAGCGTCTTGAAATAGCAGCCACTGGTGCCCAGCAGGAAGGGGTAGTTGCTCCACAGGTCATACAGCTCCAGTGGCATCCCCAGCAGCAGCACCAGCAGGTCAGACACGGCCAGGCTGAACAAATAGTAGTTAGTGGGTGTCCTCATGAACCGGTGACGGAGGATGACGATGCAGGTGAGCGTGTTGCCCACAGCCCCCACCACGAAGATCAGAAGGTAGATGACACAGACAGGGACAAAGAAGCTGGACCGTCGAGGTCCCAGGTACTTATCTCGCAGCTGCTCCTCAGTCAGGTTGGCATCCTTGGGGTCGAACAAGGTCTGTGGGTGAGTCCTGTTGCAGAGATGAGGGCCGATGGGCTCCACATGAAAGTCTTGCTGGGGCAGAGGGAACTCAGGGCTGGAGCAGTTGACATAGGAATTCATGGCTGTGGAGAGACAGGGAGGTTTGTTGGATGCTTTCCCAGCCTGACTGCTGCCCCAGCTCCCTCTGTCCCTCTCCCTTTGGTGTCAGGGTGCCAGGAGGCTGCTCATCGTGCCCCAGCCTTTCCTTTGGGAAACCACCCAAAATCCTCCCTCCCCCCCATATCTCCCTCCCAGGTTCCCAAGCGCTTCTTGCCCCATTTCCCATCCACAAACAACCCTGGCAGCTCCCTGGCCCACCTTGGTCCCTCTACTCTGGTTTTGGGGGATATCAGCTGGGCTGTCCTCTCTCCCTGTTCCCAAAGTAGAGCAGGATACAGCCCCAAAGCCAGCTCCAGAAATCGACTCTGGCTTTAACTCTACCAGCCGTGCAGAGCGGCTGATTGGGTAACCACAAAACAACCAAAGGGAAAACTGATTTTCCAACCCAAGAAGGACTTACGGCTTGTTGGGAAGCTCCAGATGAAAGCTGAGGTCCCAGCACCCCTGCACCAGATGAGGTCAGGATGGGGAGACAGGGTGGGAGGGGATGGAGTCTTCACTGCCTTAAGAGGCAGGCTAAAGAAATCCAGCTGCCGCTCTCCCCTTGGAGTTCTGTTCTGAAAAGCTGCCTCTCCTAATCCACCTTCTTCCTCTTGTTCTGAGTCAGTGAAGAGGCTGGTGGGGAAGCCAGGGGGGTGCCAGGGGCTTCCACTCCCACTACTGGGCAAGTAAACCCGGTGCTGAGCTCTTACCCCTACTGTGGGCTGGCTCCTCGTTTGCAAAGCAGCACTGCCAAGAAGATGCTCTTCAGCAAGAGAGAGGAAATATCATTAAAGTAATAAACTCCATTGACTCTAGGGGAGTCCCGGGGGAGGGCAGAGCAGTCGCCAGCCCCACCAGCAGCCTTTGCAAAGCAGGGATTTGCCATTTGCGTGGCATCCGTGGCAAGTAAGTCATCAATCAGCCCTGCTGCCGTCCTGACACAGCCAGGCACAGGAGCCCACGCAGCACCCAGCTGCCCGGGCTCATCTGGAAGAGATGCAGACAGAGCCAGTGGCTTCCTGGGGTCTCTCAGTTTCCAGATGTGCAACCCCTGGGTCACCTGATTCCCTCCCCCATGGAACAGGGGGATCCAGCCGGCTCCCATCACACCTCGGTGGGAAGAAGTTGCACTCACAACATCACCCCTTGCTCCGCGCCAGGGTCTGCTCCCTCCCTCTGCCCAGCGTGTCTGTCTGTCTGTCCGCTCTCCTGCCCGCCCTCCGCGCTGCCACCCTGTCCTGCTGATACCCCCCCGGGTGGCAGGGCTTGTCTGTAGCTGCACACAGACCCACGCACACACAAATACACACACGTGCTGAATTAACGGTTGGACTAGATGGCCTTTGAGGGCTTTTCCAACCGAAACGATTCTGTGATTCCATGCACGCCCACACGAACACACACACACACACTCACGCGTTCCTGCGCCCCACGGACGCGGGGCAGAGCTGGTTGTCCCCTCTCCACCTCGGCTCCTCTCTCCTCCAACAAGTGCTTTACGGGTCCTTGAGCAGCCCGGAGCCCCGGGCCCCCCCTCCTCCCCGCCCCGCCGCCCCCCCGCGGAGGAGAAGCGCTGACGGCAGCGGAGCGGGGCGGGGGGATCCCGGCTCTCCAGCTCGCCCCGACCCCCGGAGGTGGGGAGGAGACGGGTCGAGGTAAGGGGGTGACACCGCGGGGAGGCGGCTGTGCATCGTTTCGCCTCTCGGTGCGACGGCCACCCCGCGGGACGGGGGACAGGGACATGCGACGGTCCCTTCGTCCCCTCTGAGGGTGGCAGAGCCCAGGGGGAGCCGGTGTCCCACCTCCCGCCCCGGGGATGGCACCTTGAAGGGCTCTGGCACCTCGACGAACCTTCTTGGTTTCTGCTATCCCAGCACCATCCCCACAGAGAGCACGGGTGCTTGGCTGAGCTGGTTGGGATGGAGCTGGAAGAGCCTCTGGTGGGGCTGGATTCAAGCAGGCAGGACAGGGATTTTGGAGAAGGAGCCTGGGGAGACCTGCCTCCAGCCCTGCACTCCGCACTCCCACCTGAGCTGAGCCCCAGCACAGCTCACTGCACCACTGAGCCAAGCACCTGCAGCCAGGCCATGAGGAGCTTCCTGGACCTGGTGGCCTCCAGCACCATGACACTGCCCCTGGGGTCCTGCACCCCTAAATGCCCCTCCTGATGCCAGAGCACACAGCAGACAGGAGCAGAACCACTCACCTCTCTTCCCTCCCACAGCCCACGGGGGAAACTGAGGCATCAGGTTCCCTTTGGTCCCCAGGGGCTCAGCACCCATAGGGGTGGACTGCCTCACCACTGTCACAGAAACTAGCAATTAGAACCTGATTGTAACCAGAGATGGTTGGCAGCACATGGGTGGGTGCAAGTGTCCCCAAGGCCAGTGAGGACACCCCAGCACAGGGGCAGAGCACCCAGCACATTCCCCGCTTAGAGACACCCACACAGACTGCACACCCTGGCACACTGCTCCAGAGCACCTTCGAGCTGTGGGGTGTTATTTGCATGCTGGGGATGGTGCAGCACCCCATTTCCCTCATTGTTAGTGAAATCAAGGCAAAGCAGAGTAGCAGCACACAGGGGAAAGGAGGGAGCAGGTAAGGACAATGTGCTCAAACCAACCCAAGGGAGTGACACACAGTAGGAGCTGATCCCCCAAAGCCCTGAAGACATTTTTTTCTCCCCATTTTAGTAAGACACAAAGATTCTGAAAGCCTTGAGTGTGTCTGGTCTCTGAACACCCTGCCTCTCCACATTGGCTGGCAACACAGGCAAAAAACAGCCCACTGCCTCTTGGCCTGCAGCCTGATATGTTGGAACCATGGATCTCTGCTCAGCTATGTCCCAGATGGGTGATGATGAGGAAAAGGCAGGCCACAAAGATGAGGATGCCAACAGATCCACCACTGCAGCACCACATGCCAGTACCAGCCCCAAAAGACTGTGTGTGTCCTGGTCAAGCAGAGCTCAACACTCAAAGAAAATTCAGAGCAGGTGAGAGAAGACATGACAAGACCAGAAGAGCCCTGGGTCAGCTTAGTGCCCCTAAACTGGCCTTGATTCTGCTCCTAACAGTTAGCAGAGGGGAATCTGGCAGAGTGAATACACAGAAGGCAGCAAGGGTCTAGAGCTGCCCCGAGACGTGACTTTCCTCAGGACTTCATCTCTTACTGCAGAGGAGAGGAGCCACTGAAGCCAAAGGGCTGGAGGATAAATGGGTGCAAACAAGACATTACGCAAGGGGAAAAAAACAAGCTGGAAATACTGTCTGAAAATGGGAGGGAGAGGAGGTACTGCCTGCTTCTACAGGAGTGACGAAGGCAAAGAAACCTCATTCCTTCTGGGGATGGAGACATGCTAAAACCCAGAGGTTTATGTCACAAGCTGGTGATGACAGGAACAAGACACAGAGACAGCAGCTGGGCAGTGCTGGCAGCAGCTCAGTGTGGCTGGCTTGGCAGATGCTGGGGTGGGGGACTGTGTCTGGAGCTGGCACATTGCAGGCCACAGGTCCTGGGTGTTCCAGAGCCAGAAACAGTAGCTGATGGGCACAGATTTCTGTCCCTGCCTCCAGATGGAATGCAGGCTGCTTTTTCCCCAGGGGATGGATTTGTGCTGGTACAGAAGCAGGTTGTCCTGCAACACTGATGTACCAGAAGCATGAGCAAAAGCCCACTTGCGAGATTGCATGAGGCATTCCTGGAAACCAATCTCTCTTTCTCCATCATGTCTCTCTTGAGTAACTTGGAAACTTCAGAGCTACAGCCCTAGGAGCCAACTGAATCCACTCCCAGCCCTTTTCAAGGGCACATCACTCCCGGTGATTGCAGGGCAAAACCAGCTCTTGCAGAGCTGTCTGTGTTCTGTCCCACCGTTTCTTCCCCAGCTTAGCAGTTTTAATTAACCCTCTCTGGTCCCAAGCACCCCTAGGGTGCACCCCCCACAGCTACTGAAGCAAGCAGATGAGCAGCCCCCTCACAGGGTATTGCAGCTGCAAATCTTCCCAGGCAGCAACAGCCAGCACGGACAGAACAGGGTTATGAAACTTTGGGACAAGAACGAACCCTCTCCCCTTGGAGAACAAGCAATGGAGATATAAATCTCTGCTGGTGCCCTGCCCACAGCCCAGGGTTTCTCCCTGAAGCAACTACTGCACCTAAAGCCCCACAGCTCATCTGAGGAATTGCTGGGAAGGAGGTATTTCTCCTCCACTCCAAACTGGGCTGAAAGGAGAAGAAAAATATAAAAGGACCATTTCAATGTTCACTGAACAAAAGCAATTGGCTTCCTAAGGAACAGCAAGATTTGCCTCTGCTCCTCAACATGTGTCCCCATATCTGCTGGGGGGACAGGGAAGGCAGGCACTCTGAGCAGGTATTCAGGCTCCATGGCAACCATAATTTTGCTAATCAGGGCCAGCACAGACTTGAAATGCTTTTTTCACCTGGCAGGAGCACTGGGCTTTTGCAGGTCCCCATCAGGCTGAGCTGCCCAGAGGAGCTGCCTTGGCTGTGCCCCCAGTGCAGTGATGGAGCAGGAGGGTTGCCTGCAGCCAGGGCATCCTGACAAGAAGCTACACAGCCCAAACACTGCATCTCCCATCCAGCACCAGGCCAGAGACCGTATTTTTCTACCAAGGCCTGGATTAATCACCTGAAATAAAAAAAAGCATCAGGTCATTTTTCCCTGAGCTGCAGGTATGTCTGTTTGGCCAGGGTTTCACTAATAATGCACCATTTTCCTGCCCCTCCCTTAGCTCCTGTCTGACACTGCTCTGTGGCTCCATTCAGGACCAGCAGATGCTGGCACTGGGAGTAGCAGTGGAGATGACATTTCATACCCTTTTCCAGCATCCCTGGGGAGGACAGGGAGCAAACAGGGAGGTCTTGCATCTCCTGGTCCCATGCTGGGAAGACAATCAGCTAGAAGGAAAAAACAGTTGCTTGAGCTCTGTGAAATCTTATTTGCAAAGAACACATGGCAAGGAAATACTGTCTCAGTGATGGAATCCCATATGCCATGTAGTGTCTTGTTCTTCAAGTCAAAATCAAACTCAGCCATAAAATACCAACCAGCTACAAGAACATCCCAAAGAAGAACAAACATGGCAGCAAACAGATGTAGGCTAGAAAGAGGGAAACTCATTGTGGGGTCTGTAGTAGGAGTATCTTACACTGGTTGCTGGCACATTTACTGGGAGAAAAAAGGTCTGGGGGTAAGGGCAGGGAGCCCTCCTGCAGCATCCTCTTGCAAGGCACAGGAGAATTTGGATGGGACAGGTGGAAGAGATGAGAAGGCATTGGAGAGTGTCACACTGACTCGATGGTCACCCTGTCACCTTAAACATCACAGCGGTCCCAGCACTTCAACCAAGTGTGGACCCTGGTGCTGATGGTAAAAGGGAAGATATCCCACCAGAGCTGGACTTGGGGTGCCTGGTGAGGCCCCAGCACCTCCCTGTCCAGCTGGCAGTCAAGGCTACTGCCAGCTCTCCATACAGACCTGCCTGTCCCACACACCACATTCAAAGTCCTTGTCACACAGCCACAGATCCCAGCTGTCAGGCATGGGACAAGATGCTCTCTCAGCATCTTCTCTATGCAAGTACCAGGCTCTGCTCCAGGTCCTGAGACAGATTTTTACTCTAAGCCTCCCTTCCCTTCCAAGCACCAATAAATTTTAGGGCTGAACTTTTTCAGGCTTGTTCTGCATACAAAGGATAAATTAAACTAAAAAAAAGCAGGACACACACACACAATCATTTTTGCTAGCAGAAAGTTTGTGCTTCAGCTGCAGAGAATCAAAACTCAAGGCACATCACAAGCTCTCTGGGATGCCAACCCAGCAACTTCAGCATGAATGAATGAATGTGGCCTGAGACCACAGGAAGAAAAAACCCACCAGTGTGAGTAAACAGCCTGAACTACTCCTGCCTGCTGACAAGAAGAAATCTAACAATCAGGGGGAGCTGGCAGGGTTCACCTCTGAGCATAGGCAGCAGATGGCACCTCAGGTTGCAAGGTGGCTGCCAGCAGTGCTGCCGTGCATGAGAGTGCAGGATGCTTAAGCTCCACCAGGGAGGATGGTGGATCCAGCCCCTTCAGAAACTTGAAGTGTTTTGCTGCCAACAAATTGGAGCTGGATACAAGGTGAGCTCCCAGCTCCTTGAGTAACCTGCCTGTCCCCTTTGTTCAGGGAGAAAGGATCACCTCAGAGGCCAGGGAGACTGAAGCATCTAGAAAATGTGATTTCTGCCTTGGCGTGAATGAGATATATCACACCAGCATGGGCTGGTCCCATCCATGACAATAAAGCCATGGTCTGGGCTTTGCAGAGGGCTCACCTGCTCTTCCCAGGGCTGTTTGCATCACCTGACTGCTTCTAGCAGCAAGGGGATGGGCAAGCAGAAGCTGCCTCTGTTGATGGCCTCCAAGGGTGGCAGCTTACCATGTCTCAGGTCAGTTGATCACCCCTCTGAGATGAGATTGCCTTTGGCCAACGCTGCTTCCCAAGGCTTCCCCACCAAAGCTATCACCTCTGTCAGTCCAAAACCACAACCCCACCACCCACCTCCTCCTCCATGCCTCCACCTGTGCAGCCCTCACTAGCCCCTCTTCAGCCATGTTTGTACAGCATGTGGCACAGGGAAAAGGTCCAACCTGTGTCTACCATGACTGCAAACCACACAGTCACCATACCCAGGCAAACCCACCCACTCAGGAGCGGCTAAATAAAAAACTACAGGGCCAAGTCACATCAGCTTGATTATGGTTTGACATGTACAGCAATGGAGTGAAGCCAGAGGTGGGGACACAGGCACTAATCTGGATGACACCCACCCTGGGGGACCACAGCAAGACACCAAAGTCACCCCGCCATTTGCTGAGACCTGGGGGACACTCAAAGGATGGAAGAAGATTTGGGATTATAATTCTCTTTAGATGGAAGGATAGAGATGAGAGACTCTCAGCCTGATTTCCACACTCTGAAAGAAACCAGAATGAATAATTAAACACCCCACTTGTACACACTGAGGATAATCCCAAACTCACATTTCACAAGTGCAACAGATCCAACAGGTCCAGTTCCCCTCTCTGGCAGGGTGGCAGTCAGTGGGTGAAAGCCATCAGGGTGGCACAGCCCCACCACAGGAAAACTCCCAGTGCTGTCCAGTACAACATGCTCCCAAACCAGGTAACAGGTTCTGGGGTGACCATGCTTGCCCCCACTTCTGCCTGGACCTTCTGCCATCCTCTTTCCAAGCCTGGCAGCAGCATCACCCTTCCACGCTATCAGCCCTTCCTACAGCCCCCAAGCCACTCCCCTCCCACCCCTCAGCCCCTTTATAGCCCTGGGAATCACCCACAGCTGGGTAGCACCTGGGTGGAGGGATGGGCTGGGGTAACCCTCTACTTGCCAGCCACCAGCCTAACACCACCCTCATGAGCAGCTCTGGAGGAAAGGACTGGGGACAGTTGTGCATCCATAGACTTAGCACATACATTTCAACTGCCTTGTCTCACCCCATCCAATCAGTTCACTCTCCCGTGCCTCAGTGTCCCTCTGTGTCCTCTCCTGACATTGTAGTTCTAAGGAAATTCCTGTTTTCTCCTCTTTCCCCTCCTTAGATGTTTCCTAGACAGGCAGTCATCTTTACCCATCCCAACTGGCCCAAGAGTGGTATCAAGCAGTAAGAAAAGCCTGCCCCAAAAGACTTGGGGCATGCACACCCTGCTTCCAGCACCTCTGGGACTGGTGGGAAGGGTCTGGAGCACAAACTCAGCCCATAAAAGGGTTTCCCTCCTGCTGGCCCTGCAGCTCTTGGATGGACCTTCCCAGCCAGGCTCAGTGGCCTCCCAGAAGCATTTTGGCCACTGGTCACTTCCTGAGCCCCAAAGTCCCCAGGAGCTGGGCATTTCCAGATGCTTCATTGGGAAAACAGGATTAAATTCTGGAGCTGGCTGGGATTTCCTCTCCCTGGCTGTGCCAGGCTGCTCTGAGAGCAGTGCTGAGTGGCAGCCTGGTACTGCCTGCCTGGATTTGGCCCAGATCCCATTTTCCCCATGCTTTTCCCTGGCCCACAGCCTCTCTCCTTCTTGCCAACACTCTGGCAGCCCCCCACTCTCAGCCCCAGTGTCTGATGTAGCAAAAGTCTCCCACACGCAGGTGAGGGCCTGGGACCCCCAGACCTGTCAGCCACTGCAGAAAGTGGCAGTTTTCAGTGAAAAGCAGGAATTTGGAGAGGACTTTGGTGGATTAGACACATGGGCAAAACATGGCACCTAATCCACTCAGAACTGGTGTGAATCCCATCCCATGTGGCTGCTGCTAATGACAGGCTTTAAATAAACAAGCAAATGCTTGGACAAATGGGAGAGATTTTCCTCTGGCACCATACAGCATTGCCTGCAATATTTCTTCTCTGACTCTCCCTCCATCCACCTCCCATCCCCATCTGGCAGGTTATTTCCATCCTGCTCCCTTTTCCCAACAATAATGTGCCCAATGCTACACAAACCCATGGAATGGTGAAGTGTGCTGAATAGGAAAGAGCTTCTGGTGAGATGCCATGAGCTGCCTTCCCAACAGCACCAGGAGCATAATTTCAAACCCTCCCTTTCTGGTGCTTTATGTCTGCATTAATTTAGACTAATTATGTCCACTATAAAGTGATCAGAGCAGAGTTTCTTCTTCCCTGTCCTGGCTTTGAACATGGGGCTGGATGATGAACTGAACTGGGAGAAACCCACTTGTCAAGAGTGGTGATTTGGGCTGTATCACTGTGTGGGGAGCTCCTTGTTCGCTGCTGCAGTTGCTGTTTCCAAGATACGACCAACCTCGAATTCACCACCCGGGCAGCTGAGCTGGGTGGTAGGGCTGGCAGCGAGGAATGGCCCCCCAGGACACGGGCTACAAGCCCCCGGGATGGCCCACGCAGGGATAGACACGCAGAATTTTTTCCCAGAGGAAAAAGTGGCAGCTGGAAGGAGGCTGGTTTCCTGGCAGGTTGGCTTCGCAAGCCGCATGAAGGGGTGACAGCCCCATGTGGCCCCCCAGGGCTGTGGTGTGGCCCGGCGCCCCGACGCCGCAATGATGGGCAGCAGTGACCGTGCCGTGACCGCGATCTGTGGCGTTTTGGCTCCCTCTGGTGGGCATACCTGGGAGCTCCGCGTGTCCTATGGCCACGGGCCACCACTGGCCACCAGCAGCCACCCTCTGGCCCCGCCGGTGTGTGTCCCGGGCAGGGCAGGCATTTGCTCGCACCCCGCTGTCCCGGAGGGGCTGGGTGGGTGGTGGGGAGGGTCGCGATGGAGCCGCTCGTTGCAGCCCCCAGGGACCGGGGTAGTGATGCCACGTGGTGGATGTCCTGGAGACAGGATGGGACAGTGACCCTCCTGGAGAAAGGGGGCCTGGAGCAGGTCTGGTTTTGTCCGTAGAGGGGTGTGGGGAGGTTGGTGGAAAATGGGGAGGGAGGGCTGTGAAACAGGGGTACGGGGATGTGAAATGCTGGGGAGGTGGGAGGCAGAAGGTTTGAGTGCCGGGAATAGCCTTTGTCAGGACTGGAAGGGTGCAGAGCCAGTCCCCCCAGCCCCATCACGTCCTTCAATGTGTGGCCACTTCTGGTCACTTATTGTCCCCTCTTTCCTTGTCCGGGGGACTCCTCACCAGATCAGCGGGCGCTGAACCCCTTTATACAGTCACTGTCTGGGGGTGGCTGGAGCAGGTGGGGTACAGCAGTGAGGGTGGTGGGATGAGGAGGGAGGGCACGGCACTGGTGGCTGAGGGAGAAGGGCAGGCAGTGGGCAAGGTTTAGGGGCACATGGGGTGATGGGAGGGGGGCATAAACCCCCGTGGTGTTCAGGCAGCCTGGGAAAGCAGCGCTGCCAAGCCCCGTTCCACGGGCCGGGCAATGCTGTGCAGCAGAGCGACGGGGACGAGGGGTTTGTGACAACGTCGTGTGTCCACACGATGGCACCAGACGCGGAGCGGTGTCCCCAGCCAGGGTTCTATGTCAGGACAGTGTCCCCGGGCCTCAGGGCTGCGTGACCTCGCGCCTGGGAGAGGCGACAGCTTTTTTGGAGAGTTTAGAGTAAGGGCTGTGCAACAGCTCCGGGCCAGCAGCTTCTCTCAGCATCCCTCCAGCTTTTGGAGGCTCCCACTTTCTTTTCTGGTGTAAAAAAATAGAGGCAAGTGTCCTCATTTCTCTGCTCCATCCACTGGTCTCAGCTGCTGTCCCCTCTCTCTACAAACTTCACCTGGCTCAGGTGTGCACAGAGCCACTCTGCCTGGCACACACCTCATTGTGGCAGAGCCTCCCACCTCCCCACCCTACCAGATAAACCAGACCCCCTTCCTCTGGGAAGGAGGGAGGCAGATGGAATGGAGTGGAGGGCAGGGGGACAGATCCTGCCTTGTACTTGAGCAGCTGGCAGGGCACATGGGGGCTGCTCAGCAAGGACCAGAAGCTGTTGCTCTGGCAAAGGAGGGCTTTGACCATCCTGCCCCATCCCACTGTAGCCTGGGCAAAGAGAATGGGCCACACTGGAAGCCTCTACAGGGGGCTTCGGAACGTAATGGCTGCAATAATGGCATCCCTACAAATCACCTGGGTTAAACCATGTGCTGTGCGATGTCCCCAGCATGAGCTCAGCACCAGCAGGGTTAGACCCCACACCTCTCAGCAGGCAGCCAGGCTCTTTCCTCCATCCCTAGTGCAGCCCTGTGCCCCGGACTGGTGGCTGTAGGTCATGATGCCCCTGCTCCCCCACCTGCTGAACTCTTTCCAACAGGTATGGGGTCCTTCCTCTTCCCTCTCTACAGCCAGATTTTCCCCTAAGCCTTTCCCCATAAGGCAACGTGCATTAGCAGAGGATGAGGCCTCTAGAGGGCACTTCAGGGAGCCCAGAGCAGTTTTGGGGGTCACTCTGAAGGAGCTCCCCCTTCGCCCATGTGCTTTGGCAGGGTGGAGGCTTTCCGCTCCCCACAACTTCACCTGTTGTATCAGGTAGGCTTGGCAGGGAGTTTTCCTTGTTGGTCTCTTCAGCTGTCCAGGGGATCCAGAAGAGCAGCAATGCACAAGACATTCCTCATGCCATCAGGCAGAACAGGCATGTGTCCCAGACAGGGCTGTGAGCCCCCTCTGTCCCCTGCTCCATCCCCCAGCCACAGCCAAACCCCTCTTCTCCATTATTTTAGCAGACAAGCCCTTCCCTACTCTCATCCCACCTGCTCCTCATAGTGAGAAGTCACCCAAGCTCCTCATCCCTGCCCCTCCTGTCCCTGTCCCCATCCCCTTCCTCCCCCAGAAGTCCTTCAGTCCCCCCAGCCCCACTAAGCTCAGCAGCTGTTGAACCAGCAGCGAGCCAAGATCCCGTCAGAGCAAACAGCACCTCGGCGCAGCCTGGCGCTGCTCCGTCTGCCTGCCTCCATCTGCCAGCTCTTGTCCCACAGCTCGACTGCAGGCACCCTGTGAGCAGGGTCTGCCCTTGCCCCGTCCCTCCCACCCTCTCTTCCACCTGTGCAGGACAGAGACTTGACTCAACAGTTTCTAAAAGGCTTTGAAAATGACACAGAGACTGGGGGCTGACTGGAGCAAAGGAAGACCCTGCAGGACACCCAGTTTGGCCAAACCCAGGGTTTCACCAAGAGATCCTGAGCTATTAACCCCAAGCAACCCCTTTCCCACTCAGCATCCTTAGGAGAGCTCAGGCCATACATCCCAGCTTTCTCTGTCTCCCTTCATACAGCCAAGCTATTGCCTGCCTGCTCTGCGGGGCTCTCACTAAGTAGCTTTGACTAAATCCGTGGCCAGAGGAAGCTGCTCATCCCCGTGGCTTCGTGGCCAGCTGGATCACTGGCAGCGCTGGAATGGGCAGCTTCAGGGATGGCACAGCGAAGGGGTAGGGCAGGTCCCCAGAGAAATGCCCGAGGGCCCACCCGCTGCCAGCTCGGCTGAGCAAAGCCACGGGCTGTGACCCCGCCTGGCCCAGCAGGGAGTCCCAAAGCCGGCAGCAGGAGTGGAGCAAGGATTTGTGCCTCGGAAGGAGCAGCTCCACTGCTTCCCATGAAACAGGCGCCAGGGCTCAGGAATAAATCGCCTCCAACAGGAATGCGAGCTGAGGGAAATGAAAAACCCGCAGCCCCGGGACCGGGGCAGACGCTGCTGCCTTAGCACTGGTTCGTGGACGATGCCACCCTGGGGGGCTCCACTGCCCCCAGCCCACCCGTGCCCTGCCCCACCGCTGCTTGCTTCCGCGGAGAACTGCCTCTCCCTTGGAATGAGAGGACGTTGCCGACGCGGGCCGCTTTTCCGCCAGGATTTCTAAAAATAAGAACTGAGCCAAAAAAAGCTTTATTTTCCTTTTTTCGCTGCTTTAATGCGAAGCTTTTGCTGCTCCCCCGAGAGGACCGCCCCCTTCCTCCTCTGCCTGCGCCTGCACCCCGCCCGGGCTGGGGGGACCGCCCCCCCGGCCCCCGCCCCCCCGGGTGGCCCCGCACCCCCCACATCCCCCCCCCCCCCGCACCGTCCCGTCGCCATGGCGACAATGACCTCACGCGGGGACGGACGAGCGGACCGGTCGCGTAGCAACCGTCCCGGTGACATCAGAAGCCCGGTCCGGTTCCCACGGCAACCCGCGGGCCAGGGAGGGAAGCGGGGGGCCATCCGTGGGGGACCCCCAGGCCCGGGGAGTTTGGGGCAGCGGGTGCCCCCCGCCCTGCAGCCTCCCCAGGAGCTCCCGAGCCCCGCGGGAAAAGGGTTAACGCACATAAATCAGCATATTTTAGTGACGTCAGCCGTGGGGCCTCGCTGCAGCCAACCGCGAGGGGGGGGGGGTCGGATTAGGAAATGAGCCCCAGCTGGCCCTAACGGGGGTTTTGGGGGGGATAATGCACTGCTCCTTTTAACCCATCCAAACCCCCAGCCATACTCCCAACCCTTCCCGGGAGGAGGGGAACAACCCCGACACGGTTCCCCCTGCCCTGCTGGGGAGGGGGACGGGGGTTGATGCACTGTGGGGGACACCATGTTGGCTTCTTGGGGTGCAGGAGGGTGAGAGTTTTTCCTGGACAAAGCACCTGTTTCCTTCTTCTTCTCCAAGCGAACATGGGGGAATTTTTGGAACACGTTGCCCAAGGAAGTGGATGCCCCTCCCTGGAAGTGTTGAAGGCCAGATTGGATGGGGCTTAGAGCAAACTGGCCTGGTGGAAGGTGTCCCTTCCAGGAGGATTTGAGCTAGGTGATTTTTCAGGTCCCTTTTCCAACTCAAACCATTCAATGGTTCTATAACGCTATAACTCTATGAAACACATACATACGCTTCATCCCGTGCAAGGAGCATCCTTCCCCCCACCTAACGTGGACACTCTCACCCTGATAAACATGCTCCCAGGCCCTACCTGCCCTCTCCCATGGCTTCAAATTCCTCCAGCCTTAAGTGAGGCCAGGGAGAAGAGCAGCTTTTATGGACCCTGGATGAACCTCTCACCACCTTGGGCTACCAGTCCCCAAACTGGAACGATAAGGCTACACTCATGGAGGTGACTGGTGTCACCGGTGGCCTTTGCAGAAGTTAATCTCCAGTGTCGCTGGTGTCCCCAGTGGGATTAGCCACTAGATAGCACTCTTGTTATACACACGGGTGAGTGAGCTGGCAGGTATTTGGCAGCAGGGAGAGGGGATGCTGAAGGCTGCCTGTTCACCCAAGCGCTACCCACGATGCAAGACGTAATCCCAAATGGGGTGTGCTGCAGTTCTTGGGAGAGAGCCAGCTCCTCCATCCTCACCACCAGCCAAAAATAACCATGGCAGGGTGACTTTCAGCAGGGAAGTGATCTGCACGGCTGCAGGGGCAGGGTGCTGCACACTGAAATGCAGCTGCCTCCAGGGTGGTGGCTGCTCTTGCCTTGGGGTGAAAGTGGCAAGGATCAGGAGATGCTTCTGATGGGGGAGGAGGGATGGTTCTCAGTTTTGCAGCTTGCCTGGACACAGTCTCATCAGTGTGACAATAGCCCCTTCCTGGGATGGCTCGTTCCACAGGACAGCATCTACATCAAGGCACTCACCAACTCTGGGAGAGGCTGGGCATGCTGCTATGACCCAACACATGCTGCAAATTCCCCTCATACATTTATTTCTCTCTCAGTCACTGTGACTCACGCTCTCTGGCTGCCTGTTTACAGGCTGTTTTCCCAAGGCTCCTGCGGAGGCAATGACCAGTCAAGAGAAACTTGGCTGCTCACCCAGGTCCTCAAGGGAAACCCCCTGGAGGTCTGGGAGCAGGAGGGAAGGGGCAAGAGTTGGACACCTGTGTACTGGGACTTCTCCGAAGGGATGGAGGCACCATGCATCCTACAGACTAGCTGCACTCACAGACTGGCTACACCCAGGAGCCTGGGGACATGCCAGGGCTGGCACCACCAGCCTGCCTGGCATTGCTCTGGCAAAGATGGGTACCACCCACACATCTCCATCTCCAAAAGGTCAAGCATCACCAGCCTGGAAATAAGTGGTCCCCACACTGACTCCCTTCATCTCCCATTAGTGGGTGTCCAGCATGCCAAGCACCCTTCGGTCAGGGAACAGGGGGGGAAGGACCCCAAGAGGGTCCCAATGATACAGGAGGGCTGATGGCAGGAGAAGGGCAGGAAGGTGCAAGGAACCCCAAGTGTTGGTGGGTTGCCCTTGAAACAGCCCCAGAGGGAGGTTCCTGGTGCATGCATCCTGTCCATGCATCCTGGCCCTGCCTCCCTGGGGATGCTGAGGCAGGGGAGGGGGAGTGGGGGGAGGCTGTGCTTTGTGGTTTCACGGTGCATCTGTGCCCTTTGAATCCCCATGTGAATGTGGAGGTGGTAAAATGTCACCAGCTGGGCCATGGGGAAGGGGGCTGGGCACATAAAACCCCGACAAAGGGTGGCCATTGTTTGGGGAGAAGCAGCGGGGGGGCCGGCGGGGGAGATCACAGTGTGTCCCTCGGCCCCCTCCCCGCCCCCGCTGCCCCACAGCTCAGGTGCCTGATGAAAAGGCAGCTTTATCCCCTGCCCAAGGTCCGTGTAGGAAGTGATGCAGATCCCCGGCATCTCGGGGCATGGCTCAAACGTGCCCCTCGGGGAAGCAGAGGAAGGCAGAGGGGAGCATGGTGTGTCCAGCCCCCTGACCCAACTCTGGGCTGCCGGGGCTGCTTGCCTCACTCCAGCCCCCATTCCCACGTCCTGGCAAGCCTGGCCTGCGTGGGCAGATGGGACGATCCTGCTCGGGCGCAAGGAGCAGCCTGGCCCCCCCCAGCTCCTCCGTTTCAGGGCCTTTTATGGCCATCAGCTCCAGCAGGGTAGCAGCCAGGGTTGCTTCCCAGCCCGTTCCTGCCAGGCAGGGGAAAAGGACACTGGTGGGGTCACCCAGGGATGCTAAAAAGGTGATGCACCCTTGGCAGCCCCAGGAATCAGGTCTTGCCATGGAACTGCAGCATTTTTTGGGGGAATAGCATCTGGCACACTGCCAAGTTTATTTTGTGCCTGCTGCTGTGCACTGGGATCGATGGAGCCAAGGATACTCCCAAATATTCAACAAGGGTGTTGTGAACCCCACAGGGTCACAAATGGGTGAATTTTGGCATAAAAAGGCCCCCACGATGGAGCAGGGCTGAACACCTCAGTCCAGGTTTGGGATGAGGTGCCAGAGAGCTGCTGGGCACCAGGGTCAGGGTGGGTAGAAGGAGGCAAGAGCTGTCCCAAGCCCTTGCCTCCCTCCCGAGGCTGAAAAGCCCCTGTGCTCCACCTCCAAGCAGGCGGCATCCAGGCAGCAGCAAAGCAGTCCCCCAGCCCTGGGATGAAAGGTGCTGCTGCAAACAGCACCTGTCATTTCCTCCTCTGTGGCAGGAGCTATGGAACAGGTTCTTCAGCAACCCCCTGGCATAGCGACAGGACGGGGAGAGGCTGGGAAAGGAGCCAGCCGAGATTTGGCACCGCCGGCACCAGAGCCGCCCCATGTGCCGCTGGGAGAGGGGCCCCACAGGCCCCAGCCATACTGGCGGGAAGCTGAGCTAGATGGGTGCTTGAAGGTGCCGTGTGGGACACTAATCTTGGCCAAAAACCCCGAGGAAGCAGCTGTAGGGGAAAAATTGACTTAATGTACTCACAGGGCTGGGACCTGGATCTACCCACTGGTTTCAGCCAAGGTGTGGGGACAGAGATGCCCACGGCAGCTGAGCAATGTGGCCAAGGGTGCAAGGCTGCATCCCACCTCCCTGGGGTCAGCTGTGAGATCCCCCCTCCCAGCCACAAACCAGGGTTCCAAATAGGATCCCCATCCCGGTTCCTGGGCTGGGGGCTGCTGGGGGGTCGGGGGCCAGATATGCCAGCAGTGCCGCCGTGCATGTATCCCAGTGTGAGCCCAAGTGGGATTTGACGCAGGAGACGTGTGGTGGGAGAACTGTTGCCAGGCTCGAGGAGGGATCCAATCGCACCGAGGTGCTCTCGGCAGATTAAGGATTGGAAAGCTCTGGTAATTACTTTGCAGTATAAAAATAGGCCTGGCTTTATCCCTTGCCCTGATCTCCTGCTCCTACCTCACCCTGCCCCACTCCTCCCCCCGCCCAAGGGTGAGCAGATGCTGCCCACCTGGGGAGCATGGCAGGAGGGTGGAAAACAGCTGCCAGCCTGGTGCCAGTGTTTCTAGGGTGGAGGGGGTAAAAGAGAGGGAGAGAGTGTCCAGGATGTGGCAGCAATGGCAGCACAGCAACAGCATCTGGCTGGCACATGCAAATCATGCAGATTGGGGGGCCGGGAGAGAAGCCAGGGCATGCACACGGTGTACTGTGGGGCATCGTGCCAGGGGAGGGCCCAGGGACAGAAGCAGAGCAAATGCCTGGTCGGGAGAGGACCAGGTCTGTGGGATCATCTGAGACAAAGAGGTAGCTTATCTCTGGCTCTGGCCATCCCCATGTGCTGGCAGCTCTGGGGGGACCCAAAAGGCCTCTCCATAGTGTGGAGTGGCAAGGATCAACTCAGGGAGAGCAGTTCCCAGATCTCCCACTTCCCTTTGCTGGAGCCTGGAGACACAAGGTGGTTGGAGCCACACAGGCAAAGCACGCAGCAAACACTCCAGTGCATGCAGTCCAGCCTGTCTTCTCACCTCCTCCCACAGGCTGCAATACCTCTGTCCAATCTGTATCCCACAGAATAGCCAAAACATGGCCTCGCCCTCCTGTTCCCATCCTTGCATGGCGCTGTCCTTTCCCACAGCTGCCCTGTTCCAGGCCAAACTACAAGTTGCACCCTGAGCCCTCCGAGCGAGGCCCCTGCAGCAGCGTGCGGGCAGTGGGGCCGGCAGCAGGGCACGCTGGGACCCGTAGTCTGGCATCAAGCCTCGGCGTCTTACATGAACCCATTTAACTCTGCAAGGTTCCCAAACACCCCAGCCCCGGCGGGGAAACGGCTCAGCTGCATCCAAAGGCTTCTGGGTTGGGGGGGGGGGCGGCATCTGCCAGCCCCGTTCCAGGCCGTGCAAACCTCGGGCTAGTAGAGCAGTGCTATAAATATCTCCTTTTGCCAGACTGGGTCACGCAGCCGAGATCACGTAAGGGGAAGCGCTGCCCTCCTGCAAGCCCTCTGCAGCCTGCGCAGCACAGCGCGCTCTCCTGAAGTCCCCCCATCTCCCAGTTCACGGCGAGGGCACTGGGATGCAGAGCGGAGGGGTGGCTGGCAGAGCGGTGGGCGGATCGCGCGGGCCAGCGCAAGGCGGCATTTCTGCCGCCAGCACAGAGGGCAATGCCAGCCCAGTGAATGCCCCTGCAAATCCTGCAGCCCCGCTGTTCCCCGAAACCTGCAGTAGGATGGCTGGGGGCGGGGGGGGGGGGAGGGGGAGGGCGAGGGGCAAAGCCCCCGCATCCCAAGCCGTCGGGATGGCTGCAATCCCTGTCCCCGGCAGAGCCCCCAGCTCCGCGCAGCCCCCCAGCCCGCTGGGGTGCTGCAGGTAGGGTGCCCTGACACCCCCCAGCCCTCGGAGGATCTGCTGTCGCCCACAGCCCCGTTTGCAGCCGAACCACCCTCCTTTCCCGCCGGTATTTTTCCCTCCTCTCCCGCCGGTACTTTTCCATCCCCTCCAGCCTCGGTCCTTTGTTCTTCGCAAATTCCGCATCCGGCCCCCTCCCGGCAAGGGGGCTGCATGCACCCCCCTGCTCCCCGAGGATTCAACCCCCCAGCGAGTCCCTCCCGGGTCCCCCCAGTTGCCCTCGGTGGGGGCGCGGGCGGGGGTGCCGGGGGGCAGCTGAGCCCCGGCCCGCTTGCCTGGCTGCGATCGCTGCCTCCTCCGCCTCTGCCCCGCGCCGAGGCCGCCGGAGCCGCCGGGGTGCGGAGCCGTCACGGGACACCGGAGCCGCTGCGGTACCGGAGCCTCCCGGAGATACCGAGCTGCCCGGGTGCAGGGCCGCCCGGAGGTACCAGAGCCGCCGCGGTGCCGGGGCCGCTGGAGCCCGTCTCGGCGCCGCCGCTCTCCGCCTCTCCCCGCCCTGCCTCCTGCTCCCCCGGGCCGCCACCGCGGGGCCTGGCCGGGGGGGCTGCGTGCTCCCCGCCAACGGCTGGGGGGGACGGGGACCGGGACTGCGGCTGGAGAAGTACCTCGATCACCTCCTGCCCCCTCAATCCCTGCTGCAGTGGGGGATGCGGTCTCATGCCCCTCTCTCTGCAGTCCTCCCCCACCTGCCCCAAATCTCTGCTCCTGCAAGGTCTGTACCCCTGTCTTGTCTCCCCTGGTTGGTGCTGTCTCCCACATCCTCCCGCAGACCCCTTTCTTCTGCCCGCCCTTCAATCTCTGCTTCCAGGGGTGCTGGCAGGGTGCCCCCCCACCTCTCCCCTCTCCGGGGTGTAGATGACCCCCCCACACACTGCCATGTATGCCCCATCTGCAGCACTCAGTCTCACTGCAGAGACACAGCCCCATCTGCCCCCCACCTCAGGGGGATTCTCAGCCCCTCCGAAGCAGGTTTCATTCTTCCTTTCCCTTTGCAATAGGGATCCTTGCTCCCACCATCTGTGCTTTGGGGAGAGTTTGCTCTGCCCAGGGCTCTGCAGCTGGAGCAAGCAGTACCCCAAACTCAAGTGGGGCAGGATGCCAAGGGACCATGGGGCAGAGGAGAGGAGTGCAGAGCCACCCCACTGTACAAACCAGAGAGGTCACCCAGTGTGCAGTAAGGGACATGCTGGGAATGTCTCGAGGACAGGGGGGAGCAGCAGGTACTTGAGGAGCAGAGGAAAGGGGTGACCAGTCCCTCCTGGCTGGTCTTGGATGACTTATGCCCTCTGCCATCGTGAGAACGTTTCCCTAGTCCCCAGTTTCTTCCAGGGGTGATGAGGGGTTGCAGCTGGCTGGTTGGGGAGGGATCACAGAGGGGCCACAGCAGCCCCAGCCTGGAGCTGTGCGACGAAATCCAAGCACGACCAGGTGGACTCTGCTTGCCTTGGCTGTGCCGCCTGCCAGGCAAAGCACCCGTGGGCAGCTGTGCCGGCAGCCACAGCCCACCCATGGATCCAACCTGTCTGCAGCCACCCACCTCCTGAGCCCAGCTTTGGGTCATTGCCACCACCCAATCCCTGCTCCAGAGCTGCTGTGGATGAGCCACTAGGATCTGCTCTCTGTGGTGGAGAAGGATTCTCCGGAAGGATGGAAAGATGAGCTGCTCTGGCAAAGAAAAGGCAAGTTTAACCTCCCTCCCTCCCTGTTTTGATGGGGAAATCTGCACAAATCCAGTGTTATCCTGGCGCTTTGGGGCTGGGGCTGTGCCCAGCTGCTGGCAGAGCCTGCACTGCCTGGCACAGCCCTCCCTGCTGCCTCCCTGGCCACCCAGCCGCTGCGCTGAGACCGCGCCAACTCGTTTCACTAAGGGTGAGCAATGACAGCTCCCTGCTGAGCGGGGCTGGAGAGGGTGGCTTAGAAACCTCGTTGGCTTTATCTTCTGGAATGAGCAGAGGAGGAGGGCTGGTGCCCCGGTGGGAGGAGGGACCTGCGCTGGCCTCCTGGTGACACTCGGCCAACTCATTGCATCCCCTCTCTCCCCTCCCCTTCCAGCTGTCTGGGCTGGACTAGAGCTGCCTGGTTGGAGAGGGCTGCCTTGCGAGCCACGTGTGGGAGCCATTAGGGGCAGGGGACACTGTAGACATACAGGGGACAAGTGCAGCAGCTCTGAGCCATTTGTGGAGTGGAGGGAGTTGGATGACAGCGGTGGGATGAGGGCTGACACCACAGCACAGTGCACAGGAGGGAAACTGAGGTACAGGGTCTGCAGGGGCTGCACCTGGAGGTAAATGGGAGGCTTTGCCCAGCTCTCCGAAGGGCAGCACCTGGGTGGAGTGGGCACAGCACTTCCCGGGAGGGCAGCAGAGCTGATGGTGGCAGAGATAACTCTAAAAATACGCCAGCTGCTTTGTTGCTGGCGACAATAGCCGGCAGTATTTTTAGCTGCTGTGGCGTTAGCAGCAGAGCGCCTTCCCTGGTCCTGCTGCTGTCCCAACCCACCCTCGGTGCCGCCGGGCCGCCAATGGCCCCCTGGGGCTGCTTCCCAGTGCTGTGGAAACCGTAACGTTAGAAACTAAACACAAACACCTCACCGGCTGCCACCCCCAGCTGAGTCACGGAGCTGCCTGCTCCCCTCGCCCATGCCTCTCCTCTCTCCCTCCCACCCCCAGCCCCAAAAGAGATAGCTGGTGTCCCCCAAGCCAGCCCCACTCCTGCTTATGTGGGATGGCCTCTCCCAGGGTCAGGGTTAGGGTTTGCTTTACTTTCCCCCATCCCAGGACTCCAGGAGCCAGGGATTTATGAAACAAACCCTGCAAAGTGCAATCACTGTTCCCAATCCCATAACATCAGGATATCCGCTCACTTCCCCACTGCAAAGAGCCAGACCCCGAGGGGTGCCCAGCTGGCCAGCACAGCCCCAGCCCTCACCCCCAGTCTGCGGCACAGCCCCTGCCTGCTGCCAGGGATAAAAATAGCAGGGCAGGAGCAGGCACAGGTGAGTGCCAGGCTGAGGTGCTGTGCCCGGCCCCTTCATCCCATCAAAGGGGAATGGGGGTTGTGAGCAGGGGAAGGAGGTTTTAGGGTAACATCATTGGTGGGACATGGTGAAATAAGGCAGCTCTGCTCTGCCCTCGAGTGAGGTGTCAGCACTGGGTGCCTGCCAGACTCAGCACATTGGTGCCCTCATCCCACCTCCTTGGGGAACAAGGGATGAGCAGGACCCCATCCCACCTCCCAGGGGTGATGGAGTGTCCCACAGGGGCACCACTGCTGTGCTGCCCCAGCCCCTGTGGGATTTTTGGGGTGGTTTTCAGGGAGCTGGCAGGCTGCTGTAGGGCAAGCAGGGCTGTAGCCCCATAACCAGGGCTGTAGCCCCATAGCTGACGCAGTGCACACTGGAATGGCTGCCTTTCTTCCACCACCCACATCCCAAAGCCCTTGGCACCCACCAGAAAGCTGTCCAGTGGGTTGCAGTAATTTTTGTATTCAAGGGCCAGGAGAGCATCTCCTCCCTAAAATAAGGCAGCAGCCAGCAGGCAGGCTGGGGCGGGCAGCCGTGGCCATGACTATGTTAGGATGTTCTGGGGCTGAGGGCAGATCACGTCGTGGGTATGAATTAATTAACACTAAGCAGTTCTGGATGGCGTCCCAGGCTTTTTTTTTTTTTTTCTATTTTCATTTTAGCCAACTCCAAGCCCGCTGGCATCTGTCAGGTCCTGGGTCTGGCAGGGAGGGGGGGCAGAAGCACCCTTGTATCTGCCTCAGTGCCTGTGGTGCTGGGTTGGCATCATGGGCACTCCACTGCCTCAACATCTTCCTGCTCCCCAAAATGTGGGTGTTACCACTGGCTTTGGAGGCCAGTGTGGCTGAAGGCAGCTTTCAGGACCACTTTTTGGCTGTGGGGTTTTTTTACTCCCCCCTCTGTGCCCATGAGATGCTCGCTCACATGCTTTGTGCCTGGCTTGCAGCCATGAAAATTACCTTGGAAAGGGTTTTTTAAGTGCAAGTTGTAAGCAATGTGAAATACTTTTGTTACCCCAAAATACTGCGGGAGGGTAAAGGACTGGGGCTGCATGTATACCCAGTGCCTGTGCTGGCCCCGAGTGACAGGGTCTAGGGGTTGTGCGTATATTGCGTCCAGCTCTGCACGTGTCCAGCCGTTGTGTGCCCGCACATCTGGCTGGGTGTGAGCACAGCTGAGTGTGCACAATCACCAGTCGGGCTGCTGGGGGTGTGGGTGACTGTGGATGCATCCTGTGAAAAGGTTGGGCTGTGGAGGGGAAGGGACATCCCTGCTGGGGCACACAGCCCCGCTCGAGCTCGGCTCCCGGCGTCGTTTCCCGCTGATGAAACACGCACTTCTCCCTTCCAGGCCTGAAACTTCTCAGCGAGAAAGAGGGTGCGGCTGCCGAAAACATGCCTGCACCTCCCACCTCCTGCGCAGACGGCCGGAGAAGCCCTGCGCCAGCCGACCTCCCCCCAGACGCCTTTAAATTTAGCTCTTCTTCCGTCTCTGGTTGTGCGAGCCGGGACAGCAGCCAAAGCCTCCGCAGCGGTGCGCAACCCTTGGAAAGCGGCTGCTCCCTCTGCTTGAGGCTTCAGGGTCCTGGGAAGAACCCATGTCCTGTCCTTGCTCCCCATGGCTGCCCCCCCAGTGCTGCGGTGCCCAGCGCCCGCAGCCACCTCAGCCCCCACCCTGAAGCAGCGGGAGGGCTTGGGAAGGGTTAAGTGACATGCCCAAGGCCCTCCCCAGAAGCTGTGGCAGAGCTGGAAATGACCCCAGGCTCGATAAGGAAAGGCGGGAAGTCTCCGATGGGTGCAAGCAGTTCAACATCCCCCCCCGCCCCCCCGTCCAGCTCTGCTGCCCTGGAGGAGTGGGGAGTTTGGGGGGTGTGCCGGGCACGTCTGCTGACCCCACCGGCACCGCCTGCAAACCTCCGTGGCTGTGCACACGTGCTCCATGGGTCCGACTGCGTGTGCAAAACACGGAGATGGGCGTTTACACCTGGGGTTGTGTGTATGCGTGTGCGCAGTGCACGTGCGCATGCACACGAGCGTGTGGGTAGTGGGGTTCACACACGAGTGGGTGCAGGAGCATGTGGGTGGGCAGCATGCGTGTGGGCTGGTATGTGCTGAGCCCAGGCACCACCAGATGGTGCCCTGCCTCCATGTCACCTTTTGGGGGCCCAAATCTGCACCCTGCAGAGGGACATAAGGGGTGTGTGGAAGGGGACATTGCCCTTTGTGGGGTGATGTCCTTGCCTGGTACTGGTCGATGGGTGTTTGGCCTCTCCCACCAGGGAGAGCCCTCCACCACAGCCAGGCGTGGGTAACAGTCACCGTGACACCTGCCAGTGCCCATGCTGCCTACTGAGGTCATCAGGGTGGTGGATCAGTCCCTTGGTGACACTGGAGGGGGCAGGGATACAAGCAAATCTTGCAGAAGTTGCGGGGTCCATAGATGGTTCTGGTGCCTGGGCAGCAGCTCCAAACCTGCCCAGAGCCAGAGATGCTTGACTCACACCTCAGCACATGAGGTGGGGGATACAGCCCAGCCCCTGCCCTCATTTCAGTGAGGCTGAGACCTAAACAAACTCCTCTCACAAGGGCACAGCAGAGATGAAGGGAAATACTAACACAAATGGGGACAGAGGGGTGATTTTTGGTCCATGCTCCCTCCCCGCTCTATGGGCTTCAGTGCCAACAGCCCCTGCCAGCCTGCCCCACACATGTGGGTCAGTCACAAGCCCCCTGCCAGCTGCCTGCTGTGGGTGCCATAGGTCCCGGGGAGCTGCCATGGGGCCAGGTGGGAAACTCAAGGTCACCCAGGAGCCACCCCGGCCCTGCAGCTCCTCCAAACCAGCCCAACCTGCCAAGGAGGCCAGACCTGCCAGAGGACCCAGGCTTAGTGGGTCCCCTCCCTCCCCACCACCACCACCACCACCTCCCCCTTGAAGGGCCCCATCCCAAAAAGCAAAGGGGCCATCCTCTGCAGCAACACCCATCCTCCTTACCCACAGCAGGGAGGAGGCACACTGCTGGGGTGCCAGCTGTGGGGCCACCTGGGAATAAGCCATTGCACCCCTTCAGACAAAGAGCCCGGCACAAAGCAGCTTTGTGCCCAGACTTGCCAAGTTTTCCCTGCCTGCTGGAACAAGGCTTTTTCCCGGGAAAGGCCAGGACATGTTTGGGCATGAGTGTATCCCAGTGCCCGCTGGTGCCCACTCAACGTCTGTGCTGCCATCACCACCAGAACTGAGCCCTCCCAGCACGACCTGGGGGTCTGGGGACACAGTGATGAGCACAGGAACTGTGGTGGCTGCTGGGACAGGTTGGAGGACCAGACCCTGCTCCTGGTGGTGGTCGCCCGGCTGTCACATTAGGCACGGGACACCAGCCAGCTGAGCATCCCTCTTTCCCCCTTTTGGGGAGCCAAGGGATGTACCCAGAGATAAGGGCACCTTGCCAGCACTGGCTGGGGCAATGAATCCATCCATCCATCCGTCCATCCATCCATCCATCCATCCATCCATCCATCCATCCATCCATCCATCCGTCCATCCGCTCTCAGCTCACCCCCCTTCCTTGCCTCAGCCCCGGTTCCCACCCCCCCCCAAATCCTTCACTCGGGACTGCCCGGGGCTCCAGCTCACCCCGTGACGCGTGTGCGCGCCGCGGGGGACGCGCAGACGTGTGCGGGACGGGGCGGCCCCGCCGCGAGACCGGGAGTAGCGGGAGGGAAGGAGGGAGGGCCAGTCCGGTTCCGCGGGGTGCCCCGGGGAGGCCGCTCCGCACGGCGCCCGCTGCCTTCCGTGTTTTCCCTGCAGCCTTTTGTGTGCGCGGGGCGGCCGCCCGGCCTTCCCTGCTCCTGCTCCTGCTCCTCCTCCTGTCCCTCCTCCCCCCGATGCCCGCCCCCCCGGCCGCCATTTCGCAGCGCCGGGCTCGACTCCCCTCGCTCCACATCATGGAGGACCGGCGGCGGGAGGAACAAAGAGCCCGCGTACACCCCGCGCCCCGCGGCCGGGGACACTCGTGTGCCCCCCGGCCCCTCCCGCCCCACGGCCACCCCACTCCACCATGTCCGAGTGGTATTTGAGGAGGCTGATAATTTTAGGCCTGGCTCACTCCCACGTGTGATGAAGTTGTTCCGGCCTCAGCCTTGTGGAAGCAGCACAGGGGGCAAGCTACCAGCCCTCCTCCCCTCCATCCCCCTGCTACCCCCCGTGTCTCATCCTGCCCCAGCACCCCAGCCCAGCACTGGGTGCTGACCCAGGGCCGCAGTGGTCCCTGAGGGACATGGCACATGTGCACGGGAAGTGCAGTGAGATGCTGTGTGTGCACAGAAGTGCACAGGTGATGTGTGTGAGTGACCATGTATGCCCATATGGGGCACTTGTGTGACAGTCTGTACATGTGGTGCACATGGGAGAGCGTGTGCACACGTGTGTTGTGTATATGGGTGTGTGACAACATGATGGCACACACAACCGTGCTCATGGCAGTCTGCACATGTGACAATGCACATGTGTGATGCTGTGTACATATCCTGCACATGGGACACTGGTGATGTGTGACAGTCTGCACTTGGGTGTATGCACACTCAACAGCTTGCACACATGGCACTGTGTGTGCTCACATGGCTGTGTACACATCCGTGTGTCAGGCTGTGGGGAGGTGACAGCAAGAGTGTGTGTGATTGTGCACATGAACATTAGGGGGTGTACGCAGGAGTCTGTGTGTGGCTCAGGGGGTGTGTCAGTGTGCACATGGGGCCACACACATGTGGCTCACATGGCGAATATCCAGGCTGTGCCTCCCTTTCCTCCTCAGTGTGCAAGGGCACAGTGTGAGGGCAGAGAGATTGGGGGGGGGGGTGTGTGTGTGTGTGCGCGCGTGTGTGTGCGTGCACCCCCAAGGGGAGGTGGCTGATGGAAGGACACCCCAGGCATGGCTTGGGGTGCTGCAAAGGCTGGTCCTGTCCTCTCCTGTCCCCCCAGCAGCCCGGAGCCTTCATTCCCCCCGAGGTGCTGTCCCGGGGGCAGCCGGCAGCGGCGCTGTGCTGGGGGGGCAGCCCGCGGGGGGCGCTGAGCCCCCCACCCCGACGGGAAGGTGCACGGGGGGGACGGCGGGCAGCGGGACCAGCCCGGAGGCGGCTCCGAGCCGCTGACGGGGAGAAGAGGACGGGGCGGGCGGCACTGGAGGGCGAGCGAGGCCGGGGAAGGAGGGGAGGCGGCTGGGACAGCCAGAGGCGCGACTGGGGACCCGCCTGCCACGGCCGCATCCTGTCCCACGGATCCCCGCTCCGGGATCTGTTCCTGGCTCCTTCTGTCGTCTTCCACCCGTTTTTGATTCCTTTCTCCCGCTCAAGGTTTGTCTTGTCCGGGCACTGACAGCCCTGCCTGTTCTGCCTCCCATTGCACACGAGCCTTTCGCAGCTTTCCCTGGCTTTCAGCACCGCTCAACCCTTAAGCTGGGTGCAACCAAAACATCTCCCCCCACATGGCTCGCATTACTGCCTCCCGGTCCTGTAGCCCTCCAAGCCAAGCAGTGGCACAGGGCACAGATCACCTGCAAGTGGGCTGGGGCAGAGCCAGGTGCCATCCTCAGCCGTGTCACCCCTGCTTTTGCATGCACAGTCCCTGTTGTCCTTTCCCTTGTCTACCTGACCGTGCTTCTGCTGGGTGTCAAGCAGGGCTAGCGACCCATACCTTCATCAGCAGAGGGGACAAAAAGCCAGGGCAGAGGACACAGCGGGTACACTGGTGCCATCTGCCCCTTGTGAGCTGCTCTCAGTGAGCAGTACTCCAATCACAGCTCCCATCATTTCCCTGGTGCCTTCCAGACACCAGCATCAAGCACTTTGCTGACATTAAATATTCAGTTCCCTTCTTCATCTCCTCCCTGTGAAGGAGTTTAGCATCACAATGAACCCACTGGCCTGCCTGTGCCCTGCACTGGCTGGATGCATCTGGCAGGATGCTGTGTGCCAGCCTCCTGCAGAAGTGGCTGGGAGCAGAGGAAAGCCACATCCCCCAGCAACATGGCCAAATGATGGCCCTGGGGACCAGGGTCACCTTACCCCTTGCTGGCTGCTCTCCTGTGCATCTGCTTGCTGCAACACTGGGTTCAGCTCTCCTCTCAACTCTACCTCTGGCTTAGGTCTGGCCAGGAGCTGCTTTCTCTCTCTTTCCTACCCTCATGCCACTCCACCCCTCAAGTACCAGCTGGCCTGTTCACTGAGAGGAGTCACCTGTTGAGCTCGGATTAACAGGAGGGGTGTTCTTCAGAGAGAAATAACTGATATCACTTGAGGAAAGAGAATTCTGGCTGAGGAGAGGCTGAAAAGCACTGTGTCAAGGCTCACTGCCATGGCTGTCTTCAAACCCCTGGGGGAAAGCACCAGCCCAAAGGGCTCCTTTTCACCTTCAGGTCCATTTTCAAGCTTCCCTCTGTGACCACAAAGACCAGGAATGTAGTGTACCTGGTCAGAACAAGAGCCTGAATCCTACTCACAGGCCCAAACCATGCAAGGGACCCAGACACCAGGTCATGGGAATGCCCCCATGGTGTGCACACCACATATCCACTTACTGCAAGGCAGAAATTTGCTACCAGAACGGGAAACATCCAGGGCAGCACCAGGCCAAGGGGTTCAAAGCCAGGAAGATTTCGGACTCCCCATGAGGACCCAACGCAGGGCACGGCCAGATGAGCCTTGTCCCAGCCTGGCAGCTCCCACGAGCCCTGTGAGCAGAGTAGAGCCACCCCTGCCATTCCTGCAGTGTGGCATCATCGCTGCGCACGATGCTGCTGGAGTAATTGCTGCTGGAGTAATTGCTGCTGGGCTGGGTGCCAGAGCAGTGCCTGCCTTCAGCACCCCCCCCCCTGCGCCCGGAAGAGGAGATAACTCAATCTGCCCCCCTCCTGCCTTCCTGCAATGGGGGGCCCCCTCTTGCTCAGCCCAGTGACCCCCCCGAGGCTGGGATGAGTGGGGAGGGAGGCCATGGAGGGCATTGGGGCAGACTCACGGTGCTCAAAGGCCACTTCCCTGCATCCCACTGCCCTAATTTCAGGCGTCTGTTCAGCAAAGCCCTCAGGCTTCCTGCTGTAAAGGCTGCTGGAGCATTTTAAAAGCGTGCTTTAACCCAGCTTCCTTCCTGGGAAGAAACCATGTCCTGGTGATACCGAGTGTAAAAAAAACCCCAGTGTTAACGGTCAGCAGCCAGAGCGGGCAGGCAGCAGAGCTGCAGCCTTCCCTCCTGCGCTGCCTCAGCCCCGTCCTGCATGGGATTGGGGGTACAGAACCTGCTAGAGCCCCACGATGGGCCTGTCCCTGCCACCGTTGCAAAACAGGCTGCAATCAAGCCCCCTCGGAGGCCGTGAGGCGGCAGGGGAGGGCAGGACGCGTGGCAGCCGTGCTAGGCGAGGGGCGATGTGGCAACTGCCTGCAGCAGGGAGGGGCAGCTCTGGGGGGCTGGGGGCCAGGGCCAGCAAATGGCTGCCTGTCTTCCCATGCCCAGCAGCCCTTGTTCACCCAGGAGAGGGGGGTACAGCCCCAGAGGAGCCACATCCTGGGAAGAGAAGCTTGGCCCCCATTGAGTGCCTCCTCCCAAGCACTAACTGCAACCTGGGGACGGAAAGGGACACTTGTCCCAAGCCATGCCCAGGAGTCACCTCCACTGAGCAGCGAGGGCGCTTTGATCCTTCAGACTCAATTCCCATGCAGCCTGGGGGGGTTTTGTCCTTGCCTGCTCAACCTAAAGCTCTTTCTAAAGCATATTTTAAATAACTAAACTATTTTATTAGGCTGAATGGGGCAACACAAGCACAGTCCACAGGGTGTTGTGGGTCACCCACTCATTGTCCCCAGCCCAGGGCAGCTCTGGTGCTGCCCCAAGCTCTGCTGAGCACACTGCAGGCTGAAGCCACCATCCCCACTGGCACCTCGCTCCTGAGGCAGCATGGAAACACTGCGGTACTGCCAAGTCCTGAGTGGAAGTTTCTGGAAAACTACAGCAGATGAGTCACTGCAACCCCTGCACTCTCAACCTGAATACCAATGGGTGGATTTTGCAGTGCATTTTGGGCAGTTGGGTTTTTTTGGAGGGAAGATAGAGCGGGGAGATGCGGGATGAGAGTGTTCAGCAGCAGCTTCCTGCCTCTGGGTTGGTGGAGCTCAGCTTCGGCCCAGCAGCATCTCTGGGGTGTGTGAGGTGCAGGCTGGGGCTGCCAGGGCATTCAGGAGCCAGTTGGCACCACGCACAGAGCTGGAGCCTGTGCGCCATCTCCCTGTTCCTGGCCAGAGTTTAATGTGGGGGTTTTTCTGAATCAGGCTGAGCATGGGCACAGCTTCCCAGTGCTCCTGTCCTGCCAGCACTTAAAACACATCTGAGGAGACACAGGGTGAGGGTAAGCTCTTAGTGCAGGCAGGAAGAATCTGGTGGTGGCCAAGGAGTGGGAAAGGGACACATTCCAATTCTGCACAAAATAAACTCTGCATTTTAGATAACAGTTGATGCCCCTGAGAGAAAAATAGCATATTTCTTATAGGTATATGCAGCACCTTGGTTCCTCCCCAGCTGTGGGAAGAGTCTGTCGGAGCTCAGCCCAGGCTAGCAGTTGTGCCATCAGTCCCTGTGGAGCTCTCACAGGAGCATGGCTCAGGTGTGAATCCTGATCAAAGTCCTTACTGCAGGTGGAGTGTGCTGGGTGCCCCATGTGTGGCTTCTCCACTGCCTAACAAGAAGTTGAGGTGCAGAGCAGCTTACTTCTGTGCTAAAGGAAAGGAAAGCCTCTCTCTCCCTCCCCCAGTTGCTCATTTTTGCCAGCCCCGTTGACCTAAGCATGTTTGCAGATTGCCACCCCTCTGTCCACTGGGATGGAAACGTGGTCAAAGTTTATTAGCAGAGCGCCAGCTGCACATACACGTGCATGTGTTTGTGTGTATATATAGGCAAAGCATGACAGCACAACCTTTGTTTTCCTAGGAAGCCACACTGAAATGCAAGGTCACCGGGGGAAGAAGCAAACAGGCAGGAAGGAGGCGACCCAGTGGGTATATTTTCAGCTGTGTTCTGCCTTCCTGCAGTGCAAGAAGGAGGGCAAAGGGGCAAAAGGCTGCAGCAGGAGCCAGAGCCCAGAGAGCAGCAGAGGGGCTCATCCTGCACACCCCACCTCCAGGCTGTGCATGCTTCATTCTGCTGGGATGCCCATCTCCCTTGGCACAAAGGCATTTACTCACTGGTGTTTTGCTTGTGCCAGAGAAAATCTGCCTGCCAGGGCACTTCCAGCAGACACTGGGGCAGAGCATGTGGCAATTGGGACCTTCAGCTGCCATGAACTAATTTTCTTCCCCATGCTGGGCCAGGCTCCTGCTGAAATAGTCCCCTTCCAACATACCAGGGGCTGCTCCAAGGTCTGGGTTCTGCTCCTCCATGCAAGGCAGGTTATGTCCCATGTGCTCACCTGTGGCTTGGACTGCAGGAAGAAGGGAGGCTGCTGAGCTGGCCACAACAGGGTGGTGTGCTTGGTGGTGGCCATCATTCAGAACTGGGCCACCGTGTCCCTCCTGTATGGCGAGGAAGTGGCAGAAGCCTGGTGTGCTCTGTGGGTAATGGCTGCTCTTGTTGACACACACACACTCTTTCTCCTTTGTGGCAGGCAAAGCAATGCCTTTTGTATCTGGCAGCTGCCTCCAGCCCAGCATGTGAAATCACAGGGTCACCAGCAGCTGATTCCCACACGAACAGCCTCTGCTTGTGTACATCACTTAGGCCACCAGGGCAGACTGTGGCAGTGCCACTGTGATGGTAACTGGGAGTATGCAGGGCTTCCCTGGCAAGTGTGGCCAGGCAAGGACATCACCCCCTGTTGTTGCCAATGGGGCTGTGACAAAGGCCACAAGGCAATAGGACTGTCCCAGGACAGAGCAGAGGGGAACCAGCCCTTGCCCTCCTGGCAGATGGCAGCCTCCTCAAACCCACTGCTAACTCGTGAAACCCCCAGGGATGTGCCACAAGGAAGGAATCAGAGTGACTTTCAGGAGATCATATCAGGGCCAAATCCTTGGGCATTTAATGCTTGCAGCCACCAGTGCCCCTTTTCCAGCCTTTCTGTTCCCAAAGAGCTTATCTGCCCTGCCAACGGAAGGTGCCACAGGGAGGTACCTTAATCAGGGCCCTGCAGCAGTCCTGCTGTCCCCAGAGACTGTTACGGAGCCATGCACGGAAGGACCTCCGGAAGAAAGACAAAGCTGAGAACAGCCAGCATTGGTTCTTTCCCAAAACTGGTCCCAGTCTGTCCCACTACCAGGCCCCAGCCAGTCACCATCCCACATCACTCCCAGCCCCTTTCCAAAGCACCTGTAGGTCCTGGCCATGGTTGCAGCAGCCATAGTCTGTGGAGACCATGGGGCTGTCCCATACACAGGGGCCAAGCCTGGGAGCAGAGGGACCCTCAGTGCCCTGCCCAGCCCTGGCACAGGGACAAGGACCAGCCAGTGCCCAGGTGCAAGAGCAATGCTGTGCTGGAAGGAGCCCAGCCAAGGCTCTCAGCAGTCACGACCACAGCATCCTGGAGCCAGGGAAATCAGCCCAGTGACTCAGAGGTGAGAAGGGAAATTCAGACTCGCTTCTCTGCCCTCTTCAGCCCTTTGACCAGTTTCATGGCTCCTCTTGATTTGCATAACAGCCCCTGAGCTGCTCCCTAGGGCCACCAGGCCCCCTGCAGCAACCAGGCCCCCCACAGCCCCTGCAGACTCCTGCAGTCAGCCCCAGCTCACTCTTGCCAAGCCTGCACCAACGGCTGCCTGCACAGGGAGGCTGGCAGGCCCCTGCCTTTGGTCCCCAGCCAGAGCTCCTCCCCAACCCAAGATGCCAGCAGGGAGATTGCAAGCCCCACTGGGGTGCACTGAGCTGTGTGGGTACTCAGCCACACTCCAACCAGCAATGGGGGCAGTGACATGCCTGTAACAACAGCGGTGAGGCGAGGTGGCTCCATGGGGTGACGGTGACTGATGTCTCCTCCATCCTCTGCTCATGCAAGGCCGGTGGCTTTGGCACAGAAGTACTGCTCTGGCATCCAAGTTCACTGCAGTTTGCAGGGTGACTTCCCACAGTGCAAAGGTTGGGGCTTCTCATGCATCCCAGCTGAGCCTGCTGCTTCCCCACCAGGATTGAGGCTCCCTCAGGAGCAAAGAGCAAACCCAGGTGGGATGATTAACCACCACCTACCTCATCCCTCTCCAAGCTCCCGCCTGGGCCACAAATGTGTCCCCTTCCAGCCCAGTGTGGGGGTCAGGGACATGGAGGAAGGAGTGACACAGGCCAGGTCCAGTGCCCATGGTGCCATTGCCCAGCTGCAACCATCACTGCTCAGCCCGGGAGAGACCTTTTCCTCTTTCAAGGACACAGCCACAGCTCTGGGATGGAGCAGGGCTTTGGCCAAAACGCAGAGGAGGGTCCATGGCTGAGCTGAGGGGTGGAGGGAGGCAGCAGGTCCACCCCACCACAGCAGGGCTGGCTGGGGACAGAGCAAGGCTACAGCTGCAGCCCAGGGCTACTGCTTTTTACACTACAAGGGACACCCTGGGTCAGGTCCTAGCCCCAAAAAGCTAGCACCTTGAGAAGAGGCTGTGGTGCGTGGCAGGTCTGTTCAGGGACAAACTTTAAAGGGTTTTGGCACCCGGAGGGAAGCCTGGGCGTGCATCTACAGCACCGGCCTGGGGCAGCAGCAATGGGCAGTGCTGCTCCCACCCCTTGTGGGACCCTACAATAACAGGCAGGCCCCAGGGAGCAGCTCTATGCTCACCCCATTCCCACCAGCAGCCAGTGACACCAGGTTGTTCCCAACGGGCCCCGACGACGCCACCAGGTCAGCACCCCCTCCCTCCAGCCTGTTCAGCTCCCCCACCACCCGCACAACACACCAAGCCCCACCCGCTAGACCCTACCATAACAAACCGGCTGGTTGCAAAGGAGAAAGGCAACAAGACGGTTAAAGAAAAAAAAAATAAAATAAATAAAAACCAAAACACCCGAGACCCGCCAAAACGGCGAGCAGGTCAAGCCGGACTGCCACACCTTTATTGGGGTGCAGGGAAGGGGAAGAAATACCTGCCGAGGGGGAAGCGGGGGTCCAGCGTGGTCCAGGGCTCCTCCCGGTGGCGGCTGCGGGCGGCCCCGCATCCCCGCTGCTGGTGCGGGGGCCTCGCCGGGCTGCGGTGCACAAAGGGCTCCGCTTTTAAAGCCCACGGCCCGATTCCCCCAACCCCATAGGGCCCTGATTGGTCGGGCCGGGGCAGCGCTGCGGGCGGGGGGGCGGGGGGGTGGTGGTGTGAGGAATTAAAAAAAAAAAACCTAAAAAAAAAATAAATAAAAAAAGATCCCCATAAAAAACTCCAAACAAACAAACAAAAACCCAAAAAAGCAAACGCCGGGGAGGGAAAGTGGAAACCAAGCCCCAGCAGCCGAACCTTCCCCCCGGGGATGCACCGGGCAGAGCACCGCTGGGCATCCCCCCTGCCTGGGGGCTCTGGGGGGCTCGCAGGGGGCCCTGTGTGTTCGGTGGAAGGGCCGGCCGGGAAAGGCTGGAAACCGCAACCCTCCTGTGGAAAAAACTTGCCTGCTGCCGGGCCAGGGGAAGCCCGGGGGTGGGTGTTCCCGGGGGGCGGCTCCAGCCGGGGGCTTCATCCCGGGGCCGCCCCCCCCTCCCGCCCCCGTTTTATCCCACGGTTTTAGCGGGGTGTTTTTTTTGGTTTGTTTTTTGTTGTTTTCTTGGGGGGAGGGGGGTGCTGTCTCGGGAGCTGTGTTTTCCCAGCTCGTCGGCAGGGGGTATGCTTGTACCGAACAATCCAGCCCTTTTGTCCAGGGTGCTCGCCCCCATCCTGGTCCCCGTCCCTATCCCTGTCTGCGTCCTGCCTGCTCCTCGGGGCTGCGGGCAGGCAGGAGCCCTGAGAGCTGCCAGACCCCAGGACTAGGGGGGGAACCTGCCTGCCCCGACCCCAGCGCTGGCACGGCGGAGCTGGGCTGCACTCCACGGGGTGATGGAAGAGCAGAGGAATCCTGCTCACCTCGTGTCACCCGTGGGAAGGTGCCTCTGACCCCACCAGAGCTGCTGTGATGGGCACTGGTGGGAGGAGGATGTTCCGTGGCCCAGCTGGAGCACAGTTTTTGAGGTGTCAAGACAGCCCTAGGTGCTGCAGAGAGGCAGAGCATGGTCCCAGGCCACACTGGGTACAGTCACACCTTTTCAGTAGCCATGTGTTTGGCCAAGAGTTATTTTGCCTTCCACAGGCCATGGACACATGTTTGACCCAGCTATAGAGAGGGAAACTGAGATATGTTACACTGAGAGAGCCCAGGACAGCCCCAGGCCCCTGCTGCCATCCCTGTCCGCAGCCCAGAGCCCCTCACAGCAGACCTGTGCTCCTTGCAGACCTCCCACACCATGTTCCCTGCTTTAACCAGCCTCTTGCTGCCAGGGCTCCAGGGCCAGTGCATATCCAGTCCCCAGCAGTGCTGGCCACCAGCCTCGGGTCTCCAGGGATGCACCAAAGAGTTCTGGGGTGTTCATTCCAGCAGGAGGACAAATGGATCTTTTCCAGTGTCCAAAACCTTGCAAAATCCTGCCCTGATGGGAAAAGTTTTTGGGCCCTTCATACTTCAGCTTGGGTCCTTTAAAAAGGGTCCCAGGCTTGAGTCTGAAGTGTTCATGACCTGTTTTCTTTTAATAATTTCTGGGGTTTGCATGTGAAGCATCACCTCTTGGTGCTGGGCAAAGCTACGGGGGAAGCACCAAGAGGTGTCCATGTGTGGCCAGGAAGCACGTGTACATGCAGGGCAGAGCAACTCCAAGGTCCTGCTCAGGCAGGGGAAACCTCTCTCTGGGGAGAGCTCACTGGGGAAGCCAGGGGTCCTGGTGCAGGCAAGCAGGCCCTCACCACTGCTCTTTCCCTCCAGCCCCTGTGCTGGTTCCCAAAGCAGGGCTCATCCCCACGCTACAAGGGACCCATGCTAAGGGCAAGCTGGCTCCTGCAGCTGCTGACAGAGGGGCAAAGCCATCCATGTGAGTCCACCTTGAAGATCAGCAGCTATACAGAAAAGAAAGTAAGGGCACATCATACACAGGCTGTATCCAGGCTCTGTTTCTTTGTTTTCTTCTTTTCTTTTCCTGGAGGGAAGCTGACCTGGCCCTGGATGTCTGCTGCTACTTTGTAGATAGGTGAAATCATAGAGGGATTTTGATCAGGCTGGTTTATTTGGGACGGGAATTAACCCTGGAGCTGAATTGTCTGGGTTAGAAGCGTTTGGGGCTCCCCAACAGACAGTGCAGGTGATGACACAGCATTGCCCTCAAGATTCATTAAAACCCAGACTTTTATGAGATCACTGTGTATATAAAACCACGCAGCCCTGTTGCAGCACCCATGTATGAAACCAGACCTGCTCAGAAGCACATCTGAAAACCTCCTTGGTGGCTATAGCCAGTCTCCAGGCTGCTGGCACTGGCACAAGTGGGACAAGGCCAGGTGGGTACCAGGGGTTTGAAGGGTCCTGAGCTCTGCTTGGGTAGGGATGCAGGCAGGGAAGGGCAGCATGGTGCTTCAGGATGCCCCATCCATCCTCAGGACTCACCTTACTGCTTAAACCCTCCTGATGTTGACGGATGTCACTTTCCAGCACAAGCCACACACATTAAACACACCCTTATCCATGCATGGCCCAAAATGGGCTGGAGCCTGCAGGAGAGGGATGCCACCAAACCCAGCTGCCTTTCCTCTCCTGAAGATAAATATCCCAGAATAGCCCAGGCAACGGTGAGAAAACAAACACAAATACAGCGCAGGGAAAGTTTGGCTGGAGCTGGCTAGAGCATCCTGGCAAGGCAAATGCTCCTGCTAGTGATTGTTCAGCTTTCATGCAAAGCCCCTTTTTTATTAAATGGGGTCCTGGCGAGTTTGCTTCACCGCCCATCAGAGCATCCCTGCGGGGCCAGGCTGGCTGCGGGAGGCAGACGTGGAGCCAGAAAGGCCTGACCCCACCCAGGCCCTTAGTGCTGCCTTCAGCAAGAAGTGCAAGAACACTGTGACTCTTGGTGACAATGAAGGACCATTTGTCATCAGGAAAAATGCATGTGATGTCACTGGCAGGAGGAGAGTCAAAGGCTCCTAAAAAGCACGATGTGGCCAGTCCCGCATTTGCTAGTGAGCAGGCAGGTGTGAGTGCAGGCGGGACTCCAGCATCCCAGCAGCCCTGCACTCAGGCTCTTGCCTTCGTTGCTCCTGCCTTCACTGCTCTCATGCAGCTTTGGCTCTGCCTGCATCAGGACACTGTGGGCAGATTCAGCAGTCTGGCTACTTACCTTCATCCAGCCGAGAGCGGGAACTAACTGGAGCTGGTTTGGTCATGGGAACATGGTGACCCTATGAGGAGCTGCAGCTGGCATCATGTTTGGGACAGATTTCTCTGTTATACCAGCTTGGATCTTTCTCTGCCTGCAGCAGTATCTTCCTAAGGAGCACAGCTTCACAGTTACTGCTCTGAGGGAGAGGGATTCCTCCCCTTCAACACACTGTGGTTGAGCATCTGGGCTGGGCAGCTCTGGCTTGCAATGAATTTGAGTCAAGCATTCAAAGCTGAAATGGGTCTTCTGAAATCCTCTCAAAGAAGTCAGGTCTGCTCAGGGCTTTTCAGCCAGATGTCCAACTCCACCTACAATTGTGAGGGATTACAAGGCTGAGGCAGCCAGGAAATCAGCTTGGAGATGGTCTTTCATGTCCCATGCACTCCTGGGACAGGATTCAAGACAGCTGTGAAGAAAATGTAATAGAAAAGGGTTGGCTTGAAATTTAGGGTGGGAGACAAGCTCGGGCTGGAAGCTGGGAGCCCAGGAGGGAGCCTGACCACTAGCCCTGGATGTGTTTATCCCTACTGCATTGCCTCCAGGATGAGCTCTCTTCTCTGCTCTTGTTTTCCTAACAGCTGCTGGGCAGATCACTCAGGAGCAAGTGTCTGTGAAGCACGTGCTGCCTCGTATGTGTGCATCCATGTCCGGACACTAGGTCTGGTCTCTGCTCCTGCTTCTTCCCTGGCATCACTCACCTCCTGTTGTTTGAAGCAGCCTGTCTGGATGAGGCCCCTCACCAGCCTCTCTGTAATGTGCACGTTTCTCTGCCTTCAGAAGTTTCTCCTGGGCTTTTCTCCTGCTCTATTTAATTAAGCACCATGGGAGAGGGACAGTAACCAACAATTAGGTGAGCTGGAGAAGTGCCCTGGTTTTCTGGCCTTGCTGCTCTGAGCACCTTGGGAACCACTTTCCCCCGAGACAGGAGGAAGAGAGAGATGGAGCCAAGGGTCTCAGAAAGATGGAGTGAAGCAGCATCTGCTGGGAAAAGCAGGTGGTGGGGTAAATTGAGCAGGCATGGTGGGATGAGGCAGGGTAGCTCCCTGGGAAGGGGTGAGCCTGTGGGGGGTGCTCCTGGCTCTGAATCAGCAGGGCTATGAGACTGTCATCAGAGAGCATGACCTGGATAGAGGAACATCCTCTAGGCAACATAGATACCCCAGGAAGTGCTCAGGAGACACAGGCTGGGGCGGCTGCCTGAGCTTTGGCTCCCTGGTCCCCAGCCTGCCAGCACGGCCAGCTTAGGTAGGTGTGATGTCTGGAGACTGCTGGGCTCTTGTCCTTGGAGGCTGCAAGGATTGTCCATTCATAACAGTTTTGTGATCGTCAGCAATTGCCTTCTCCTTGGCTGCAGGGTCAGTGGCACCCCTGGGGAGGGATTACCTCCACCGCCGACTGCGTGCCTGGCCCAGTTGGAAACAGCCCCAAGCAGCCTCTGCCTCTTTCTATTGCCAACTCAAGGCTTTGGAGTTAATCTGCAGTATCACCAAGAGATCAGATCTTGGCCCTGCTTGTAATGGTGTGATCCCAAAATATTGTGGGAATAGAAAACATGAGATGCTGAGCCAGACTGAGCTCCTGGAGAAGACAGTGGGGCACAGGGGAATAGGGGTCTGCCTGTGTCTAGGTAAGGCTGGAGGCTGTGATCCAGCTGGTGAAGTTGGTGACTGGGTGGGAGATAGACAGAGGTGACCCCGACCCAAAATGACCTGGAAATGCAATGGGAACCAGCTGAAGTGCAGGGGTCCAAGGCTTGGGAGCATCCCTCTGCTCTCCTCATTGGCTGGGAGCTACTTGAGAGCTGCTGTGGGAGCCCCACAAAGAGGCTGCTGCAGAGGGGCAAGATGCTTGAGCAGTTAACAGTGATGACTGGAGCCCTGGTACCTGCATCCCACCGGAAGTCTAAAGCAATGGAAGACTTTCTTGGTCTTGGCCACTGTGAAAGGTTCAGTGCTGGCCTTGCCAAGGCCAGAGCTGCCTCTGCATCTGGCCAAGAATTTCCTGCCAAGATGTTATTTGGCCAAAGTCCTGGAAGCAGAATTTTCAAACCCCAGGCAAGTGGCTGTGTGTGTGTTCAGACATGCACCCCTAGGAGAGGCCATTCCTTATCTGCATCCACCTCTGCTGATCCCCCTTCACTCAAGGTTGTCTCAGCCCTTGCTTCTGCTCCTGGCTCAGCTCCCTTAGCTTCAAATCCCATTAGGTTTCAGCAGCATCCTCTCAGAGGGCTTTTCAGAAGCTGGGAAAGGCTGGCAGAGAGAAGGCGGGTCCGTCTGGGTGAGGCACACTGATCAGAGACATCCAATACATTATGCATGACCAACCTGGGCTGCAGCTCAGGAGAAAGTGGTGAGTACGCACTTCTCCTTGAGAGGAAAGATGCCTGCAAGAGCTGAAGAGTCGCGTCTAAGCCTGGTGATGTTTTGAGGGACAAGCCAAGATGCTGGATGTCTCACTCTTCTGCAACACCTTCTCAGGCTGGCTGCTCGTGGTGAGCCAGGGATGGAGCGTGGTGGCCAGGTCTGTCTGTGGCAAGGAAGGGGAGACAGCCTCAGCACTGCAAAGCATTGCAGCCAAATGGGCTCCACTTCATCAAACATCCTGGGAGGCAGTCATTATGTCCCTTTTGGCTTTTCATGCCCAAATCCACTGATGCTTGTGGCACCTAAGACTGGCTGGTGAGTCGCAGCACCCAGCGGTGCATGACACTAGGGAGTGTTTCTATCCAGTGTTGCTCTTGCTAAGGGCAGAGCAGCTTCTCCTTGCTGGGACATCCCAGTCCTTGGTGCAAGCACATGTGACTCATTTGAAAGTGATGCTCCACCTTGACCAGCAAGTTGAGGATACTCTGCTTTCCAGCCTGGACACGAGCCAAATGCACAGCAGCAAGGGATGTGGGCCACACTGGACTTTTCTGAGAGAAGGGAAAGGTGACAGGGAGGAAGGCAGGAGCACACAATGAGGATATCTGCATGACTTCACATCAGGTGTGATTCTGCATAGGAGTCACAGTCTGAGATGGGTGCAGTCCCTCAGACTTTGGGGAGGGCACTAAGAAAGGGATCTTCCTCTCAAAATGTCCAAGCAACAAAAGTATCTGGAGACTCCATCCCTGGGAAGCTGGGGTTTCTCCAAGAGCCAGATTCCCTTCCAGTGGGGTGTGACAGAAACACTGACTTCAGCCCAGCTGTCCAGGGAAGCTGTGATCAGGGCAGTAAGGGGCAGTGGTGTGACAGCAGCATCACCAATAGGACCTGCTCTCCACAGCTGCAAAGATCCCTTGAGACAGGAGATGGCTGGGTGACCCGTGAGACATCTGCTTGCTGTGGCACTTGGAGTGATGCCACCACACTTTGGAGTGACTGGGGCTGGGAGAGATGCTGGGCTGGAAGTGTTCTGGTGTTGGGGCTGAGCGGGATCCTAAAGGGGGCAAAACTGGGCTGAGAGAGGCATCAAGGACAGCCACACTCTACATTTTGAGGGAGGCCCTTAGAGATGCCTGGCTCTGGGTTTCTTCCCCCTCTGCCCACAGCAGCAGCCCCATGGGGCAGCAGAGGCTGGAGGGAGCTCACAGCCACCCCTCCAACCCCACGAACATCCTCCATGATGCTGCTTCTCTTCCTGAACCCATTTCCTCCCCTTCCCCACACCCAGGGATGCGCTATCTCTCTGGAGGCTGCAAATAAACCCACCAGGCCTGGGACACCAGATTCCTCCCTGGAAACATGGCTGCTGTAATTCCCAGCAGAGCCAAGGTTGGCTCCACATGGCCACGGCTCCCTCCTGCCCTGCTCCCTGCCCACCTGGCCCAGCTGCCTCGTGCCTCCTCACCAGTGCAACGTGGTCGCTCGCTGCCCAGTGCCAGGGGATCAGCTCTTCTTTTCTTATTATTGTTTTTATTGCTGCTTTACTAGCTAAACCTAATGAGGCAGCATTTTGTGGTGGCCCTTGAGGGCAGGCGGCCGGATTTGTGACTGCAGTGCTGCCGGGTGACCTGAAGTAGAGATGGGCATTTAGTGCAGGGGAAAAGAGACCAGCACCCACATCCCTGGGGATGCTGGGAGGAGCCAGCAGCTGCGGTGCCCAGAGAGCTTTGTCGATGCCGAGCTCACGCGGAGGGAGAGTGGGATCCTGAGGTCCAGGGGGCATCCGCTGGCATCGTTTGTGCCAGAGCTGGCAAGGACGCTGTGCCATGCTGAGAGAGCACCCGCACTGCGAGAGCCACAGCTGGCACGGGCGCGGCGCGGCGCTGAAGGGGCATTTCACCGCTCAGGCGGCTGCTGCGCATGAAAAGGGCATTGTAGGGGAGCGTGTGTGGCTGGGGAGCAGCTGGCACTGGCAAAGCATCGCCGCCTCTTAAAGGTACACAGAGGGCACCATCCCATTCCCCAAAGGGCAGTTGTGGAGCCAGGGTGGGTGGGGGGAAGAGGGCAGGACATTGCTGGGGAGGCAGCTGACATGGCTTTGAGGCTGTGAGCATGAAGGGGACAGTCACACAGGTCCTGGCTGCAATCTGGGGCCAGCTGGGTCCCTGCCCCAAGCACCCAGTGCTTGACATGATCAGGATGGGTGCTGCCCAGTGCCCTATGCCACTTTCCAACAGGTGCCATGGGATGCTGTGTCTCCAGTGTGAAGATACTCAGATATGCCTATATGGAAAGGACTTAGTAAAAGCCCCTTCATTCCCTTTCTTCTAAGCCAGCCATGGGGAGCCCCTGCCCGTGACCCCCTGCAGAATCAGTGTATCTGCCCCTGTAACAGCCTGCATCCCTGTTGCACCCCTGCTGTGAACACCCCTCCCATGCCCTGCCTGGGGGTTGCAGTGTGCCCCTTTACCTGCCTGTGTGGGCTTGGTTCACACCAAGGGATCACAGAAGTTTCCTCCCGAAACTGGTTTCTGAACGGGCTTGGCTCACCCAGCATGAAGAGCAGGATGGGCAACACTTTATTTCAGGCGGCAGCATAAATCAGCCCGTGGCTGGTGTCAGGCTCTGCCAGACGTTCCCCTGGGGAAGCAGAGGCAGCCGCAGGGGCTGTTTCTCCAAGCCCGAGTTTTCAGCTCGGGGCCTGAGTACAAATCCATGGCCATGTTCAGGTTCAAAACAGGCACTGAGGAGAAACAAGGGACAGGCAGGGGCCTCTGGCAGCAGAGGAGAGGAGCCAGCTGGACACTGTGATGTCTCAGCTCATGGCTGCCAGCTTTGCTGGAGCCGGTTTGCCAAACCAGGGTACATAAAGCAGCTTGGGAATGCTTGGAAGGGAGCATGGATCCCTCTGAGGAGGGACCTGAGCAAGGTGGGGTGTGTGGGGAGGGTCGGGATGCTGCAGGGTTCGAGGGAAGGAGCCACCTGAGACAAAAAGCACTTGGAAAAGTCCTCGACACCCAAACTCACTAGCCCAGACACGCTGAGAAGCATCTCTCACTGGGAGCCGCGGCTTGAAAAGAGCTGGGGAGCACAAACACGTTTCTTCTTCTTCCCCTGAGGGGAAAGATCCCACTCCATGGCAGGGTGCTGCACCCCACGTGGAGGACAACACTCGTGGGGGGCTTCTCACAGCATCCTTGTTTGGGAATGGGGGAGCAGGGGTGAGGATGAGCAGGGATGAAGTGGGATCCAGACTCTCCGAGTAGTTGCTGCGGTGAAGGGAAGGGGGGGTGTCCGTCACCCCCCGCCGCCCCAAAACCGCTCGCCCCGCTCCCGGCAGCGCCGCTCTCCCACGGCAGAGGGCGACCTGCTCCACGCTTGCGAGTGGCAGCGGTGGGGGGGGCAGGGGAAGAGAGAGCGGGGAGGGGGGGTTGGCGGTTCCCAAAGCCCACTGTGTCCCGAAACAGGGACCCCGACCAGGCCTCAGCCCCTGTCCCGCGGAGGGCTAAGTGGTTTGCAGCCTGCATCCCCTCATCTCTGCACCCCGGCATCCCCACTTCTCTGCACCCCTGGAGGTGCAAGGTGGTCTGCATACATGCAACCCTGTATCCATGCATCCCTACATCCCTGCATCCTGGGCAGGGTGTTTTGCAGACTGCATCTCCGCATCCCTGCATTCCTGCCTCATGAAGGGGGAGCTGATTTGCAGCCTGCATCTGTGCCCATGGCAGGTCCTTCCCCTGACACTCTAGTCCTCCCATTTCCTAAGGATTTTGCAGAGCTGGATGAGGATTGGAGTGGCACTTCAAGGATGGTCTGTGCAGGGAATGACTGTGACACCCACATGGATGGAGACACACCAAGAGGAGATGATAGAAAGTAAAAAAAATCAAAGTGCCAAAGAAGAGGTGAGTAGGTGACTGTTCCTGCCACGTCCAACAGAAGAACGATTGGGGCAGCAAATGGAGGCTGAAGGTGGAGATGTGCAATGGGTGACAGAGGTAACACAATGATTCCCTGCTGCAGGAGGCCTTGGGTGCTTGGAGGCTGGCACATGGCTGATAAACAAGTGGACAAAGTAATGGAAGAAAAATCCATGGAAGTCTGTTAGATACAAAAGCTCCAACACCCCTGTGCTGCCTGTGGCCAGAGTTAGAGAACCACCGGCTCAATCCTGCTCTGCAGTTCCTGCTCCTGCACTGCTCCCATAGCATCTGGGAGACATCCCAGGCTGGCTACCATGGTGCAATGGTAGAGATGGATCTCTAGGCTTCTCCACTCTACCTCTCTTCCCTCCTCACACAGTTTGTATTCCATGCTGCACTATGTTCTACCAAGACTCCTTCCACATTAATAGCTAATGTGATTTCCTGGGCTTTCTTTTCACACCCTAAAAGAGGCCAATTGCTCCTACCCAGGAATACCTGTCCCATCTGCCTCCTGGGTCACTCGTTTTCATTGCATGAGCAAAGGACCAAGTAATAGACCATAAAAATAACTGTCTGCAGCTGAACCTCTCTGGGAAGCCAGGATACACAATGCAGGTGGCTTTAGGGGAAGCCAGTGTCGTTGGATCTAGACTATAAACCACCTCCTTCTGCTGCAGGGACAGAAACCTGTGTTCATGCAGAGGGAGGAACGGTGCTGTAATTCAGATGCTCTTACAATTGCAGAGTGTGTCGGCGCTGGGAAATCCCCGAAGCTCATCGCCAGATTAAGAATTAGCTCCAGGTTGTAGGGAGATGGATCAGTGTCCTGGCACGGTACCTTCCAGCAGCCCATCATAGCTGCTGGTGGTGCTACGTGATGTGGTTGGTTCCCACTGCCTAAGGGAAGGAAAAGTTGGGGAAGCAACTGAAGCAATCGTCCGAGGAACTGGGACCGTGCCCTCAGAGTCTGGCCTGATCCTGACAGCCCAAGCCCTGAGCTGATTACCAGCAGCTTGATCTTTCCTTTAATGCCCAGCCTGGTGCCTGCATAGGGTTGCCCAAGGGGAGCTGGCTGTACCTGACTGCCTGCATGCATGGATGCAGTTGCCTCCAGCTTGGCTTTGCTGACCCTGCATTCTGTTTCTCACCTTCCCCAACAAGGAAGTGCACTGGACAGGGAGAGAGAAAGCTTTCTGCTAAGCCACGCTCCCTTGCCAGCCCGTCAAGCTTTCAGCCATCAGCCGGGAGGCCAGGAGTTACCAGTACAGCTCAGGAGTGAGAAAGGTCTCCTGGGGACAGGACTGGGGTGACAGAGGACACCACAGGAAAAGCCACTTTACAGAAGGCAGTGCTTAGGAGGACAATGGCTGGCGTCACCGCAGCAGGTAGGCTTGAAGATGGACCGTGTGTTCACTCTGAGCAAGAGCCTGCTCCACTCTGGGATTCCTTCAGTCCTCCTGTCCCACTCCGGGGCTGGGACACAGAAAAGGTTAGTTGCAGTTTCCCTTGCAGGACTCTTGGCAGAAAATTTTGCTGGGCAGGGAACTTTGCAACAGCCCACAGGGACACACCGGAGGGTGCAGGGAGGGGTGAGGGATGTCCCTCCTGGGGGGCTGTTTGGTCCCAAAGAAGAAGGAGCTCACAGAAGGCCAAGCAGATCAACCCGATGTGGGCTTTGGTGCCCCAGGCTGCTGTGTCCTGTTTGTAGAAGACAGCCCACTGCCTCGAAGCTGCTGGCCCCTCCAGGCAAGCCAAGGCATACTGAGCCTGGCTGGGCTGTGATCTGAGTCACAACGCCCTCCTGGATGACTGCACACATGGGGAAAGCAGAGGATGCTGCTGTGCTCTCCTCTGCACTCCCCCAGTCTCCCCCAGCTGCCAGGAGATGCTCCAGGCTTTTCCTTTCTCTTGTCTCTACTCCCTCAGCTAACTGCTTGCAGCTGCAGGCCAGAGCCCATCACCTTGGCCTCTTGGCTGCAAGGCTGAGAGGTTCCCACACACCCTTGGCCAAGCCTGTGTCTGAGGAAGGTGTTCTGGAAATGACCACCCAGACAAGCGGTGCCACAGACATTTGGAAAACTGGAAAAGGAGAATTAAATTCTGGGGCTGAGAGGTAAAATGTAAACAGAGATGTTTAAGTAGCTCAGGAGTTATAGGACATGCTGTGCTTTCTCCTGGAAGAAAGGATGGGAGATGCTGCTGTGAGGCTGGGTGGGATTTTGAAGTGATATGACAATCTTTCTTGGTGTTAACACACCTTATTGATTAATGTCCTATGGAAGAAAGTCCAAGGAGGATTTGAAGAGACCGTTCCAGCCCCAAAAGATAAAGAAGAAGGTGTCAGATGTGACTGGATGCTTTGGTTTTGTTGGATGAAGCCTGGGGCTGTGCAGGAGGCAGAGCTACATGCAGACTGGGGCTCGCTGGGGACTGCCATGGCTTTGAGATGAGCTAGTGACAGTCTGGGGAAGGACTGGGCTGACAGTGCAAGGCAAAGATCTGAGGAGATGAAAGCAGTTGAAACACAATGCATTACCAACAGAATGAGCCCATGTGGCAGAGGACATGGCTGGGAGAGATCTTGGTTGCATATACGTTGGGGTTAGACGTGTGCTTACCCAGCTGATGGAATGGGAAGCCCTCCCTGATGAGGAAAAACTTGATGCCATTGGTAGGGATGAAAACCACTGGTGTGGTTCACGTGAGGGGAATTGTTTGAGAAGGACGGTCTGCGTGAGAGCTGCGTGGGAGGGAGAGCTTTATGAACGGGCT